>NC_090741.1:97216679-97231679 GCF_036898095.1 Palaemon carinicauda | reverse complement strand
AAGATAAGCATGGGATGGAGAGCTTTTGGAAAGTAAACAAGATTAGATTATGAACAGTAAAATGCCAACTTCTGTAAAAAAAAAAGTATTTAATCAAATGGTCCTACCAGTATTAACTCATGCATCAAAAACTTGGAGCAACACTAAAGCCTTTCAAAATAAGCAAGTTTCAACTCAGAGAGCTATGGAGAGACAAAAGTGAGCAACATGGATACGAGATCAAACTAAAGGAAAGAATATTCTAACAACATGTAAGAAAAAGAAATGGACTTGGGCAGGACATGTAATGAGAAAGACAGATAATAGATGGACATTAGGAATAACAGAATGGGTCCCTAAAGATTGTAAACGAATCAAGGGAAGGAAGAGATGACGATGGACTGACGACCCTATGAATTTGTGTATAGATTGGCATAAAAAAACCATATATAGACGCGTGTGGAAAGACATGTCTTAGGCCTTTGTCCGGCAGTGGTATAATAATAGAATGATCATGAGTTATATATTATATACATATATACATATACATACATATTCATGTATATAAATACACATGTATACATACACATTATTTACATAGGTATATACACAATGTTATATGAGCCTCATTGGGATAGACATTACAATGAACTTCTCTATTTTAAGAAAAAAACATCTAATTCCTTAACGATTCTTCAAGATCTCAACACGAGCCATTTGTCATCTTCTGCAAGGAGGAGAATAACACAGTAATACTCTGTAAGACTCTTCAAGATATTATAAGACTCTGTAAGACTCTCCAATGCCACGTAAGACTCCAACAGATTCCACAAGACTCTCGTACAAAGTAACGTTATACAGATTGCAACTGTTTGGTTGATTTATCCCTTACTTTATTATTAAATTTACAATCTTTACTTCTTCTTGTTAATTCCTATCTATATATATATATATATATATATATATATATATATATATATATATATATATATATATATATATATATATATGTAATAATAATATATTACATGTTTAAAACACTAGACGTAATACGTCATTGTGGAAGTAGAAGCTAGCGTGAGAAGTTCTGTAGTCAGATCATAGCCGGATGCGATTAGCATATCTCAGCAATGTAACATTTTTATGAAGGATAAACACAAATACGAACTGTGTGAAAGAGTTTTGTCCCCACCGGATGCAGGTGTCTTCCTATACTAATGTAGAGTTTACATTCTGTGTTTAAATGCTGAGATAACTGTCTATACGATATCTGTGATATTGATATTTTAGCCAGTTCTTATCAATACTTCATATGGAATGGTCATCCGACCAAGCCAGCTATACTCCTGTGATGGAGATGTTAACACTGTTGCTTTTAAAGAATAAACCATTTTAAAGTTAACTTGATTGACTTTACTTGAAGATGTAACATCCCAACAAACATACTCAATGTGTGTTAACAACAGTAGCACACAAATAAATGGTGGCAGCGGTAAAACTCTAAGAATCAGAGAAAGATCTTCTAGAATCAACGAATAGAACTCTAAGAATCAGAGAAAGATCTTCTAGAATCAATGAATAAAACTCTAAGAATCAGAGAAAGATCTTCAAGAATCAACGAATAAAACTCTAAAAACCAGAGAAAGATCTTCAAGAAATCAACAGTAATGAATCTACAATTTTGACTAAGTATCATAGTCCATCGAAGAAGGAAACATTTAATGAATGTTATACATACAAACTGATGAACTGGATCTTCAATCAACATCCTAAGAAAACCAAGGACTAACGTTCAACGCTTACAAAACATATCCTGGAAGCACTAAATTCAACGGAAATCGAACCGAAAACATTCACCCAAACATCAAGAGAGAGAGAGGAAATCAGACCGAAAACATTCACCCAAACATCAAGAGAGAGAGAGGAAATGACGACATCACACTTCGCCATATAAACCGAAGCTAAGTAGAATTTTCTTATTCATTTCAGTATTGAGCAGTGAGGTGTAGTTATCACGAGTCATTAGTCGATTATTACTGGGGTGAGTGGTTTGCTAATCTTCTATTTCCTTTCATTAAAGGAAACTGTGTTCAACTCCTAATTCTCATCTAGAATTTTTTTCTCTCTTTGTGCTAATTCCGTTTTCTTTCAGAAATTCTCGGGAAATATCTTTGTGTTCCGTTTTCTTTCAGAAATTCTCGGGAAATATCTTTGTGTTCCGTTTTCTTTCAGAAATTCTCGGGAAATATCTTTGTATTATTAGCATTGTTTTGGGGAATTTTGCTATAATCTTTATCATCGAGTGTTTATGCGTTTACGCAGTGGACGTATGTATTCATATAGATATTTTGATAGAATTGCAAGGGGTCGAAGAGATAGATAAAGAAATACCGTAATCATGACGCCCCCTGTGAGCCCCACCCCTGGACCTAGTAACGCAGGACAGATAAACCCTCACCCGATAGTGACGCTTGTAAATGCTAGGTCAGCACTCGTTCCTTTTCAGGGTCGGGTTAATGGGTTCTTGCCTCAAAAGCTGGAGTCATGGATTTCATCAGTCGATGCCCATTTAAATGCCAAACAAATCGTAGACCCTTTTGTACAATTACAAGAAGCTAAAAGTTTTATAGATTTTTCTAAGGGGAATGCGAGTGCGTATTTAAGAGGTGTTTCATTTCAAGAAGCAGTTACTTGGGATGATTTCAAAGTTAGGTTACGCGCGGTCTATGGGGGTGAAGAAGCCTTGGATGTAGTATTAACGTTAAGGAATACACTTAATCAAGCCACTATGACTTGGCTTAATGTTATTGAGAGAGCAGCTCTCATAGCTGATAGGCTTAATGAATATCAAGATATTTTAGGTAATTCCACTTGGGTTACTAGAGATAACATCTCCGTGAAAGATTTTTTACGTTTAATGTATTTAACTTGCATGACACTTATGTTGCCTGAAGCTTTAGTGCGGTGTTTTGATAAAAAGTTAACGCCTGCAAGTACGGAATTGGATGTATATAAACAGACAAAGAAACACATGTCTAAGTGTCCTGACCTTGATCCCGTGTTAACTCAAGTTTTTGCAAAAAATTAAACAAAGCCACAACAAGTAAATCTAGTTAATAATAGGCAAGTTGCGGGAATGACGTATTATAATTGCAACCGTCAAGGTCACTTGATCGCGGACTGCAAAATGAAATTCTGTTCGATACATAATAGTTCGACTCATTCATATAGTCAGTGCTACTCGCGTAAGACACAACAGAATCCTAGAAATACACCGTCAATTCCACAGTCAGTTTATATGGAAATAAAAAGAAAAATCCTCAGTTCAATAAGAAGAAACAGCCAAACGTCAATATAGTTCAAAATCAGAAACAAACAAATAGTTCTGCCAATAACGCTGATCCTGGGTCGTCAAACCAGACCTCGCAAGGTCAGACTAATTTTTCAGAATGTGCAGAGCAAAGCAAATACCACATAATTAACTCCAGTGGGGAAGAGAGTGATGTTGGGTCAAGGTCATTCATGTCAACATCAGTAGTATTGAATAATCAATTTTAAGTTTTATCAGATCATTGTGAGGCAATAGATTTTTCTATGAAACACACGGCCGAATTAAGTAAATCAGTGCATGCTCCCGTAGATCTGCAACGAATTCATACAATAATAAGCCAAAATGAGTTACGACCAACATTATATGCTGTAAATTTAGAACACAAATCCTTTACGCTATTTTTTGACTCTGGTAGTCCACGTAATATCATGGATTTGAGGACACATCATTTGTTGTTTTCGAACTTTCAGATAGAAAAATCCAGAGTGAGACTCTCGGGTATAGGAAATAATGAATTAAATGTAATAGGCATAACTCATGTTCAGTTCAAGGTCGGTAAGCACACGTTTGCCGATACATTTGTTGTTGTACAAAACATTGATATGTATCCTGCTGTAATTATAGGATACCCATCTATGGGCAATCAAAACATTATCTTAGCCCCTGCCAAGCACAGTGTGTATATCAAAGGAAAATTCTATAAGTCTTCTAATACCTTAAAATCAGTTTTGGATAAAAAGGAGACGATAAATGTAACCGTAACGTACGTTGAAGAACCAATAACTTGTCTCACTAATAAAGAAATAATATACGCGACCCAGCAGAATTCTCGTTCACCCGTAATATCATCTTGCATGCAATCTATCGAGCCAAACGTACCTTCGAATTTAATAGTGCAAGTAAAGAAAACATTACTGGGATCTGAAATATTAATCCTTTCCGACACTTTGAAAACTAACGGATTGTCTGTCACACAAGCTATTTATACAGTAGGCTCACATCAACAATGTAATATTGAAGTCTGTAATCATTTAAATACCACTTTAGTAATTCACAAAAATCAACATATCTTGGATGTAGAAGTTTATAAACATCCTATTCTTACCGTTGCTGAAATCGATCACGCTCAATCAGTTGCGGATGAATCCCTTTTGCAATCTATTAAAAATAAAATCAATAAAGACATTCAAGATGAAGAAATTCAGCAGAAAATTTCTGGACTTTTAACTAAATATCATGATGTTTTTTCCACTACGGATGGATCCTTAGGAAAAACAGATGTGATCGAGCATCAAATAAGGTTAAAGGACAAGCAGAAAATTATCTATATACCCTCGTACAGACTCCCTATGAAATTCCAAAATGAAATAAATGATGAAGTAGGTAAAATGCTAGAAGAAGGAGTCATTAGGAAATCGAACAGCCTTTATAATTTTCCATTAATAGTTGTACCGAAAAAAGATCGAACATGGCGTATCTGCGTAGACTTCCGTCGTCTAAACGAGGAGACGATCCCTGATCGATTCCCAGTGCCATGTACGGACGATATTTTGTCTTTGTTAGGTCAAAATAAATATTTTACCACTTTGCACTTAATTAAAGGCTTTCACCAGATATCATTAAAAGAAGATAGTACCCCATACACAGCCTTCAGCACAGCCAGGGGACATTATGAATTTTTACGGATGACTTTTGGTTTACGTTGTGCTCCCATAACATTTACTAGAATGATTAACATAGTGTTTGGAGACTTGCTAGGGGATATATTGCATGCCTATATGGACGACCTTGTAATCTTTTCCAACACCTTAGAAGAACATCTACGTAAATTAGAACTAGTACTACAGAGACTAAGACAACATAACTTAAGGGTAAAGATTAGTAAGTGTGAATTTTTCAAAACAGAATTAATATATTTGGGTTTCATGGTGTCAAGCCAAGGTCTTAAAGTAGTCCATGATAAGGTGTCGGCTATCCGTAACTTTCCCATACCTACTAATGTCAAGGGAATACAGCAATTTCTGGGTTGTAGTGGATATTACAGGCATTTTATATGCAACTATTCAATAATAGCCGCTCCCTTAACTGATCTTACGAAGAAGGGCGTAGATTTTATATGGTCTGACCAGCATCAACAGGCGTTTAATACCTTGAAAGATGAACTGTGTAGTTCTCCTATCTTAAAATTTCCTGACTTCGGTAAGGAATTCTCCATTGCAACAGACGCCTCAGACTTAGGAGTAGGAGGGGTATTGCTTCAGCAATATGATAAGCAATTTTTCCCGATAGCTTTTTATTCTCAAAAACTAAGAACTTCCGAAAGTAAGTATGCAGCATTTCAAGTTCATAATATACGGTTATCCCGTTAAGGTTCTTACTGATCATAAACCACTAACCGAATTCTTTAAAGGCTTCAACCACAGCCCCAAACAAACTCAGTGGCATTTGATCATTCAAGACTTTGGCGCGAGAATCGGGTATTTACCAGGGAAAGCAAATATCATTGCTGATGCATTATCACACAATCCTGTGTCATCTTATACGGAGCCTTTAGCTGAATTAATAGATATATCAACATCCATGCCTATTGTTAAAAGGATATCTGAACAAGAAGATTTGGGCTGGAGCGCTGAATTATTACAGACTGAGCAAAGAAAAGATCAGAAATCAAAAACAATTATAAATGCTTTGAAAGGCAATCATAAGGAAAAGGGATATATAAAGTATAAGCAGCAGAATTATATAATCAAAGATAATATTCTGTGTAGGACCGTGACAAGGAAAACCCGCAATACACCACACTTAACTAACGACCAAGTAGTGGTACCAATCTCACTTATCTCCACTGTCCTGAATTGGTTGCATGCAAATCCATTACATGGACATCCGGGGTTCTCTTTAATGTCACAGAAAGCCAAATCATTGTTTTATTGGCATACGATGCTTACAGATATAAAAAAACACATAGCTCATTGTCGCACATGTCAGGAAAACAAAGGACATACGAAAACACCTGTCAGCCTAGGGGCTTATCCCGTGCCCAATCAACCCTTTGAAAGAATACATTTAGATTTGTTAACAGGATTTTATGAGTCAGACAGAGGAAATAAGCACCTCTTAGAAATTGTAGATGCTTTAACTCGATAAACAGAACTAATAGCGCTTAAAACTAAAACTGCGATTGAATGCGCTAGGAAGTTTTACGAGTGTTACATTTGTAAACAAGGAATTCCACATATGATAATCTCAGACTCAGGTGGAGAATTTGATAATCACTTTCTCACCTCATTGTGTGAATTCCTTAGCATATAGAAAATAAATACCATGATATATCACCCAGAGTCAAATGGGCTAGTGGAAAGAGCAAATAGGAAGGTTTTAAATATATTAAGAGTAACACTAGGGGGATCAGACCCCAACTGGGATATTGCAATACCTGCGGTACTGAGTACTCTGAATCATTCACATCATATATCAATTAAAATGTCACCGCACGAAGCGTATGCTACCCCAGTTAGAACGCCTTTCCATGTATTAACGCCTACAACTAATCTATCAAATCCTTCAAAAGAATGTATAAATGCAAGCAAAAGTTGTTTTGATATCCTTCAAAAGAATTTAGAAAAATCACAAATAATAATGAAAAGGAATCATGATAAAATAGCGAAGCCAACTAAAACATATACCGTGGGTGATAGTGTATACATACAGGTAAATGTACGTAAAGGACTCAATTATAAACTAACACCTACGTTTGAAGGCCCATTTATCATTTTGGAAACATTACCGGCCAATAGGTTTAGAGTTCAAAACGTATCCCAACCTACTGATGAGAGAATCGTACCATTTGCTCACATAAGAAATAAAAAAAAAAGAGGGAAAGAAGTGAGGGAAAGATTTTTATTTGTATGTTAACAGTTTTCTTCTTAATAAAGGAGTAATTACATATATTTTTCTCGTTACAGGTTTCTAAGATGAATTTTTTGTTGTTGGGAGTGATATTGTTCGCTCTGACATTTTTCTCGTGTGGGATGAGATCTAAAACTAAAAGTATAGATTTTAAATATGGCACTATAGTTGAAAGACAAGAAGACGTTTTTATTACATCAAGCAACGTAGTAGTAGAAGTGCGAATGCAAGCAATTTTTCTCCCAGAGAATGACGTCACTAGCTTAACCCTGGATAGGTACGGTCCTCGGACACCCCTTTAAGGGTATACTCGGACGCGAACGACCCCGACGCCAAAAAAAATTCTTGAAAAATCAGTTTTTGCAGTAACCTCCTTTTTTCTTTTGCCAAAAAAAACTTCAATGAATGCTTAAAACAACTGTAAAGATAAATACTACTCATCTGCAGAAAAACTATTTATTATAAATATTTTAAAAAATTAAGTAGAAAAAAAAAAAGACCTGACATAAAAATTCATAAAAAAAAAGTTTATACATATATACACAAATCCTTTTAGGAATTGATTCTTGAATGTTTAGGACACATCTTGATGTATTTTGGATGAAGTCAGACCCATGGAGGTGAAGATCTGAAATGAGAAAAAAAGGGTAACTTTTTTTGGCCAAAAAAATTTGTCCAAATTTCATGAATTTTTTTGGCTACCCAAATGAAATAGGAAGTGGCTAATTTTTTTAGGGAATAAACATATGTTATCCTAAAATAGAAATATGTAAAAAAATCTTCATTATTTTGTAAATTACATTTATATCAGGGGCCATATCTAAAGGTAATTTTTTGAGTACTTGGAAATTTCGTAAAAAAATACATATATTTAATATATAATATGATATTTATGCAGGTAAAAATATACCAAAATATCACAAATTCTATAGGGAACAAGAATATATATAGATAGGGCAGCTTACGCTTCGGATATGTCCACAAAATGGCCGGCAACCACAATGACTCAGACTCCCTAATCTGCCACTTGAAATGTAGGAAGGGTATGTCAATTTCAAGGTGTTATTTACTAATCTAATTATTATTGGATATGCATAAAAATTGTATGGTGGGTTGCTGGATAATTTTCGATTATTTTACGACTATAAAATTAAAATTCTGACCCAAAAATTTTTTTTTGAAGGGAAATAAAATCGAAAAAAAAAATGTAAAACAATAATTTAGCTAAAAAAATTTGATGATATTCAATCAAAAAAAAAAGTAAACAAAATTTTCCGACAAATAAACATCTAGAGGAATCATTACTCTGTGATAGTTCCTTAGTACGTAGTAATTTTGAAAGAATTGGGAAAAAACGAAAAAATGGCAATCACCGGAAAATCGAACACATACCTATATATACGCCATATCTGGCTAAAAAAAAGATAGGCATGGGTAGCCAGATCATCTAGAAACACTTTCCAACACTATAAAAATATAAGTTTTGCGACACTACTTGCCAATTCCTTACGGTAACATGACTAAGCAAAAAAATGCAAAACAAATAAAAAGGGGCACTCGTGGAAAAATGGCCATTCTAATATACGGCATTTCAGAAAAAAAAAATTTCAGCCACGTGCTAGGCAAACCATCAAGGCATATTTTCCGACAAATAAACATATAAATGAAATATTACTTTGTGATAGTTCCTTAGTACGTAGTAATTTTGAAAGAAATGGGAAAAAACGAAAAAATGGCAATCACAGGAAAATCGAACACATACTTATATATACGCCATATCTGGCTAAAAAAAAAATAGGCATGGGTAGCCAGATCATCTAGAAACACTTTCCAACACTATAAAAATATAAGTTTTGCGACACTACTTGCCAATTCCTTACGGTAACATGACTAAGCAAAAAAATGCAAAACAAATAAAAAGGGGCACTCGCGGAAAAATGCCCAACATTCTAATATACGGCATCTCAGATAAAAAAAAAAGACATGCACGTGTTAGCCCAACCATCAAGGCACACTTTCTAACACATAAACATGAAAAAAAAATCAATAATATACGGCAATTCCTTACTACGTAGTAAATTTTCACAAATATTGAAAAAAAACCAGAAATTGGCAACCGCAGTTAAATACCCAATATACCAATAACTACGTCGTATCTGACAAAAACAAAATCACGCATGGGTAGCCAGATCATCTAGACACACTTTCCAACATTAAAAAAGCAAAAGTTTTACGACACTATTTCGCAATATCTTACGGAAAAATGACTAGGCAAAAAAATTAAAAAAAATTAAAAAGGAACACTCGCGGTAAAATGCCCGACATTCTAATATACGACATCTCAGATAAAAAAAAAGACATGCACGTGTTAGCCCAACCATCAAGGCACACTTTCTAACACATAAACATGAAAAAAAAATGAATAATACACGGCAATTCCTTACTACGTAGTAATTTTTACAAATATTGAAAAAAAAACAGAAATTGGTAACCGCAGTTAAATACCCAATATACCAATAACTACGTCGTATCTGACAAAAACAAAGTCATGCATGGGTAGCCAGATCATCTAGACACACTTTCCAACACTAAACAAGCAAAAGTTTTACGACACTATTTGGCAATATCTTACGGAAAAATGACTTGGCAAAAAAATGAAAAAAAATGAAAAAGGGGCACTCGCGGTAAAATGGTCCTCGTGGTGATGAACGACATTTTAACTAAAAAAAAAAACATGCACATGGTAGCCAAACAATCCACCAAGACTTTCCACAACTGATAACCTATACAAGTTGCACCATTCTACGACAATTTCATAATACGTAATAACTTTGATAATTATGCAAACTACCTCAGAAGGGTAAACTCGGACGCGAACGACCCCGACGCGTCTCAGAAATCGGGGAAGGAGTACAGCTACAGCAATGCACATCTGGACACTACTAGAGCGTGTAGGGGAGACACCTCCTGCAGGTCGATCACCCAAAAATTCAGTCACAGGGGTGAGTCACGTGAGAAAAACCTGTTTTTTTTTGACGCTCGGGGTCGCAAACGACCCACCGTACCTATCCAGGGTTAAAAAGCGCCATTTCGAGATTTGCTGTCTCATTAGATGAGTTGAATAAAAGACATTTTCATTTGACTACAGAGAGTTCGCTTGGATCGACACTAAAAGTTGCAGAGATGCTATCTGATGACTTGCAAAATAAGACTTACGAGACAGAATCTTTGGCTCGTGACCTTTTGATGTGGACTGTAGGACACAAAAATAGAGAGAGACGTAACCCGTTTAATTTTGCTGCACTAAACCTCTTTGGGTCTATTGCAAGTTTAGGTTTAGGAATTTCCAATCGTCTTAAGATTAGTGATCAAAAAAAAGAAAATTGAGTCCTTGACTCATGAAGATGAATTTGTTATGTCAGAACTAAGGGATCAGTTAGCTTCAATCAATCAAATTATGGATTTAGTACATGAACATTGAAGTAATATCAATCAGATTATGGAAGTACAGGATTTTTTGGCAATGTTAACGTATTATGATTCAAAAATAGATAACAGAATTGCACATTTCATTGAGAAATCGAAAGATTATGAGAAAGCTGTCACGTTAGCAACTAAAGGTGTACTGTCACCCCATTTGTTGCCAATAAAATACTTAAAGTTAATTGTGGAGAACGGACGGGAGAAATTAGGCTATATTCCTTTGTTAGACGCACGTAGGTTAGAATTTTATTACAGCCTAATTACAGTAAGCGTTGAAAATAACAGGATTATGATTACAATTCCCTTTTATTCTACTGATGCCTGGCAATCTTATAGGATATCACCATTTCCGACTTTCATGACGAATCACTCAAATCCAGTAATATCCAGTTTGACAGGACACGTATTGATTTCCCCAGACAAGGAAACATATACGGTCATTAAAGACTAAAACAATTAACTCACTGTTCAGACGCAATGGATAGAAAAATATGTACAGCTGACTCATTTGAATTCCATAAAAACTTAATGGATTCATGCGAGTTAGGTATAGTGCTAGATGGTGCTCTCTCCCATACAAGTGAAAATTGTCTGGATAAGCTTTATCCCTTTAACAATAATGAGTTCAATTGTAGACTGAACAACGGCTCGTGGATACGATACGACAAGGCCGGCTTCAATATATCATGCCCGGACGTATCCACGTCCTATTCCCAAATCTTCGTTGCAGCAGATGGTTGTATCGGGACATCCCCTAATTCCATGGTGAAAGGGATAAAAACTATCTTCAGAGAACGAGCCTACTTCGCGAACTTCTCATGGTCAACAACGGTTCCATCATTACCTCTCCCATGCAACAAACAGGTAGCCAAGCGGTTGATGAAATTGACCGAGATGGACCACCCGTCACCGACTTATAAAGAATTTCTTCATCCCATACTACTAGCAGGAACAGTTGTGACGGTGATGATATTTATCGCCGTTAACATCTTTGTTTGGCGTAGGTTAAGGAACAGTTTACAGCTCAAACAGAACGTTTTGCCATGTCCAGACAAAACTCCTTATTTGATTCAATTTAAAGCCGTTTGAAAGTGGCCCCTTCATTTGCTAAAAAGGAGTAAAATTGTCTTGGAATAGCGTTGTGTACGAAAAGCAGTTAGTACGCTAGTAATATGTAATTGAAGAGACTATAGAACATTTGCATTTTTAAAAGACATTTTAAAAAACATTTAAAAAATAAATCATTTTTTTCGGCATCTAATAAAATATATATAAGCCGGAATGTTAAAAGAAAAGAAAAAAAAACAGAATCTATGGGCATCTAATAAAATATATAAGCCCTATATATATATATATATATATATACATATATATATATATATATATATGTATATATATATATATATATATATATGTACAAAACCGTGGTACGTGTACGTACCAGGAATTCGTGTTTGTGAACTAAAATTGAATCTTTACCAAGGTAACAAATATTTTTATTAATTACCGTATTGTAATAATCTATATTTATGACAAAGGTGACAATTATTCTTTAACAAAGTTACCGAATCATATGTATATCAGTATTTTTTTTGGGTACCATATAATCATTTGCTAGCAATGTACCATATACTATATGTGATGTGTATTTATCATGCATTTTTTCTTTGCTTTGGTAATATCTGTTCATATGCATTATTGTTATTATTTTTATTAATGTGCCTATTTGAATATTCGTCCTCTTTTGCTTATGGCTAAAGTTAAACAAAGAATAATACATATATCCAGTCACACTCCTAGTAAACATATTTTGACATGTTGTTAATTTTTTTTTTTTAAATTGAGATAGCTGGCCGAACTGATGTAATAATCATATATTACATGTTTAAAACACATGATATAATACGTCACTGTGGAAGTAGAAGCTAGCGTGAGAAGTGCTGTAGTCAGATCATAGCAGGATGCGATTAGCATATCTCAGCAATGTAACCTTTTTATGAAGAATAAACACAAATACGAACCGTGTTAAAGAGTTGTGTCGCCACCGGATGCAGGTGTCTTCCTATACTAATGTAGAGTTTACATTCTGTGTTTAAATGCTGAGATAACTGTCTATACGATATCTGTGATATCGATATTTTAGCCAGTTCTTATCAATACTTCATATGAAATGGTCATCCGACAAAACCAGCTATACTCCTGTGATGGAGATGCCAACACTGTTGTTTTTAAAGAATAAACCATTTTTAAAGTTAACTTGATTGACTTTACTTGAAGATGTAACATCCCAACAAACATACTCAATGTGTGTTAACAACAGTAGCACAATAATATATATATACATATATATATATATATATATATATGTGTGTGTATATATATATATATATATATATATATATGCGTAAAAATCACAGGAAAACGTGATGCTCAGATGCAGAAGAACCACAGGGAAAAGGAAAATACAGAATATACACTTGAGTCCTGACTAGTTTCGTGATACTTCCTCAGAGGACTGATTTATTGAGAGAGGTTTCTTACAATTTATAGGGAAAGCAAAAGTACGAACATACATATAGAGATTTAGAGAACAATGACACTCCCTTACCCACTACCTGGGCTTGACTCAGGTGTGAGGAGGAGGAGTCCGCAAGCTCGTTAGACACCTGCTAAAAAGGGTCATTTCTAGTGGCGGGTATATTCTTGTTTTCTTCTTATCTTACTTTCATTACAGTTATTTATATGTCAATGCGGTAGCCTTATCTATATAAATACATAAGCAAAACATACACAAAAATACAAATACATACACACACATATATATATATATATATATATATACATATATATACATATATACACACATACACATACATATACATACACATACACATATACATATATATACATACATACAGATAGAAATACATATACATATACATAAATACTTACACATACACATACATATACATACACATACATATATACATATGTATACACATACATATATACATATATACATATATACACATACATACCTATGCATATATACATTTATATGTATACAACATTAATATCATAAACATATAATCATGTATATATCAATACTTATATCTAGCATAACACTATATAGTGCCAATATACTTATGCATACTATATAAAATAATTGTTTCCTTTAATGAATGGTAGCTTAGGTCTAAATATTAATTTCACACCGACGTTAATTATTCACAATACATTCAATTCTACATTAAGTGGTTAATGTTTTTTTATATAATTTACAAATCTCTTTACATATAAAGGCGTCGAGTTTATACATTCCATGACCAATATTCAAGTTGTTTTCAAAGGTTTCTTTTATGAAACTGGACTCTATGATGTTTCTTTCTACTAAGTTATTTGAATGAACCAATTTCTTTGCACCTGACCAATTAATAGGGTGATTTTTATCTCTAACGTGGGCAAAGAGTGCATTATTATCTTGAGCATACCTGACACTTTTCTTATGTTGTTGAACAACATAAGAAAAGTGTCAGGTATGCTCAAGATAATAATGCACTCTTTGCCCACGTTAGAGATAAAAATCACCCTATTAATTGGTCAGGTGCAAAGAAATTGGTTCATTCAAATAACTTAGTAGAAAGAAACATCATAGAGTCCAGTTTCATAAAAGAAACCTTTGAAAACAACTTGAATATTGGTCATGGAATGTATAAACTCGACGCCTTTATATGTAAAGAGATTTGTAAATTATATAAAAAAAACATTAACCACTTAATGTAGAATTGAATGTATTGTGAATAATTAACGTCGGTGTGAAATTAATATTTAGACCTAAGCTACCATTCATTAAAGGAAACAATTATTTTATATAGTATGCATAAGTATATTGGCACTATATAGTGTTATGCTAGATATAAGTATTGATATATACATGATTATATGTTTATGATATTAATGTTGTATACATATAAATGTATATATGCATAGGTATGTATGTGTATATATGTATATATGTATATATGTATGTGTATACATATGTATATATGTATGTGTATGTATATGTATGTGTATGTGTAAGTATTATTGTATATGTATATGTATTTGTATCTGTATGTATGTATATATATGTATATGTGTATGTGTATGTATATGTATGTGTATGTGTGTATATATGTATATATATGTATATGTATGTATGTGTGTATATATATGTATATAAATATATATATATGTATATATGTGTATGTATTTGTATTTTTGTGTATGTTTTGCTTATGTATTTATATAGATAAGGC
>NC_090741.1:97193449-97213679 GCF_036898095.1 Palaemon carinicauda | reverse complement strand
GTGTCCGATAAAATTTACTATTTCACTGGCAATAATCGTTTCTAGAGAGAGAGAGAGAGAGAGAGAGAGAGAGAGAGAGAGAGAGAGATGAAACGTTAAGTCAAGCGGTGTGTGACTTTAATTAGGGACATTTCGCTATTGAAAAGTCGCTAATTTTACAGTGGATCGTTATCCATCATGATTACAAGAGAGAGAGAGAGAGAGAGAGAGAGAGAGAGAGAGAGAGAATTGATATCCGAGGAAATTAATAGACGCTGTCACTTCAATGAAGATGAAATATTACTGAGTGAAGGAAAATCTGATTTGACAAATTGCAAGATTTCTGAGATTAATTTTGCATTTATAAGAACGAGATATTTCTCATAAAATTCTATAATACAATTTAAATTAGTTAAGATATAAATCTGGATATATTATTCACTCTGTATTTTCCTGTAAACACACACGCACACATACACATAAACAAATGCGTTCACAGACACAGACACACGCACACACACACACACACACGCATATATATTTATATATATATATATATATATTTGTATATATATATATATATATATAAATATATATATATATATATATATACTCACTCATATATATATATATATATATATACATATATATATATATATATATGTATATATATATATATATATACATATATATATATTTATACATATATATATATATATATATACTCACTCATATATATATATATATATTTGTATATATAAATATATTATATATATATATATACTCACTCATATATATATATATATATATACATATATATATATATATATATATGTATATATATATATATATATACATATATATATATTTATATATATATATATATATACATATATATATATATACATATATATATATATATATTTATGTATATATATATATATATATACACATATATATATTTATATATATATATATATATACACACACATATATATATATATATATATGTATATATGATCAGTTGTTACTAGTCCACCTCAGAACAAAGACCTCAGACATATCCTTCCATTCGCGTTTGTTTATGGTCTTTCTATGCCAGTGTATACCCGCAATTTTATATATATATATATATATATATATAAACATATATATATATATATATATATTTTTGGGCTCAAGCCATGTCGTCCTGATGGAAGTTCCTATCGGGTAGCTTCCTAGGGTATATTACAACTACGGCGATATTCCCAGAGAATTTACCTTAAGGTACCAGAATTCTAACTCCTGGAGCGAGTATCCCTCGTGAAAGGGATATCGCGACATATCAGAGGACGTATTCTAGACACGTCACATGGCAATATATGACCTGAACAGAGATTCGTCTCGTAGGAGGGAGATTGACGAGATACGAATTCGGGAAAGAAAAAGGGGAGCGCGCTCCCAAGGCTTCCCTATCCCCCGATTCGTATGCGTGCCTGGCGCCAATCCTGGCGCCATCTGTATTCCTTTTTGCGTATCTTAACAACTCGGTGTTTTTTCCTGTTTTTCTCGCAAATCTTGGATTTATTCAACTTTTCATTGCTTCTTCGTCTTCGTTGACCTCGGATAAGTTGAGTATAGTGTCTGTTATGTATAAATGTAGGCTCTTGGTAAAATTTTGAGTGATTAATAGGATTAATCTTTGATACAAGAGCCGTAGCCTACCAGAGGTGTCCTGGACACTGTCACTCGCTAGGTATAAATTAGTTAGTCAGAGTGACATTCCTGGTTGTTTTGCTTAATAAATTTTAGCTATTTAGCTTTACATAGGATTTCCTTTCGTGCTTAGTATTATTTGGCGAAGTATTCGCCATTCTGGCCTACGCTAGGCCATGTAGCCTAGTCGTTTGGTCCTAGTACTTAATGCATGATTTTGGTTTTTCCGAGTGTAATTAAAATTTTATTGAAGCTTTAGGCTATATTTTATACATTTTAGACTGTGTGGAATATTTCCAAGATTGTATACGTGAGAGTTTCGGTGAATTAGGTAATCGATTCTCTTGGTGCCTAGGCTAATTGCTTATGGAGCCTTAGTATACTTTATTATACTCCCCGGTTGCTTTATTTTCTTCGGAGAAGGTATGCAATCCCTTTCCCTCTGTTTAAGCCTTGGGCTTATCCCTAAGTGGTTTTTTCCGAATTTATTTTCGATAAAACTATACTAGGGTGTTACTGTACCTTCCTGTTCCAGCAAAGTCTGGTTCAAAGAGGGACAGAACAACAGAGTTTTTAGTCTGAGTCCGTGTTGTCTGGCTTGGGGCAGAGTCTCCCTCGCTGACCTAACACTTACAAAGGGAGCTTAGCTCCCTTAGGTCACTTTCGAAGGTTTCTCTAAGTTATGATTCCTTCTTGTGTGATCGACCAGACTAAGTCCTGTTGCTGTTCTCGGGGAGGATAAAATCTTCCCTTGGGAGTAGCAACGCCTTCCTTGCTTTGGTGCTCTGGAAGCTGGCAGGTATTATACTACTGTGCTGGCCCCTCCCTTAGATCTCCCTTAGGCTAAGACAAAGTTTTTGGCTGCGGGTGATCTGTCACTAAAGCAAGGTTGGCAGGACCCTCTTGTCCCTTCCCCCTCTATCTCCGTAATGGCCTAGCCATTACTGTACTGTACCTTGCCGGCCGGCAGAGCTGGCCGGCAGGGGTATTACTGTACTGTATGTCATTCTACTTCTGGACCTAGTATAGGTTGGGATGTGGAATTGACTAAGCCCATTGCCGGCCGGCAGAGATGCTGGACGGCAAGGGTCTTATGTTTTCGAGTGCTGCCCGGACCTCTCTTGGTCCCTCATCCATGCCTACCGGCAGAGCCGGACGGCATTGGTCAAGGAAGCCTGAATTAAGTTTCTCCCCTTCCTTATATGCACTCTTTCGGTTGCCGGGCTTGGGGGGTTGTGTACACTCTTATCCCGGCAGCCATTCTATTTTCTTCTAGTGCTGTACCTGTCCCGGCTGCCGGCCTATGAGGCCGGCAGCCGGGCAGGTGTAGTCTTCTGGTTCTTTTGCTGCCGGCTGGCATCGGTCTTGTACCTTTGCCGGCCGGCTTATGTCAGTCCTTGTCTGCCGGTCAACAAGAGTGTGGCCGGCAGCTGGGTACTACCTTGTGTAGTTGCTGGCCGGCAATCATTGCCGGCCAACACTGGCTGTTGCTGGCCGGCAGCTGCTGCCGCCGGCACAGGCATTTGAACCAGAGGGCTGCCGCCCTATAGCTGTTAAGTAGTATACTTTAAAGCTAATTGTGGTGTGTGCCGGCCGGCAAAGGCAGGCCGGCACACATCCTCCTATACTGTACTAGTATTCTTCTGTATAGCATATACAGTAAGAAGAAAACTATAGTAAAAGTTTAGGTACAGCACTGTATCTTCTAACACTATTGTGTTTTCTTGCACGGCCCTTTGCTGTTGCCCTCAGACAGGAAGCAGAGTTCTTCCCCGTCTATTATCCAGGATTTTAAAATCATGCCTAGGTGTGAGCTCCACCTGTTTCCTCTGGAAACCTTGCATTGGTTACTCTAGTAGAGATAAACCATTTTGATTTTATTATCTGGAAGGCTGCAACAATGGGTTGTGAAGGAAACACAAGTGTGTGTCTTTCCTTTATGAATTGTTATGCTATACTTTGCATATCCAGTGATACATAGTTCACTTGATACTCATGGAAATTTCTTCTCTTTACAGGAGGACCCTCCGAAGTGCGGAAATGTTTTCTGCAATGTCCGCAGCAAGAACCTCTGCAGACATGAGTGTTGTAGGAGACACGCAGCATGCGCTGTCTCCAAGGATGATCTCCAGTATTGGGACCCTCAGGTATGTACTGTATGCACTAACCTGATTACTGAGGCTTTTGATTCCCCTAGAACGGCGGAATCAAGGGATATAGCTAGGGAAAAGCTTCGTACTTGGGTAAGGGGCTTCAAGAAGAACACCTCTGGCCCTTATCTTCCAAGTGAGAAGATGAGGGCGTATCTTTTTCCCCAGGCATCAGCTGAGGCAGTGATTCCCCAGCTTCAAGAGGAGATCCCTCAAGATGAAGTCCAGGTGGACGAGGAAGTCGCAGATGCGATGCAAGACATCCAGTTGTGTGACAGGATGTCTGACCTGGACGAACGTTTGGAAGAAGACCTCCTGGCAGAAGGCCAGGATCAAGTTCAAACCCCGGATGTAGTAGAGGATGAGGTCGACGAGGTGTCGGCTACTCCGGTTCAGATGCCGGAGCCTATCCCCTCAACATCGGCTGGTCTCCCAGTATAACTGGGACAGGCCCTCTCTTCGATTGTTGGAATGATCCAACAAATGCAGAAGGAGAATCAGGAGAAGGCGGCTGCAATGGAACTGCGTATGCAGTCCCTGGCAGAATCACATGGGCCCCGGAAAAGGCTCAATGTGAAAGACCTTCCCATATGCTCAGATGCTAACCCATGGAGGTATGCTGAGCACATGCCGATGACGACTGGAAAGATCGTCATCTCGGATAAGCTGGGTTCAGTTCCCCTAGAGGAGGTAGAATTCTGGCCCAACAAGGCATCATATCCGGACTGCTATGTCCGGCTGAGAAAAGAACCAGCTTTAAGGGAGGAGACAGAGCCGAAGGAGGTCATTATTATGGACCACGCTAAGGCTCAAGCCCTACTTTCATCCTCGATGAAAGAGAGGGGCTTCTCGAATTCGAAGGTAGCTGCATTGAGCAAGAAGCTCCCTTCGTTTGTGTTCTCTCCTGATAGAGCCTTCCCCTTTTTACAGAAAGGGTTTGCGGCTGTCCTAAAGGCAGTCGAGGCCGGCAAGCCTTGCCCCTCCCTGGAGGAGTGTAAACCCTTGTCGCTGGCTCTACCTATGGACCACAAAGACTGGAAGGATGTCCATCTGACATTCTCAGTGGGAAAGTTGGAGGCTGATATTGCCGGACGGCAATTTGGCGAGGACCTCCCCAAGCTGTCCGAATCTCTTTTACGAAGAGAGTTCGAGACAAAAGAAAGACTGGCTGCCTCAATGTCTCATCAGACTACTCTCGAGACGATGGCAAGTGACCCCAAGGTCCATGAAATGTTCATGGTAGTGGCTAAGTCTCACCTAGCCACAGTGACGAAGGACCTTTATAGCTTCGTCAAGGCAAGGAGAGCTTGCAGGGAGTTCGTGTTCACCGGGGGCTTCGGTGAGACACGAGCCAAGGAAGTTAATCTCCTCCAACATTTGGGGAAAAGACCTTTTCCCTACCGATGTGGTCAAAGAGGTTGTTGATAAGGCCGCCGTGGAGAATAGAAACCTTCTCCAGAAGTGGGGCCTGTCTATCAAAAGAAAATCTTCCCCGGATGAGGGTCCTCAACCAAAGAGGAAGAATATGAAGACTAGGCTACCATTTCGGCCAGCCAAGCCTTATAGACAGCAACAGCAACTGCAATTGCCTTTGCCTCCAGTGTCCCAGATGGTGGCACAAACCCCGACTGCCTTTCAGTGGGTACCCCAGGCTGTGCCAGGTCAGTCAACCACATTCGCCCCAACGTTCGAAGGACAGTCTTCTTCCTTTCGTGCAAAACCTAGAGGAGCAGCCAGAGGCTCGTCTAGGCGCCCCTCAAGGGGAAGGGGATTCAGAGGTGGTCGTGGTCAGGGAGGCAAGACCTCAGGACGGCAGTCCAAGTGAAATGATACCGGTAGGAGGGAGACTGATGAAATTTTGGGATCGCTGGACCTTCGATCCCTGGGCCCAAAGCCTACTCAAGAATGGACTGGGTTGGAGCTGGTACAGCACTCCACCCCCATGCCTTCGGTTTTTCCAACACTCCACCCCCATTTTGGAGGAGTACGTTCAAGAACTGTTGGAGAAAAATGTGATCCGAAGGTGAAGTCCATCAAATTCCAAGGGAGGCTGTTTTGTGTTCCCAAGAAAGACTCGGAAAAGCTCAGAGTCATTCTGGACTTGTCACCACTCAACAAGTTCATAGTGAATTGCAAATTCAAGATGCTAACACTGCAACACATAAGGACCTTACTGCCCAAGAGGGCATACTCAGTCTCTATAGACTTGTCAGACGCCTATTGGCACATTCCAATCAGCCGTCGACTCTCCCCCTACCTAGGGTTCAGGCTACAACGGAAACTGTACGCCTTCAGAGCCATGCCATTCGGGCTAAACATAGCCCCAAGGATTTTCACGAAGCTTGCGAGCGCAGCTCTCAAACAATTACGCCTAAAGGGAATTCAGGTAGTAGCCTACCTGGACGACTGGCTGGTGTGGGCAGCATCCGAGACCGAATGCTTGCAAGCTTCCAGTCAGGTGATCCAGTTCCTAGAGTACCTAGGCTTCAAGATCAACAAGAAAAAGTCTCGACTTTCTCCATCCCAAAAGTTCCAGTGGCTGGGAATCCACTGGGACCTTTTGTCACACAGTTTCTCCATCCCAATGAAGAAAAGGAAGGAGATAGCGGGCTCTGTCAAGAGACTTCTAGATTCCGAAAGGATATCAAGACGCGAACAGGAGAGGGTACTAGGCTCTCTCCAGTTTGCTTCAGTGACAGACCCAGTGCTAAGAGCACAGCTAAAGGATGCAACCGGAGTTTGGAGAAGGTATGCATCAAACGCGCGAAGAGACCTGAGAAGACCAGTGCCGCCTCGGCTACGTACTCTTCTCAGACCTTGGTCCCAAGCCAGACATCTAAAGAAGTCTGTTCTTCGGAAAAAAGTCCAGGGGACTTGGTCCAAGCTATTCAGGACCTTTCATATAAACTTTCTAGAAGCTATGGCAGTGCTCCTTACCTTAAAGAAAGTCTCCCCGCGTCACTCGATCCACATAAGATTGGTGACAGACAGCGAGGTGGTTGTGAGATGCTTGAATCGACAAGGGTCGAGGTCACCACCTCTCAACCAAGTGATGTTAGCCATTTTCCGATTGGCGGAAAAGAAGAAGTGGTACCTGTCGGCAGTTCACCTTCAAGGAGTCCGCAATGTGACAGCGGACGCTCTATCCAGGTTCACACCGATAGAGTTGGAATGGTCCTTAGACGCAGGATCATTTTCCTTCATTCTGAATCAAGTCCCAGAACTGCAAATAGACCTCTTTGCGACGAAAGACAACAAGAAGTTGCCCCTGTACGTGTCCCCGTACGAGGACCCCTTAGCGGAAGCAGTGGACGCAATGTCCCTCGACTGGAACAGATGGTCCAGGATTTATCTGTTCCCTCCTCACAACCTTCTGTTGAGGGTCCTCAACAAACTGAGATCCTTCAAGGGGGTAGCGGCAATAGTGGCCCACAAGTGGGCGAACAGTATGTGGTTCCCCTTGGCGTTGGAACTACAGATGAAGTTCGTGCCGCTACCACATCCAGTTCTGACCCAGCGAGTCCAGAAGTCGACTGTCTGCACTTTATTACAGAAAACCCAGACCCTGCAGCTCATGATTTTCTCGCCCTAGCGGTGAGAAAGCGCTTCGGGATTTCGAAAGCCAGCATAGACTTCCTAGACGAATACAAGTGCAAATCGACTAGAAGGCAATATGAGTCATCTTGGAGGAAATGGGTGGCCTTTGTAAAGGCAAAGAATCCGCAGGAGATCTCAACAGATTTCTGCTTATCTTTCTTCATCCACCTCCATGGCCAAGGATTGGCAGCTAACACGATTTCAGTGTGTAAATCGGCTTTGATGAGACCCATTTTATTTGCCTTCCAGATCGACCTAGGTAACGAGATCTTTAATAAAGTTCTGAAAGCCTGCGCTAGGCTCAGACCTTCAGCACCTCCAAAGCCCATCTCATGGTCTTTAGACAAAGTTCTTCATTTCGCCTCCTTGTTGAGCAAAGAAGAATGTGCGTTAAAGGATTTGACGCAAAAAGTTATTTTCCTATTTGCACTCGCGTCCGGGGCCAGGGTTAGTGAGATCGTAGCCCTCTCGAGAGAGGCAGGTCGTGTTCAGTTCCTGGATGGGGGGGAGCTGAACCTGTTTCCGGATCCTACGTTTCTCGCCAAGAATGAGTTACCCACCAACAGGTGGGGTCCCTGGAGAATCTGCCCTCTGAAAGAAGATGCATCTCTATGTCCAGTAGAATGCCTAAAGGTCTATCTTCGTAGAACTTCAGACTTCAAGGGTAGTCAACTATTCAGGGGAGAAACATCAGGCTCAAATTTATCTCTGAATCAACTCAGAGCGAAAATGACATATTTTATTCGCAGGGCGGATCCTGACAGTACACCCGCAGGTCACGATCCGAGGAAAGTTGCCTCATCCCTAAATTTCTTTAATTTTATGGATTTTGAACATCTCCGTTCATACACGGGCTGGAAGTCTTCCAGGGTGTTCTTTCGCCACTATGCGAAGCAAGTAGAGGAACTTAAGAGATCTGTGGTAGCAGTGGGTCGTGTAGTTAACCCTACTGTTTAACTCTGCGAGGAACAGTGGTCTTAATTGGGACGATTAAGTCCAGGGTGAGTGTGTAGGTACATACTGTACTACAAACTAAATAAGGGCACCAAGTGCCCATATAGACTGTTCCTTCTTTCAAAGGTGAACCTTGCATAAGTTCAGACATGTGTGCCACGCGTTTCTAACGCTAATGTGATTGATTTGTAATACAGATTTTTTATGACTTGATACCTTGGTATCTTATTAAAGTGGTGTTTAATGGTTTTTCTTTCAGATAAACAAGTTCTGTTTACTATCATACTTATGCTTAAAGTTTTGGGTTACCCTCTTTTATATAAATATATATATTTGTTGTTAACCTGTCTGTTTATTATCTGTCAATAAACTTGTTCTTGAGAACCTTGCGTCTCTTTCACCTGTGTCAATTTATTGGTATAATTGAGCATTTTAATTCTATGTATCTTATCTGGGATAATTCTGATAGAATTGTTCTGTTTTGCAAGCTATGTTGCATTGGTTTATGTAAGTCCCCTAATGGGAGGACTCCGTCCCATAAAGGGACGAGGGCGGTTTTATTAGTTTCTTCCTATGCGGATATAAACCTTTGTCCAATACAAGTATTGTGCGGATTACTGGTCAATATATTGACGCAGTGGTTCTATACAAACTATGCTTTACTTAATATAGGGCGAGACCACTATATTAGCTTGCCTGGTATTCATACATAGATATATGTACTCTTCGAGACTTTCCAGAGTCTAGTAGGACTCTTCCCTGTAGGGGGCAGGAAGCTCTAACATAGTTTATAGTTAGTTGAAAAGATGTATAACGGTAACATCTTAGGTCTCTAGGTCTAGTCGACCGGGAATAAATATCTCCGGGGAGTACGGCACGTTCTGAGAATCCACAGATACAGTAATGCTCTGGTACACCTCCATCAGGACGACATGGCTTGAGCCCAAAAAACGGATTTTGAGCGAAGCGAAAAATCTATTTTTGGGTGAGATAGCCATGTCGTCCTGATGGACCCGCCCTTGCCTTTCTAAGAAAGGGCTATAGGACCCCTCCCTACATACAGTATCTGTAGCACCTCGTGTACGCTACAAGGAATACAGATGGCGCCAGGATTGGCGCCAGGCACGCATACGAATCGGGGGATAGGGAAGCCTTGGGAGCGGCTCCCCTTTTTCTTTCCCGAATTCGTATCTCGTCAATCTCCCTCCTACGAGACGAATCTCTGTTCAGGTTGTAGATTGCCATGTGACGTGTCTAGAATACATCCTCTGATATGTCGCGATATCCCTTTCACGAGGGATACTCGCTCCAGGAGTTAGAATTCTGGTACCTTAAGGTAAATTCTCTGGGAATATCGCCGTAGTTGTAATATACCCTAGGAAGCTACCCTATAGGAACTTCCATCAGGACGACATGGCTATCTCACCCAAAAATAGATTTTTCGCTTCGCTCAAAATCCGTTATATATATATGTATATATATATATATATATATATGTTTATATATATATATATGTATATATATATATATATATATGTATATATATATATATATATATATAGATATATATATATATATATATATATAGATAGATAGATAGATAGATAGATATATATGTATAAACATATATATATAGATATATATATATATATATATATACATATATAGATATATATATATATATATATTTATGTATATATATATATATATATACACACACATATATATATATATATATATGTATATATATATATATATAAACATATATATATATATATATATGTATATATATATATATATACTGTATATATATGTATATATATATATATATGTATATATGTATATATATATATATATATATATTTATATATATATATATATATATGCGTGTGTGGTGTGTTTGCTGCATTCATCCTTTACCACATTCATAAATATAACACTTGAAGAATAACCTCCCTAAAATTTGACGCTTCATCCATTTACACCGAAGACTTAACAGCAGTTCGTTGAAACCATTCACCTCCATTTCTGAAGAAAAAAAAATCGTATATTTAAATGTTTTTAATCCTTACTACGAACCATATATTGCTGAAACCCTTACTTTTACTATTGTTTGAAAAACATATTGTTTAATCCATTCGTTTTTAATACTTCTTACATTCCATCCATCGTTGAAGCTATTCATTCCTAATATTTTTTTACATTCCAAATATTGGTGAAGTCATTTATTTTCAATAACTCTTTAGATTCTAACTATAGTCCAAGTCCTTTGTTTCTAACACTTCTTACACTCAATTTAATTTTGACTATCTACGTTTCTGTCACTTCATACATACCATACTGCTTATATTGCATTTATTGATGATGCCTTTCGTTTCAAATCCTCCTCACATTTCATCTTTTACTAAAGCCATTACTTTTAACAATACTTACAATCAATCTATTTTTAAAGGGTTAATTTTCAATACTTCTTACAATCCATCTTTTGGTAAGCCTTATGTTTCTTATGTTTATTATGATCAACATACTGTTTAAGTCCTTCATTTGTAATACTTCCTAAACCGTGTCTACTATTGAAACCCTTCATTTCTAATAAATATTGCAACTTTTCTATTAGTTTTTAACAATTTTACAGTAATACTCTATCTACTAGTGAAGCAAGTAGATTCTAGTACCTCTTACAATTGATCTAATTTTTCTTATCATCGTTCTATTGTTTAAATCATTAGTTTATAATACTTCTTATGATAGACCAATTTTTGAAGCAATTTGTCTCTAATACTTCCTACACTCCATCTACTGTTTAAACCATTCGTTTCCAATAAATCTTGTAAGTCACATTTTGTTAGGGACCTTTGTTCCTATCACCTCTAGCAATCGATCTATTGTAGAAGCCCTTAGCTTCTAATAATTTTATGGTAATATTCCATCTGTTGGTGAAGTCATTCGTTTCTAGTGCTTCTTACAATAATTGATCTATTTTCAAAGCAATTAATTTCTAATAGTTCTTACCATTGTTCTATTGGTGAAGTTATTGGGCTATAATACTCCTCGTGATGAACCTATGGTTGAATTAGACATTCATGTCTAATACTTCCTATATTCCTCTATCGCTAAAGTTCTTTGTGTCTGATACATTTTTAAATTCCATCTATTGTTGAAGCCTTTCATTTGCAATAGTTCTTAAATTCAATTTATTGTTGAAGCCCTATTTATAATTATTTGCACATTTCATCTACTACTGAAGCCCTTCGTTTCTAATTCTTCTTGTAGTTGATATACTTTTGAAAGCATTTAAATGTTTTCAAACATCCCATTTATTGTTGATTGAAACCATTTAAATGTTTTCAAATATCCCCTATATTGTTGACTGAAACCATTTAAATTACTTCAAACATCCCATCTACTGTTGATTGAAGCCATTTACATTACTTAAAATATCCCATCTATTGTTGATTAAAACCATTTAAATTACATCAAACATCCAATAAATTGTTTTTTGAAACCATTTAAATTACTTCAAACATCCCATCTATTGTTGATTAAAAACATTTAAATTACTCTAAACATCCCATCTATTGTTGACCAAAACCATTTAAATTACCTCAAACATCCCATTTATTGTTGATTGAAACCTTTTAAAGGATTTCAAACATCCTTTCTATTATTGTTTAAAGCCATTGGATTTGAATATTTCTTGCAATCGATATACTGTTGAAGACCTTTGCGACCAAGACTTCTTACATGCTATTTATTGTTGTAGCTTAATGTTCTGATCATTCTTACATTTCGTCTTTTGCTAAAGCCGTTCATTTCTAATACTTCCTAACATATATTTATTTTTGAAAACCTTTATTTCTAATACATGTTTCAATCCTCTCGTTTCTTATACGTCCTTAATTCCATTTACTATTGAAGCCATCCGTTTCTAATACATCTTATATTTTGATCTATTGCTGAAAGCCTTCGTTCTAATACTTCTCATATCATATCTATAGTTGAAGCCCTTTATACTATTGCTTCTTACATTGCAGCTTTTATTGAAGCAATTTTTTTTCTAATACTTCTTACATCAAACATTTTGTGTCTCTCCTTTTCTTTCTGAAAACTCTTAATAAAAAAAATTACCACCAACCTATCGTTCTCCATACTTCCCCATGATTAAACCACCTTAAAATATATGAATCTGTCTTTCGAATTACGTTAACTTGTTGACCACCTCTTATACATATTTCGTAAACTTTGTCTTCCAAATTCTTCATATGCGATATATAATATGCAAATAGCTCTTCTTTAGAGCTTCAACTATCATACTTCACTTATAAAAAGGAATGTTGACTCAAAAAATCCTTCATTCATGCTAGATTAGCAGCCATAAACTCTTTCAGGATTTCATAATTTTTTTTTCTCTTTTTTTTTCTTGTAACTCATCCCGTTACCATTCATGTCTCTAGTATTCCATAGCTAAACACATATAATCCAAATGACATCAGTTGTAATTATTCCCAAATACGAACTAATTACCTCAATTTTCCTATCAGCCATATTAACCTTAATTACTCCATTCTCCTGGTATTCAATACACCATTACACCCTTTATCTTGCGTAAATTTACTATCAACTTTTTCCCTTTCAAAAATGTTCAAATTCTTTTAACACCTTCGGCAATTTGTTTCTATTGTTTTAAATCAGCACTGAATCATAAGAAATATTACCCAAAGCACAGTCGTTTTAGGTCCCATTTCCTACAATGTAACTTTTCTCCTACATCTACTGTCAAATCTCTTCCATAAATTAAACAAAAGACATAGCTCAAACAAAAGACGGAGCTTACCCACCATCTGCATATTTCCACATGCAACCAGTCACTTCACTCTTTCGACTATAAATAATGACAAACGCTTATCTTGCATGAATCCATCACATAGCCTCTTTACAAGTTCTATCAAAATATTTCCTATGACCATCTATGTATTAAACAGCGTCCTTCCTCAATTAAAGTACATATATAATATAATGAATCTGATGTATATATATATATATATATATATATACATGCACACATCAAATTCATTATTCCTTATTTAAAAAGATAAATCAGAAATCAGAGCAAGGATTACCACCTTGAATTTCTATAATCTTCCGAAAAATATCCTTCCACACTAAAAACCATATTGTCAAATCTCTCTCTCTCTCTCTCTCTCTCTCTCTCTCTCTCTCTTTCTCTCTCTCTCTCTCATCCTTGTTTTATGGTTTTATGAACGGATAATGATGCCTTTCATTGCAATCCTTCACGCGTAAAAACACCTATGATGCTTTCAAGACTAAAAGGGATAAGCTCCTTCTCAGGAAGTTAGCTTCATTTCTAATCTCGAATTAATTGGTGGGATAATTGATCTGGATAATATTAATGAAATCTTATTTCAACATCATCATGAAAGACGCTGTGCAATGGCATGATGAAATGGCTTTTTCAGCTTCGTCTCCCGTTCATATCACAGCGCGTGGAGGCTAGTTCAGAGAACCATGTTTATTTTGAGAATGCATAAGATAACAGTAAATTACTACTAAAATAACAACATAAACAACTACTACTAATAATAACAATAAATATAACAGTAGTAATAATAAGAATTGTAAAAATAAGACTAGCAATTATACTTATATTAAAAATCTGTCAGGTTGTTTTAACGTTATCTTCGAAATTGAGAAAAATAATAATAATAATAATAATAATAATAATAATAATAATAATAATAATAATAATAATAATAATAATAATAATGATAATGAAAATAATAATAATAATAATAATAATAATAATAATAATAATAATAATAATAATAATAATAATAATAATGATAATAATAATAATAATAATAATAATAATTGTAACAAAACAATGTTATCTTTAAAATGTCAAAAAATGCAAATCTTGATCTAGAATCCGGATCCGGAACATCTCCAAAATTTAATGGGGTCGTCAAAATCCGTCAAGTAGTTTTGAAGCAATCCTGTCCAAAGATACACAGACAGAAAAATAAACCGACTCGAAAATATAACCGCCTCAGCGTAGGTAATGACAATAAAAAAGGGTCGTAAAAACTACGTTTATATTTTCTATGGTGGTAATTGTTTTCATTCTATATCATTTCATATATCGAAATGAAAAAAAAAAAAACGGAACTTGATATCACATCTGCTTAATTAATAATGATATCGAAAATATATAGATAATTTTCTGATTAGTAACAAAAATGAGACACCAATGAATGAAATAATAATAATAATAATAATAATAATAATAATAATAATAATAATAATAATAATAATAATAATAATAATAGTATTCTATCATTCAATGCTATTTTGCTTAGAATTAGCTCAATCTATAAAAAAATATAAATTTATGTAATTACCTAATTCTAACATCAGAAAAATAGAATAATAAGAATAAAAACTTTGTCACAGGCATAATCGTCTTGATTTAGTTATAATTATCATCCTTATTATTAGCATTAACACCAATGAAGATAATGATGATTATAATGATAAACATAATAACAACAGAGAGAGAGAGAGAGAGAGAGAGAGAGAGATGAGAGAGAGAGAGAGGGAGAGAGAATGTTAATGTGACCATTAACATCCCACCCTCCGTGGTTCCCATAAAGTGCACATTCCACTCCGTGATTAGTAAGCAACTGGAATTGGCCAAATGAAATTTCAGGAATTTCAGTAATGCCAGTATGGAGTGAATCCAGTTTTCAATATTTCCCATTTTAACTTTCCCTTCTTTTTCAAGGTATGATATTGTGATAAAATAATTATTAAAAGAAATAGATTACAAAGATCTATATTCTGTATTAAACAAGTAGACATAAGTCTCTCCTGATAGTTATTATTATCATTATTATTATTATTATTAATATTATTTATTATTATTATTATTATTATTATATTATTATTATTATTATTATTATTATTATTATTATTATTATTGTTATTATTATTATTATTATTATTATTATCATTATTATTATTATTACTTGCTAAGCTACAACCCTAGTTGGAAAAGCATGATGCTATAAGCCCAGGGGCTCCAACAGGGAAAATATACAGGTGTGATATACTGACAGGAGTTTACTCTATAAGCCTAAGGTGTTAATAAGAGATTTACAAATAAATGTTTTTAGGAAATGTAGTATTGAAATTAGTTAATAATTAATTCAAATAATGGTAACAATTCAGTTTGTACGACTTTACAAGAAATGCATGTATACTAGTGCGTAGTGTTTACTCATTTGATTTTATACTTAATTGATATGTGATTTAACACCACCTCTTTCATCCCTTCGCTTTCTCTTTCTCTCCCCTATTCTTACTATTGTCATAGAAGAACCACCCCTCTTCTCTCTCTCTCTCTCTCTCTCCTCTCTCTCTCTCTCTCTCTCTCTCTGATTTTCTTTCTTTTGTCACAGCTAAGCTTGCTCTCTCTTCCAGAAAGTACCCTTTGCTTTCTCTCCACTTTTCTGCGGAAAACTTCAGCAAAATAATAAAAGAAATTCCAAAGAAGATCCAAGTGATAAAGAGACTTATAAAGGAAAGTTTAAATCAATCAACACATTCCATCAAAGAACAATAAGAAGTCCAATATGGTGAATATGCTGATTGATGTATTGGAAAAAAGAATGCCAAAATGGTGCAATACAGTACATGTAGGATATGGTATTCCATTATTAATCCTCAACAACTGATCAGAAAATGCGATGCCTGTCATGTTCCAACACACCCTACATGTGCTGAAATACAGCAAAAAAGGAAAAATAGGGACACAAAGGTATTCTGCTCAACATGCTTAGTTTGGATAGAAAATATAATTAAGTTGAGACTGAATCTGCAAATAGTTGAAGATAAAGAAGAAGAAGAAGAAGAAGAAGAAGAGAAAAATGAACAGAATATGTGTAAGGATGGAGGCGAAATCATTGATATAACTTATGATACCATCCAACAACATACTGACGAAGAAATAAATTATCAGATGGAAATCAATAATAGACCCAAGAGACTCTACCTAGACCTACACACTTTTATGGAAGAGCAAGAACAAGAAAAAAAGAAAAGAAAGATATAGTCGGCAAATTGCTGAAAAGAGGGAATTGCAGATTTGGCGAAAGATGCTACTACAAGCATCCAAAGATATGCCATCATTATGAAATATATGGTAAATGTGCGTATTTAGACGGATATGGAGACGAATGCAGAGATCTCCATCAAAAAATATGCAAAAAACCTACAAGAAGGAAAAGAATGCAAATTCAACAAAAAATGTCGATATATGCATCCTGCAACTATGAATGAAAGGAAGAAAACTCAGCAAAGAGAAATGAAAAATGAAGGCAAAAATTAAACAAAAAAAAAAAGAAACCAAATACTAAGCCAAGTATATACCGTGCTATGCACAAAAGGCCCAGGATATGATGCCTTTTAACCCAAATATGCACAATTAGAGCCCAACTACAAAGAATGCACCTATAATTCCAGGGGTGGGTGCAGATATGGGGATAATTGCAGGTATACACACAAAAATAAATATGATGGCGGAAGAGCAAATATGATAGAAAAGTTGTATTTTTTAATGGCAGAATTCCTGGAAATGAAGAAAAGAACATCATATCAGAACAGGAAGGAATCATGGGAAAATCCATATTACCAATATTAAATAAAGGGGATGAAACACAAACCATAATAGTGATGAATGCACAGGGTTTAGTCACGAGTAACTCTAAAAGGAAAATAGAGTTCTTAGAAGAACTAACCCATATAGAAAAAATATGTATATCAAATATAAGTGAAACATGGTATTCCCAAGAGACTGGCAGTGATGACCAGATAAAGGGTTTCCAAACATATAGATCAGACAGAACAAATAGGAATCAAGGGGGAACCACAATAAATGGAAGAGACATAAATCAAGGAAAAGTCTGTGAAAAATACAGCAACACAGAATGTGAATTGATTGCGGTAAAATTTGAATTTGAAAAACTAGTGAATATTGTAGTTTACAGACCCCCAAATACTAAGGAGTTTGACATAATAATAGAAAAAATAGATGATAGAGGTAGAAACCATAAAGATTGGAATATACTCCTATCCGGAGATTTTAACTTTCCTTTCGTGGATTGGAAAGAACGGATAAAAGAAAGTGGTTGTATATATACATATAAAAAAGAGAATAATAGTAGCACAGGAGATAAGAGGCAATTTGAAAAGCTTCAAGATATGCTATTAGAACATAATATGCAATAAATTAACTACATTCCAACAAGAAAGGAAAATGTCCTAGATTTAGCATTTGTGAATGAGGTGAATTATATTAAAGAAATAATAGTGTATAACACGGGGAATTTCAGACCATAATGTCCATTCCAAAGCAAGTGATCACAGAGATAATCAAAGCACAAAAAGTTGGGAAGGATATGGAAAATATAATTTTTATAGTTAGAATATAAAATGGTCAGAAATAACTGAAGAACTGAACAAAGAATGGAAGAATGTATTCGTAAGTGATAATATACAGGTAAATACGGACATACTGTACAAAATACTGGAGAAAATTGTTGAAAAATATGTACCGAAAAAACAATAAACAGCTGACATGCATACGAAGAAACAGAAGGATCTTATTTCAGAAAATTAGAAAGTGGAAGAAAAATCTTGGAAAAGAAAAAAAATGTATGGAAAATGATGGAAATAAAAAGTAAGATAGAAAATGCAGAACAAAATATTATACAATCGAAAGAAAATGAAAAAAGGTACTTAGAAGAAAGGACACTTCAAAAATATAAGAAAACAAAAACAATATACTTTACTCCTATGTAAAAAAGATGAATAAAAGGAGATTAGAAATAGGCCCTCTAAGAATTGAAGGACAGTTAACGGATAGAAAAAGGAAATATGCAACATATTAGCAGAAAAATATAAGAGTGAGTTCACGCCAAGAATTGCGAATGAAAATAATGAAACAGAAATGAGAGAAGAAAATGTTGATTATCTAACGGATATAGATATTAATGAAGCAGATATTGTCAAGGCTATAAACGAAATTGGAAATGGATCGGCAGCTGGACCAGATGGAGTTTCAGCGATTTTGTTAAAAAAAAACTGCACACACTTTCACGAAGCCGCTTGCAATACTGCTAAGGCAAACTGTAAGATATGAGCGAGATGTATGTCAAACATAAATTAGCTTATTGCCCCTATTTTCAAAAGTGGATCACGACTAGAGGCAAGCAATTATAGACCTGTTAGTCTAACATCACATATTATGAAAGTGTATGGGAGGGTAATAAAAAAGAAAATAATGAATCATTTGGCCAAAAATAATTTGTTTAATATAGGTCAACACGGTTTTGTGCCCGGAAAAAATACACAAACCCAACTGATAGCACACTATGAAAACATATACAAAAATATGATAAATTGAAAAAGACACAGATGTGATCTATCTAGATTTTGCAAAAGCCTTTGACAAGGTAGGCCATAATATAAATTAGAGAACAAAATGAGAAAGCATAATATTGTGGGAAAGATACGAAAATGGGTAAAAGAAATCCTGCAAAATAGAAAACAAATAGTGGTTGCAATGACGAAAATCAGATGAAGATCAGTAATATCTGGCATGCCACAGGGTATGGCATTAGCTGCACTGCTGTTTGTTATTATGATCTCAGACATAGACTGTGATGTTAAAAACAATTACTTGTGATGAAGATAGGAACTCTCTACAAAGAGATCTAAACAAAATATATGAATGGGCGGAGATAAATAGGATGGTATTTAACTCCGATAAAATTCGAATCAATAAATGATGGAAACAGAGAAGGAATGGTAAATGCATACAAGGGACCTAATAATGAGACAATCACAAACAAGGAATCAATTAAAGACCTTGGTGTAATGTTGAATAGGAATATTTTATGCAACGACCAAATAGCAACACTGTTGGCTAATTGTAAAGCAAAAATGGGAATGTTATTCAGATACTACCCTTTCACTGCGGAGAACGACTTTAGTTTACTCAGATTCATAACCTTTCACTGCGGAGAACGATTTTACTCCACATCACGTAAGAAATTTTAAGCTTAGCGCCTTTTGTTGATGATTTATCGGGCTTTTGTATGCTGCCATCTGTTGCCGATTTTATGAACTACGCACTCTCTGAAGCTCTCGTCATTCTTTTCCCATTCATTCAATGATTTAGGTAATTTATTTTTTATTTCTACGTTGTGTTAACATGAAATTATGATATATGTTCATGTTATTTCAATATAAATCAATATTATTCATGGAGTTTTCGTAATATCATGCTTTCCAAAGTCCGTTTACCGTAAGCAAAAGTTTGTTTACATTAGAGCTGAACAGTTGCCATGACAACTACACAGATAAAAACGTATTTCATAGTATTGGGTGTTCAAAATGTGACAGATAATAGTATTTTCAGACATCAGTATAGAAATTTACTCAATTAAATGAATAATAGTCAAATAAAAAACACATTCACGAGAAAAGAAGTTTTTTGTCCTAAATCTGAAGATGTTTACATTCGTCGGCTGACGTTCAGTCTGTTAGTTACCATCGGTCCCTTCATTTTTTAACAGCATGATTTAGTGATACAAGTTGTTAATAAAGATATAATTTGTTAATAAATGTTTGTTTCACAGTATCATAAAATTTCATATATAGTTGTAAATTATAGTATTATCATACTATGAGGAAAATATTCGATATTGCTATGCTTTTATCAGTCAGCTGACTTTGTCCTTTTAATTTTTCCCTTTAACTCTGGGTTGAGG
>NC_090741.1:97183449-97188449 GCF_036898095.1 Palaemon carinicauda | reverse complement strand
TCCTAAACCTAAATAAAGGTAGTGAGAAAATTCCGATTTAGGTAGGAGTTAGATAGGTAGACCCCATCTCTTCTAGATTATTCACAGCATGCTTAGAAGTAAATTTAAAGAATTTATATTGGGAATATCTTAACAAATCAAGATTTGCATTGACTTAGTTCTATTCAGTGAATCATGGGAGGAATTGCAAAAGATGATATATTTAATAAAGAAAGCAGAAATCTAGGACTAAAAATTATTATAAGTAAAACTAAGATAATGGTCAATGAAAATGCAGAAACAACAAATAAGTGTTATGGACGAACCTCTAGAGATGGTAAGTGTTTCCCCAGGACAAGAGATCGAAATTATGAGAAGGATAAGCATGGGATGGAGAGCTTTTGGTAAGTAAACATAATTAGATTATGAACAGTAAAATACCAACTTCTGTAAAAAGAAAAGTATTTAATCAAATGGTCCTACCAGTATTAACTTGTGCATCAAAAACTTGGAGCAGCACTAAAGCCTTTGAACATAAGCAAGTTTCAACTCAGAGAGCTATGGAGAGACGAAAGTGAGCAACATGGATACGAGATCAAACTAAAGGAAAGAATATTCTAACAACATGTAAGAAAAAGAAATGGACATGGGCAGGACATGTAATGAGAATGACAGATAATAGATGGACATTAGGAATAACAGAATGGATCCCTAAAGATTGTAAACGAATCAAGGGAAGGAAGAGATGATGATGGACTGACGACCCTATGAATTTGTGTATAGATTGGCAAAGAAAGGCCATAAATAGACGGGTGTGGAAGGACATGTCTGAGGCCTTTGTCCTACAGTGGCATAGCAATAGGAATGATCATGAGTTATATATTATATACATAAATACATATACATACATGTTTATGTATGTAAATACATATGTATATATACACACATTATTTACATAGATATATACACATGCAATGTTATACGAGCCTCATTGGGAAAGACATTACAATGAACTTCTCTATTTTAAGGAAAAAAACATTTAATGCTCTTAACGATTGTTCAAGATTTCAACACAAGCCATTTGTCATCTTCTGCAAGGAGGAGAATAACACAGTAATACTTTGTAAGACTCTTCAAGATATTATAAGACTCTGTAAGACTCTCCAATGCCACGTAAGACTCCAACAGATTCCACAAGACTCTCGTACAAAGTAACGCTATACAGATTGCAACTGTTTGTTTGATTTATCCCTCACTTCGTTATTAAATTTACAATCTGTACTTCTTCTTGGTAATTCATATATATATATATATATATATATATATATATATATATATTATATATATATATATATATATATATATATATATATATATATATCCCCTTTATAATAAAGAGCCAGTGTCTGGATAAATACTGTGTGTGAGTATGTATATATATATATATATATATATATATATATATATATATATATATATATATATTTATATATATATATATATATATATATATATATATATATATATATTTGATTCCTTTTCTGATATGGCTTTCAATCTCCCTGATGGTCCCGGAAGAAGGTGTTCCCATAATGATAAAATAACGAAACTTGCGATGTCTAATTCTCTTTGCTCCTGAGGGCCTTCTCTATAAAGATAATTCATTAAAGGCCGTATATTGCTTTAACTGCTCTTGATGGGAGAGAAACGCCAATTTAGTCTGGGGAGAGAGAGAGAGAGAGAGAGAGAGAGAGAGAGAGAGAGAGAGAGAGAGAGAGAGAGAGAGAGAGAGAGTTGGGTATTTTGTTCCGTTTACGTTGCTGCAATTCTTGCAAAGTCTCTACTTTGCATTTCATGAAACATAATATCATGCCGATAATAGTAATATTAACAGCAACAACAACAACAACAATAATAATAATAATAATAATAATAATAATAATAATAATAATAATAATAATAATAATAATAATAATTGTAAACACAGGGAAATTTCACTTTTCCCTGCGCAACTTTGAATAACTGGTCGCGGTAAATTCAATTTTTTTTTTATTAAATTTCGGGTCACCTAATAGAAGCTTATGCTTTGTAAAATCATAAGAAAATTACAAATGAGCAAGTTTCCTTCAGGAATAATAATTATGTGGGACGCTTTATATGTTCGTTCTCTTTGTGACGAAAAAAAAAGAACCCTCGATTCGTTTTCCCCGCCGCCCTCTCAAGTCAAGTGCATGGGAAAGAAAGGTGGGTCCTTCAAACAAAAGTAGTCGTTGTGAGTGGACGTGCTTGGGAAAATCCACTTTGATGGAATTATAAGGTAAGCATCACAGTGTACTGAGATTTATAGACTTAAAAGGGTTGTCAGGGTTGCTGTTTAAATAAAAATAGCTCAATAGAGTTGTTAATATGATGAAATATAGACACGTTTGACAATATTGTGAGGGGTTGTGTGCTTCTTTAACACCGGCGTTCCCCCGGTAGGAACATGCCAGCGGTCCATGAGGGGACAGAGCCGGACGGTCCTTACAGTGGGAAAGCAAACGATTCGGTAAGTAAAGGATATTATGAAGAGGTCTTTACAATTTAATGAAGGGAAACTAGAGGTCTTAAGGGGTTAAGCAAGATAAAACATGTCACAGATCGAATAACTATATAGTGGAATTCTCTCATGGCATTTGATGCCTATTAATGCTTAGTGCATATTTCTTAAAGATTCGATGTATAGCAGAACCAAGGGATTCACCTACCTAGTGTTATGAATTTTTGTAATCAAGTTATCGTACCAGAGATCTTTATTGTAAATGTTCCTGAAATGTGTGTAATATGAAGGAAATAGAATACAAAAGAATTACAATTACTGGAATTATAGCAATAGAGTTTTTCCAATAAAACATTGTTGATATGAATGTAAATGATAATTTTCTTTAGATATGTTTTTTTTTTCTTTTTTATGATTAATTGAAGAATTGTCACTATGAATTACTTTTTTATGTAATTTTCCAGTGACCATCGACTAAGAATAAATATGCAAAGGTCGACGTGTTTCACTGCAAACCCACTTCAGGGAGCGCGCCACAGTCACGAGCCCGCTTGGAGGAAGAGTCACGCACCGCGTGGAGGAAGAGTCAGGAACCTGGTCCCTCTGGAAAGCTGAGCAAAAGGACAAGAAACCTGCCGACATCCTGCGACTAAAAAGAGCTAAGAGCTAAGTTGTAATGCGTGATTATCTCAGTAATATTTAAGATATTGACGAAGTTCATCGAGGAAATTGTCCTGTAGTGTATTTTTTGAGAAGTGACAATAATCTTGTTTTTTATGATGGCCTTGAAAGTTTCTCATTTGAACTTGAGTAGTTTATTTGTAAGGCATTTTCAATTTGAAAGTGAGCAGGAATGGATGTATGTAGTGCATTAAGACTTGGATAAAGCCAGAATGTTAGGTTCTCAGGTCAATATTCATGTATTTTGATTTTTGATTTAGTGACCTCTGACCGTCGATGGGAAACACCTTATGGAGTATTTATAATGTGTTCCCCTGGTTCTGTATTTGTTTTGGGTAGAATCGTCTATAAGTCCTTATAACTGGTTTTAGGTTAATGGTATCACAGTTTTGCTTTATTACATAAGTTTATTTTTGTATGTGGTATTGAAATACTTATTGGAATGTCCAATTTAGAACCCATTCAAATAAGAACTTTGCACGTAGCGTTACTGTTACATTTAGTCTTGCCTTTTGGTAACCTCTGGAAGTTACCAAATTTAACTTTACTTATTTGTGGATTATCTATATGAAGAAACCCTTTCCAACTTTGGTTACGGGCACTGCCATCCTAAGCCAATAGTCACTAAAGTTCTCAGTTTGACAGATGTTCGTTTGCCGCATGCTGTAAGGTATTAGAACTTAAGTATAACAAGGAGGGGCTTAGCTATTTCAATTAGGAGTTAATTCAAATACGAGTTCTTTCAGGTAGGAGTTATTTAGAAGTTCTTTGAGATAGGAGTTAATTACAAGTTATTTCAGGTAGGAGTTCTACCAAAAATAAGGTGAGCTATTTCAAGTAGGAGTTCTTTCAATAAAGGGCAGACTATTATAGATAGATGCTGGGTTATTTCAGGTAGGAGTTCTTTCACGTAGAGACCGAGCTGTTTCAGGTAGGAGTTATTTCAGGTAGGAGTTATTTCAGGTTGAGGACTGGGACACGAGACATTGATACATTTAGGGATTGCTCTCTAGGCTTGGAGGATCTTTATGAAGTTGCAACATAGGTACTGGTAGTGGTCTTCATTAAGTAGTGCAGGTTCTCGGCCACTCATTGGTTAGGTCAGCTACAATTTAACTAAGGAATTTTATTGGCTCATAGGGAGGGCCAAAACGGAGCCTAGGAAAATGGAGACCCTAAAGGTTGAACAATTGAGAGAGGAATTGGAAGCCAGCAGCCTCTCAAAAGGAAGGAACAAGTCTGAATTGTGTCAGTGTCTAAGTGAATCCCTAGTGCTGCGGGGGTGAGGTCGGGGGTACCGATGGAGGTCCCAGTGCCTACTCTGTCACGTCTGTCATCACTGCTTCCTCGGCTACTGCTTGTGATGTCATGCCGGGGGGTCATCGAACTCCCTTGTCTCCCCCTTCCTCTGTTTCCTTTTCCTCGGATGTTGGGCGGGGGAAGATGTGCATGTGCCCAAACCCGCCCGCCCTGGGTGTTTTTTGCTGAGAACTCTCGAGATAGATGACCGTAGGCCTAACAAGTGTAACAGTGGGGGGATCCTTGGGTTGGGCACTCCACTCGTCGGTGCCCCTCTCCCCACAGAGCCATCATCTGAAGACTGTTAATCTATCGACTGCCTCTCATGGCTGCCAACTTCTCGGAATCACCCCTGCTATTCCCAGTCCTTTTTTATTCTGGCAAACTGTCTAAAATGTTTTGTATCGCACTTACTACGTCTGTTAACGAGCGATTGTCATCGAACAAATAACCCCATAAATACGGGTTTACCAATCTACGAATATGTTTACGGGCAATTGCC
>NC_090741.1:97170949-97178449 GCF_036898095.1 Palaemon carinicauda | reverse complement strand
CCTCCTCTAAGGCACAAAAGTCTGTTCCTAAATTATTATTATTTTTTTTAAAAAGAAAATGACTTGAGATATTCCCTGGAAGCAAGAGTATCCTCGAAGTGTTAGAACGAAGTGAGATACCCGCACAGGACAGCTAATTTCTTATATTGATTTGGGAGTCGTGAAGCAAGGTGTATTTGTATTGTGACGGTGCTGAGAGAGAGGTTATGACTCAAAGGCAGGATGCAAATCAACTGTGTTGTTTATTAAAGAACTCTCCTTTATATACAAAATCTCAAAGCAACAAGAATTTTCATGTTCAAATATTGACAATGTTACAGAGGAAAAACCAGACATGAATTTCATGTTTGTTTTAGTGCGAGGGAAGAGCGAAGATACAAGCATAATAATATATACAAAAGGAATTATGTACAATTGTGTGACACACGGTTGGTACATGGCTCCCCCCCTAAAAATGACATACTGTACAAGTTAAAAAGGGCGCCCTGATCTAGAGAGGCGAACTGTAGGCGGGTCATCTGGCAGGAGATAAGCAGGTTTTAGCCGATCAATGGAGACCCAGTCTTCTTTGCCACGAATGTTTAGTAGGAATGCTTTCGGACTGCGTCGGATCACAAGGAAAGGGACCGTGTAAGGGGCGTTAGTGGTGGCTTGGTAATGTCGTTGCGTAGGGAGACGCGCGTTGTAGAGTGCAAGTCTGTTGGTATGTGATGCTTTGCTGGGGGCTTGTAAGTCTGGCGGCATGGAGTAATTTTCCCACGACGTGACGTATTAGCTGGAGATCGTCGGAGGAGGTTGTAGAAGGAAAAAATTCGGCAAGGACGACCAACGGGTCGCCATACACCATTTCAGCTGCTGAGACGTCGAGGGCATCTTTAGGAGTGGTCCTTAGTCCCAGGAGGACCCAGGGAAGCTGAGTAAACCAGTTGCAATCCTTGCAGCGGGACATCAAAACTGCTTTGAGGGTGCGATGAAAACGTTCAACCATTCCATTGGCAGCGGGGTTTTAGGCCGTTGTCTGATGTAGGGTGATGCTCAGGAGATTTGCTAATGATGTCCACAATTGAGAGGTGAAAGTGGTTCCCCTTTCAGAAGTGATATGTTCAGGGATACCAAATCTTGCAATCCATCCAAAGAGTAAGGCAGATGTATATGACGGCGGACGTTGCAGTTTCAATGGGAATGGCTTCAGGCCAACGGGTGGAGCGGTCGATGACGGTAAACAGGTAACGATGTCCTTGTGATGTGGGTAGGGGGCCTACAACGTCAACGTGAATGTGTGCGAAACGACTCTGAGGTTGAGAAAAGGTGCCCACTCCTGAATCTGTGTGTCGATGTACTTTGGAAGTTTGGCAAGAAAGTACAGGCGCGGACCCAATCCTTAGCATCCTTAGAAATGCCGTGCCAAATGAACTTTGCCTTCAGCAGCTGTGCAGTAGAACGGCACGAGGGATGTGAAAGGTCGTGAATGAAATCAAACACCTGTCGACGCATGGGAGCAGGAATCCAAGGTCGCGGTCTGCCAGTACTGACGTCACAGAGGAGGGTGGTGTTGGAGTCGTGAGGGGGAAGTCTTCCCAACGAAAGGGACGTGCAGGATGTCCTACATGCTTGATACTCTGGATCCTGTCGTTGGGCTTCAGCCAGGGCGTTGTAATCCAATCCCAGCTGAACGGCAGCCAACGTGTTTCTTGACAGGCATCGGCAACGGGATTCATTTTCCAGGGACGTATTTTAGGGTACAATTGTATTTAGCCACAGCGGAGAGATGTCGGCGTTGCATGGCCGACCAGGCATCAGACATGTCGAGTAAAGGCGTGCAACAGAGGCATGTGGTCTGTGCGAATGACGAAGGGCGTACCTTCTAAGAAAATGGCGAAAGTGACGGACAGCCAAGTGCACCGCCAGCAATTCTCGATTGAAGGTAGAATAACCCGATTCTGCCTTGGACAGTTTTCTGCTGAAGAAGGCCAATGGGCGGGGCGAATCCGTTGACCACCTGCTCGAGTACTGCACCAATAGCGACGTCGCTGGCATCTATGGAGAGAAGGAGAGGGGCGTGTGGGATAGGAAAAGGGAGAGCCGCAGCAGTTGATAGGGCCCTCTTTGCATTGCAGAAGGCTGCATCTTGAAGGGGACTCCACTTCAGGTCCTTCGGCTATGCCCTTGAGGAAGGCGTAGAGGGGAGCATGAGTGGCGGCAATGGCTGGCAGAAAACGGTGATAATAGTTGATCATGCCCAAGAATTCCTGCAGAGCTTTGACGGTCGAGGGCACGGGAAAGTTCTGAACGGCTGCTACCTTTTCAGGGAGGGGGTGGACACCTTCAGGAGTGATGCGGTGCCCTAAGAACGACACTTCGTTGGTGCCAAAGGTACACTTGTCGTACCGGACTACAAGGCAGTTTTGTTGCAGGCGGTCGAGCACGATGTTCAGGTGACGGAGGTGTTCCTCTTTTGAGGAGGAGAACACAAGTATGTCGTCGACATAACATAAACAGAAAGGGAGGTCCCCTAAGATGCCATCCATGAGACGTTGAAACGTGGCCCCAGCATTACGAAGGCCAAAACAGGAGTAATTGAAGGTGTATGTGCCAAACGGAGTGGTGATGGCAGTCTTGGGGATGTCTTCTGGGTTCATAGGCACCTGATAATACCCCTTCAGAAGATCGAGCGTAGAGAAAACCTTTGCTTTGTGCAGTAGGAGGTCACGTCGGCAATGTTTGGGAGGGGGTAGTGATCCGGTTCTGTTTGCATGTTCAGGCGCCTGTAATCCCCTCACGGACGGAGGGAGCCGTCTTTCTTCAGAACGATGTGTAAGGGTAAGGACCATGGGCTGGAGGCCTTTCGGCGAAGGCCCATTTCCTCCATTTCGGCGAACGTCTGTTTGGCGGCTGCCAATCGTTCCGGTGCCAGACGTCTGAATTTTGTGAAGACTGGGGATCCCGTCGTCTTGATATAGTGATAAATACCATGCTTGGCAGGAACCGTGGGCGTTTGGCGAAGTTCTGGAAGGAAAACTTCCGAGTACGACGTGAGGAGGTGGGCGTAGGCATCCGTGGGTGCGCTGATGTGGAGAACGAGGTTAGAGGGGGCGGGTTAAAGAGGGTGTCGACAAGTACGAGTCTGCGTTGACCATCGTTAGTGGGCGACATCGACCAGAAGGTGGAAATGAGAGAGGAAATCCGCACCGAGGATTGGCATTGTGACGTCAGCAATGACAAACTTCCAATTGAATTTACCGTTTCCGAACGATAATGTGAGGTTCTCGTAACCGTAGGTGGGTATTGCAGATCTATTGGCAGCTACCAAGCGGACGTCGGCAGATCTAGACAGAATACGTCGTGCCTTGAAGAGTTTCCTTGGCAAAAGAGAACGACAAGCACCCGTGTCTACCAAAAATCGCACTCCCGTTCCTGCATCCTGTAAAAAGAAAAGATTAGAAACACGGGAGGCCACCGCCACGAGCGATGGCCTACTTACACATTTTTTGGCCACTGACAATCCTTGGCACATTCTTCGCAGTTGCCCCGAATCTGAAGTGGTAGTAGCAAAACTGCGGCGGATAGGAGGTAGTAAGTGGCTGAAAAAGTCATTTGTTGGGGCGCGAGCCCACCACCCACCGATTGGTGGGTGGTGGGCGGCCTTTGTCTCTGCTTCGGCACGTCACGGTGTGGGCGTGTATGTCCTATGGCATTCATGTCAGCTTCAGTTGACGTTGAACAGGCATCGTCTTCGTCAGGGGTGGAGGCGTTGATAGAGGTCTTGAAGTGGCTGTCCATAAGGGCGTCGGCTATGGTCATCAAGACCTTTATGGGTAAACTATCAACATCGGGTATGGCAGCGCGTATAGTTCCGGGTAAACGGCGTATCCAAAGGGCACGAAGTAGGTTCACCTCACGAGGAGAGCCGTCTGCGGCAGGTTGAAGGCGAGCGATACTGGTCTTTTCCCTGAGGGGAAGCGAAGCCCTTTGGTCCCCCAACGGTTGTTGCGAGAGCTGAAAAAGCTTTGCTACACGGGCGGCTGGCGACGGCGAGTACTGCTGCAGAATGTATGTTTGAGGGCGTCATACGCTATTGGCTTGTCTCCTTGTTCACAAAGCCAGTCGGATATTTACGGGAAGGTGTCCTCGGGTATCGCCGCGAGAACATAATCTGCTTTGGTGGTTGAGCGAGTCATGCCGTTGATGCGAAACTGGACTTCTGCGCGCTGAAACCAAGCAAACGCCTCTCCGCTGGCGACCGGTGAAAGTTTCAATGGGGCGGCTACTAGCGCCAACTGCTGTAGTAGAGTCCGTCATAGTACCAACGATGGAGGGCGAGGGAGGTAGGGTGGAAGGCAGTGGGAGCGAGTCGAATTCCGGGGTCACCAATGTGACGGTGCCGAGAGAGAGGTTATGACTGAAAGGCAGGATGCAATCAACTGAGTTGTTTATTGAAGAACACTCTCCTTTATATACAAAATCTCAAAGCAACAAGAATTTTCATGTTCAAATATTGACAATGTTACAGAGGAGAAAAGCAGACATGAATTTTCATGTTCGTTTTAGTGCGAGGGAAGAGCGAAGATACAAGCATAATATATACAAAAGGAATTATGTACATTTGTGTGACACACGGTTGGTACAGTATCTTTATACTGAGTCCTCATTGTGTCGAGTTTTTTTTTTCTCTCTTTCCATTCCGTATTTTTACCTGGTCCATTAAAATTCCTGATTTCTATCAATAGATCAAAAACTTGGGCTTTAAGGTGAAAAGTGGAAGCAAAGCTTGAGAGAACAGAGATGAGAATGCTGAGATATATTATGGGAATATCCCTGTTTGAAAGATTGGAAACTGATGACAATAAGAAGAATGGCAGGTGTAGTAAAAATTACAGAGATGATAAAAGTGTCATGACTGAGATAGTGTGGGCACGTGTTGAAGTTGAATGGTGGGAGAAAGTGAAGAGGACTTGGCAGGAACCTATTAGGGGAGAAGATCAAGCGATAGGCAGAGATTTAGATGGGAAGATAAGCTGAAGGATGGTAAGGACAGAGGAGGTTTGATGAAGAGGATGCCTTTGATATATGGCGTAGGAAAGAATGCATCAGGCAACCGACCCCTTAATGTCGGACTAACGGTGGTAAAGAAGTTTTCAATTCAAGAGATGCAGAAACCTAATTTCAATTTGTCTTTTGTAACATGTTTACATAGGATTTTTTGACGATATATTTAAAAAATTTTCAATGAAGAATTATTGTTCATAATATTTTGTTTATTCATTTGTTCATATTGATAATTGTCTTTATCGAAAGCCTTTACATGAATCTAGTTTTTTTAGGTTTTTATATCAAATTCTTCGATGTTAGTCACGTTTATTTTGTTAGTCAAAATATTCATGAAAAGAAAACTTAATTTCTCCCCGACATAATATCCTTATCCGTATGCCTGCTTGCCTCTCTCGTTCTTGAAGTTAGGCCTGAATTAAATATATTCCAAGAACGTTCATTCACTCGGGAAAGCCGAGGCAATGTGACTCGCTCATCACACAGACAAAATTCATTTCCTGGAAAGGAAAATCGCGGGAGATTCGTCGAATATATTTTAATGTTTTTATATGACTTCAAATATTTCAATAAATGTTAATATTCCCATTGCTATTATCATCCTTGGCAGTCTTAGGGATCATGCTTAAGGTAAATTACTATTGTTGCCATTGATACCTTATACATCGGGTACTTCATTGTTGATTATAAGGACAAAAATGTTAATGATACTGAATACTTTCTGGTAACTTTGATAGTTGGGGTGCCACATATATGTATGCTAAAACGTACGTGAACATCACATTAACATGTCTCATAACATGAACCTATTGCAAACACGGTAAAACAGCATATGAAGCTCTCGATAAATAACCTTTACTTTATATTTCAGTTTATTATTTATATTTTTGTTTGTTTGTTTATTAGTTTTTATAAGTCAAATAAATGGTCACCTACCAAACCCATGCTACAATATGTAAATGTAAAAACAAAAACAAAAATTATGCGGAAAATGAGCTGCATCGTTTAAATTATCAAAAATATAAAATATTTCTTAATATCCGAAGTTTCGACATAAACTGGGACTTCAATATTCTGTTCAGCCAAAGATTAATATTTCTTTTGTATACGACTTTTTCTTTTTTTTATTTTCATTTTATCGATTGAAAACTTGAAAAGTTAATGAAGAATTTACTGGTCATATTAGATTCTTGCATTTGAATACGTTCCTTTGAATAATAATAATTATGGTGATAATCTAAGGTGGTATTTTTCATATATATCATTCTATCGATAATAATAATAATAATAATAATAATAATAATAATAATAATAATAATAATAATAATAATAATAATAATAATAATAATAATAATGTTATTATTATTATTATTATTATTATTATTATTATTATTATTATTATTATTATTATTTTTATTATTATTATTATTATTTATTATTATTACTATTATTGATGTTGCTCTTGATGTACTTTGTTGTTGTTGTTGCTGTTGTTGTTGCTATTAGTATTATCTTTCACAGACTGATAGATATTTCCATTACTATTCCTGTCAGATTTATTGAATATTTTCGTTTATTCGGTGTCTGTTAAAAAAAGGATATTTATTTGAATAAGAAAATCGTTTTCGATGTCATATTTCTTCTTACGTATCTTCTGAGTTTGTCCAATATGAAAGGGAAGCAAAAGTCTTTGAAAAAAAAAAAGTCTTTTCTTAACTGTACTTGAGCGGGAAGATTTTTTATCTATTTTTAATTAACTTTGGAACGAAGTTAAGGTCAAGGAGTCAGTTAATCATACTTACTTTCTTGGTCAAAAGGAGTTTTTAAGAATTGGTGGATTTCTTTAACTCGTAATACTTTTTTTACAAAGTTTTTAAAGTGGATTTTATTTTAATCCTAACAAATATTTACCGAGGTTGACACAACGATAGAGCTGCGTTTATTATCATATTAATATTTTTCTTTTGAGGCCAATAATTTGTTTATTCCTCTTTTTTTACGTCATTTGTTGCCAAACAATTCAACACAAGACCACGCAAGCATACATGTAGAAGTAGCTTTATTTCGTATAATTAATGCGGTTTCATAAACAAATATACTTTAGATTATATCATTGTAGTTTGAGAGAGGAACAATTATCTTCTATCCATTTCAGACCGGATGTGGCATTGCTTATCGCCAATGTCTTTAAGGTGATTAGTTGGACAGTAACGACAGACTGACACAAAGGTTACAACAATCTTCGTATTTCATACTGTTATAGAAGTTACTCAAACTTGTGTACTTTAGGAGTTTACTCTTATGATTTTAGTTTGTAGTCATTCAGAATCAATAATCCCTTCTTCAGGTCCATCACCCCCCCCCCCCCCAGCAAGATACCCAACATCCCCTCCACACACCCACCCACCTTTCAGCACTACCCCCTCCCACTCCCTCATCTTCCTCATCCAATTC
>NC_090741.1:97145949-97160949 GCF_036898095.1 Palaemon carinicauda | reverse complement strand
CTCCCTCTTTTGTGAATTAGTGTAATGATAAAGTTTTTCGAAGCTGTAGGTAGAGAGCATTATTGTAGCCATTTTGTGTAAGGCTCAGAAAGTTTTACTATCAAATCTCCTACATCTATTACTAAATCAATTGTTAAGCCATCTTCTGATTTACCTCTTTTCAAGCCTTTTAATACTTTATCTCTCCTACTGTTACGTTTGGTATCTGACTAGGTGGTTCATTATTTTTTATTTGTATAGTTTTTTAGTATAGCATCGCATAGAAATATTCTGCAGTTTATATCATTCCATCTATATTATCGATAATATTTCCATTTTCATCCTTTAAAGCAAATATCTGTTGGTTGCCCTGTTCCAAGTCTTCTTTTCATCAATTTGATTCTTGTTCTTTTCTGTAGTGTTTCGTTAATTTTTGTCTGATTGTGTTTACGAATGTCTTGAATATACATTATGTTTATTGTTTTGGAAAATTCTGTTAGTTCTATTTCATCTTTCTTGGATTTTACCTTTATTTCCAATATTTTCTTTACTAGACTTTTAGTATTTTCTGATAGTTCTCCTTGATCATGTTTAGGAAATTTCCATCTATTTCTTGTGCTGATTCCAATATAAATTTTGTTAAATTACCGTTCATTTCTTCTTTTCCTGCTTCTATTTCATCATGTAACTAAGAGAGTACTTATTGTGCATTGCTAAACTAAACTCGTCAGATTTTTGTCTCATTACAGGATTGTTTATTCGTTCTTAAATTATTGATTCTTGCCATTCTAAGGTCGCTTGACTTTAACACTGTTATATTGTTAACTAAATTAACCTGTTCAGTGAGAATGAAATGTATTTCCTTTTGTCCATTTCGGCTTCTCCATGTCCATTTTCTATGTTCCTCTCTATAAAAAAAAAGAGCTGTTCTACCATCATGTCTCCGTTGTCATTCCTTGTTTTAACTGCAAATTTAACTACTGCTGATTCTCCAACCAGAATTAATAACATTAGGTAGTCTACATTGAACAAATCTTACAACCAAAGTAACAAGAGGAACAATTTTATCTCTATTATATCAAAATTCTTTTGTGTTACCTGCAAGATATTTATTACCACATACACATACACACACAAACGCACACACACATGTGTGTATGTATATATATATAGATATATATATATATATATATATATATATATATATATATATATATATATATGTGTGTGTGTGTGTGTGTGTGTGTGAGTGTGTGTGTGTGTGTTTATGTGTGTGTTCATATATATATATATAATATATATATATATATATATAATATATATATATATATATATATACATATATGTGTGTGTATGTATATATATATATATATATATATATATATATATATATATATATATATATATATATATATATATATGTGTGTGTGTGTGTGTATATATGTATATATATATATATATATATATATATATATATATATATATATATATATATATATATATATATACATATACATATATATATATATATATATATTATATATATATATATATATATATATATATATATATATATATATACAGCATATATGTATATATATATATATATATATATATATATATATATATGTGTGTGTGTGTGTGTGTGTGTATGTGTGTGCGTGTGTGTGTGTGTGGTTATGTGTGTGTTTTTAGTTGTATGGAATGTATATTTATGCAAAGTAAAAGAAATACTGGAGCATAGAATGTCAATGTGGCAGTTTGGAAAATGGTAGCAGTCAATTTGTATGCGCATTTGGGAATAAGACATCACACGGCACTTGGGTGAGAGAAGAGTTCACTTGCAGTGAAGGTGAAGGAGAGAGAGAGAGAGAGAGAGAGAGAGAGAGAGAGAGAGAGAGAGAGAGAGAGAGAGAGAGAGAGAGAGAGAATGATACAACTATAGTACGGTAAAGCCTCAAGTTCTTGAAACATTTCTATTGTAGTGAATTTCTGTTGTGGGTCGAAGATAATTTAGTTTTGATAATAAAAGTAACATCCACGAAACTATAATCTTCGAATGCTGGAAATTAAGATTATATTTTTTATGAGGAGAAAATATTGTTAAATAGTCCCTTTCTCTCGTTTTACTCTTACTTCTCTCCTACTTTCCTTGCTATTTCTCCTTTTCTTGCCTCCATCGTTCTTCTCTTGCATCTCTATTTCTTCTCTCAGTTTTCTCTTTCTTGTGTCATTCTGTCTTGTTTATCTCGTTCTACTCTTGTTTATCTCTTATTTCTATTTCTTCTCTCCTTCTTTTCCGGCTTCTCTTCTTCCTCTCCTGCCTCTTTCCCTCTTCTCTTACTTCTCTCCTTCTTATTTGGTTATTCCCTTCTTCTCTTCCCTCTCACCTTCTCTAGCTTCTATCCTTCTGCTATTGCCTCTCTCCTTCTTCTCTTGCTTCTCTCCTTCTTTTCTTGTTTCTCTCGCTCTTATCTTGCTTATTTTCTTCTTCTCTTGCCTCTCTCGCACTACTCTTGCTTCTCTCCTTCTACTCTTGTCACTCTCCTTCTCTGGTTTCTCTCTTTCTTTTGCATATCTCCGTCTCTTGCCTCTCTCCATCATCTCTTGCTTTTCCCTTTCTTCTTTTGCCTCTCTCCAATTCTCTTACCTCACTTCTTCTTTTTCTTTTGCTTCTCCTTCCTCTCTCCTTCTTCTCTTGCCTCTCTCCTTCTCTCGTTTTTCTCCTTCTTTGCTTGTCTCTTTCCTTTTTCTCTTGCCTCTCTTCTGCCTGTCTTCCCTTGCTTTTCTCCTTCTTCTTTCACCTCTCTCCTTCTTCTTTTGCTTCTCTCTATCTTCCCTTGCTACTCTCTTTCTTCTTTCACCTCTCTCTTTCTTCTTTTGCTTCTTTCCATCTTATCTGGCTTCTCTCCTTCTTCTCTTGCCTCTTTCCTTTTTCAAAGTCGGCCTCAATTGAATTATATATTCTAAGATCGTTCATTCACTCGGGAGAACCGAGGAAATATGACACACTCTTCACCGAGACAGAATTCGCTTCCTTGGAAGAAAGGAAAACCTCGTGGGAGTCCTCGGAAGTATTTTGTTTTCTACATCCTTTTTTGGTGTTTTTTATAATCTATCTTCGAATGTTTTGATAACCGTTAATATTCGTATTTTTTTTATCATTATCATCCTTGATAGTATTGGAGGATGAATCACAATCTGAATTATAATGGTTGAAGTTGATATCATGTATATCGGGTACTTCATTAATAACAATGACGACCGACAACAATGATAGTAATGAGTTTTGGTAACATAATTGGATATCACATTAACATGTACCATAACATGGAACAATTGCACAAAACTGTGAAACACAACATGAATCATTCAGTATATAACTTTATACCTTAGTTTTGTATTTATTTTCTTATTTTTTGTTATTAGTTTTTATGAGTCAAGTAAATGAACGCCAGCTAAGCTATGCTAGAATGGGCAAAAACAAAACTAAAGAATTAATGCAAAAAATACCTACATTGTTTCAGGATTTTGTCTTATTGATAAAAAAAAATATCAAGTATATGAAAAAGCTGTTTTTTTTTTTTTTTTTTTTTTTTTTTTTTTTTTTTTTTTTTTTTTTTTTTTTTTTTTTTTTTTTTTAATATCTAAAGTATAGACATAAACGGAAAATTTGATACTCTGTTCAACCAATGTTTAATATTTCAGTTTTTGTACGATTTTTATAATTTCATCTTTGTATCTTTTGCGATTGAAATTCAAAACGTTAGTGAAGAATTTACTGGTCATATTAAATTCTTGCCTCTTAATACGTTCCTTTGAATAATGATGATAGTTATGACAGTAATCACGGGTGGTATTTTTATATATACCCTTTTATCTATAATAATGAAGAAAATAAATCAGCTCTATTTCATCTTTCAACTCTTCTATGAAGAATGTTATTATTATTATTATTATTATTATTATTATTATTATTATTATTATTATTATTATTGTTATTATTATTATTATTTTATTATTATTATTATTGTTGTTGTTTGTTGTTGTTGTTGTTGTTGTTGTTGTTGTTCTTAGTTTTGGGTATTATCTATCACATCCTGTCAGATTTATGGAATAGGATTCCTTTCGAAAATTTTCTTTTATTCGTTATATAAAATTATTTTCTTTGCTTAGGAAAGATTTCCATTTAAACAAAGATAAGAATAATTTTCAAGACCAATTTTTTTCTTACGTTTCCTCTTGCGTTTGTCCAAGATTAAATGGCAAGCCAAAGTCTTTGAAAAACATCTTATCTTAACCGCACTTGAGCTGAAACATTTTTTCATCTCTTTTCAATTTATTTGGAACGAGGTTAAGGTCAAGGAGGAGTCAGTTAATCATATTTACTCTCATGTTCAAAATGATTTTCTAAAAATTGGTGAATTTCTTTAACTCATAATCGTTTTTTTGCGAAGTGTTTTTAGGTGAATTTCACTTTAATCTTTGAAGATGTTTACTGAGGTTGACAGAAAAGCTTTTATTATCATCTTGATATTTTTGTTTTGGTGACAATGATTTTTTTATTCCTACTATTTTTTTATGAGACTTGTTAACAATACAATTCAACACAAGACCACACGACCATACACGTGGAAGTAGCTCTATTTCGTATAACTAAAGCAATTGCATAAACAAATGTACTTAAGGCTATATGTTTTGTGGTTTGAGAGAGGAACATTTATCTACTATCTATTTCAGTCCTGATGTGACAGTGTTTATCGGGAATGTCTTCAAGGCTATTAGATGGACTGTTATCACAGTCTAACACAATGGTTACAACAACCCTCCGTGGTTTATAGTGTTAAAGAAGATACTCAAACTTATGTGCTTTATGAGTTTACTCATATAATTTTAGGTTGGAGTCATTAAGAACCAATACTCCATTCATCAGGTCCCTCCTCCCCCACCCCCCCAATAACAAGATCCCATCATCCCCTTCACACACCCCCGTCCACGTATGAACTCTCTCTCTCTCTCTCTCTCTCTCTCTCTCTCTCTCTCTCTCTCTCTCTCTCTCTCTCTCTCTCCTCTCTCTCTCTCTCTCTACAAAACTTAATAGTTGCAGATGACATAGTTGTATTTAGTGAATCACAAAAGATGATAAAAGATTTTAATAGAGAAAACTGAAATGTAGGATTGAAAATAAATATGAATAAAACTAAGATAATGATAATGGAAATGCAGAAAGACAACAAATGCCACTTAATCTAAAAAGAAAAGTATTTAATCAGAGGTTCCTACGAGTTTCAAATTAATGCATAAAAAACTTGGAGCCTTACTAAAGCCTTAGAACATAACCTTTTTACAACTCGGAGAGATATGGATAGAACAATGATGGGAATAACAAGAAGTGACAGAAAAAGAGCTGCATGTAAACGAGAGCAAAGTAATGAGAATGACCGATAATAAATTGACATTAAGAATAACAGAGTGGGTCTCTAAAGATTGCAAAATAAGAAGGGGAAGGTTAGAAAGGGCGATAATTTTGGGAATAAGAAATTTTGTTGGCGGGGATTGGCATAGAAAGACTATAAACATACTGGACCTGCTAAAGGTCTTTGTTCTGTAGTGCATTAGTAACGCTAATGAAGATATATTTATATATATATATATTATATATATATATATATATATATAATATATATATATATATATATATATATATATATATATATATACATATATATGTATATATTTATATATATATATATATATATATATATATATATATATATAGTATATATATATTTATATATAATATATATATAATATATATATATATATATATATAGTATATATATTTACTTATTTATTTATTTATTTATGTATATTTAATTTATTTTATGAGAATTTATCTGTAACTTCAAAATACATTTTACTCAGCCTCTTTTGTCTTTGAACTATGCGGTCACAGAAGTGTGGTTTATTTTGAGAATTTTCATTAGTGTCTGTGTTCTTTCTAAGTTAGTTACTAGGTTGGTCAATGCACTATCCTCCATTGAGATACTATCGTTTGAGAGTTATTGGGTCATTTGACAAACCGGATTGCACTGTGCTGCATTAGCTCCTCTCTCTTTGTGACTCATTTTTCTTTTGCCTACATATACACCGAATAGTCTGGTTTATCCTTTAAACATTGTCCTCTTTCCTTATACACCGGAAAAGAATAAGATAACCGAAAAATTCTAAGGACATTCCAACATCAAGCCATTGTTTTTTGGTCTTAGACAGTGTCAAAGCCTCTGTACCATGATCTTTCACTGTCTTGGGGTTAGAATTCTCTTGCTTAAGGGTACACTCAGGCGCAATATTCTATTTGTTTCCTTGTATCCTTTCCTTACTGGGCTATTTTTCCCTGTTCGAGCCCTTTGGCTTATAGTACCCTGCAATTCCAACTAGGATGCTAGCATGGCTTGTGATAATAATAATAATAATAATAATAATAATAATAATAATAATAATAATAATAATAATATTTTTTAATGAAAGCCCCAATATATACGAATGAACTTATAATAATAATAATAATAATGATAATAATAATAATAATAACAATAATAATAAAAATATTAATAAGAATAATAATAAAGATAATAATAATAATAATAATAATAATAATAATAATAATAATAATAATAGTAATAATTATGATAATAATAGAATTATAATAATAATTATAATGATAATGATAGTAATAATTATACTATTTTGTAATGAAAGCCCCATGATTTACGGATGAACTTGTGATGTTGATAAGATCAAGGCTTATATTTAATTGTTTTTGGTTTTGAGATTTTGCATTAAAACGATTATTATTTACCGTTTGTACACACACTTTACAAACATACACATATGTATATATATATATATATATTATATATATATATATATATATATACATATATATATATATATATATATATATATATATATATATTATATATATATATATATATATATATATATGTATGTATATATATATACATATATATATGTTATATATATAAATATATATATATATATATATATATATATATATATATATATATATATATATATGATTACTTACTAATCTACAACCTTATTTGGAAGCAGGATACTATAAGCCCAGGGACTCTAACAGGGAAAATAGCCCAGTGAGGAAAAGAAACGAGGAAAAATATTTTTTCTTACCAAGAGTAACAACATTAAATTGACTATTTCCTATATAAACAATAAAATCTTTAACAAAACAAGAGGGGGAGAAACAAGATAGAACAGCGTGCTCGAGTGTACCCTCAAGCAAAAGAACTCTAAGTAGCCCAAGACAGGGGAAGACCATGGTACAGAGGCTATGGCATTACCCAAGACTAGAGACCAATTATTTGATATTGGCGTATCCTTCTCCTAGAAGAGCTGCTGACCATACACTTAACAAGAGGAAATTGGTAACTGAATAATTACAGTGCAGCATCCTTTTGGGTGAAAAAGAATTGTATGGTAATCTCAAGAGTTGTCAGGTGTACGACAACAGAAGAGAATAAGGATAGAATAGGTCAGACTATTCGCTGTAGGCGAAGGGAAAATGAACCATAACGAGAGAGAGTGAACCAATGTAGTACTGCCGGGCCAGTCAAAAATCCCATAATTCTCTAAAGCTAGTATTTCTGCCTGTGTATGATTTATTGAAAATTTATTGACGCAAATGTATTTTATTGTATCTCTCTCTCTCTCTCTCTCTCTCTCTCTCTCTCTCTCTCTCTCTCTCTCTCTCTCTCTCACTGCTTCTCTTATTTTTCATCCCTGTCAACCTATAACATTCTTTTGTCTTCATTTCTTCCAAAAGTGAAATCACCTGATTTTCTCCATTAATTTACCCTTTTCACAACATTTCAAGTAATAATTTTTTCTTCCTCTCCTAAATTTTACCGAAAAACCTATTTGTTTTTCTTTGAAAGAACCATAATGTCTTAGGCGACACAAGTGGGATGCATTTGCAAATCTCTAGTTCCCGAAGGACACTTTCTCTCTCTCTCTCTCTCTCTCTCTCTCTCTCTCTCTCTCTCTCTCTCTCTCTCTCTCTCTCTCTCTCTCTCTCTCTCTCTCTCTCTCTCTCTACCCTGTGTCTCCTGCCAATCCTTCAGAGAAAAACTTCGTCTAGTTTTGTAAACTTTAAATGTTCAATTATGTAAAAAAAAAATACAAAGATATTTAATAAATCACAAGAAAAGTGCCATCAGTAAAATCCTGCATGAAAACACATATCCAAAACATATTTTGTCCTTTTTGAAGAATCATGAATATGAAAATAGAAAATCCTTTTCCAAATGACCACCAATGTTACCGAAGTCTGGTTCACTTCATGATATATTCTATGAGATCTTTACTCCAACTTTCGGAAAATTCATGAAATGGCTGGAAATATTTTTCGTATATATATTCTCTCTCTCTCTCTCTCTCTCTCTCTCTCTCTCTCTCTCTCTCTCTCTCTCTCTCTCTCTCTCTCTCTCTCTCTCTCTCTCTCTCTCTCTCTTTTGTATATATATATATATATATATATATATATATATATATATATATATATATATATATATATATATATATATATATATATATATATATATATTTATATATATACATATATATATATATATATATATGTATATATATATTTATATATATATATATATATATATATATATACATATATATATATATATATATAATGATTATTTCTATTATCAATATTACCTAAGTTATAAGCCTAGTTGGCTTATATGGAGCCCTTGGGCTTATAGCATCCTGCTCTCCCAATTAGGCTTGTAACTTAGGTAATAATGATAATAGAAATAGTCATAATATACATACACACACACACACATATATATATATATATATATATATATATATATATATATATATATATATATATATATAAATATATATATATATATATATATATATATATATATATATATATATATATATTATTTATATATAGAGTATGTTCATATATGATGTTTACTTATTCATTATGAAATGAGAGAACTAGCCTTATCCCTGGTTCACCTGTATGACTACTCATACCAAGTACCCAGCTACCAGGTACCTAAAGTCATTTCTTAAAATGCGCTAAATCATTCCACTTTTTCAAGAGATTGTACTCAATCTCTTTCACTGATATTTCAAGGTTTATCAACACAGTTTCAAATATCCTCTCATAAAATTCAGTTTAAAATTCAATAATAATTATTACGCAGCTATTGTGTCAAATTAAATATCATTAACTCAGTAAACCAAAAACATGAGAGCAATAGGTTAATAATACAAACATATTCTCTCTGGAGCAATGCAAAATGCACAACTAAAAATTTTGAAAATTCCAGTCAAAACATAAACAGAATTTGTTCTATTTCTATCAGCTTTTAGTCCTTTTCAAAAATTTGGAATTGGATATTGATTTCGGAGTCATGTAAGCTTTTCAGCCGCTCTGAGTCTCGGTCTGGGTAGTCCAGGGCTGCCTGCTGATTGAAGGAGGTGTTCGTTGGGAGCGCCTCAATAGTGGCCATGCAGCCAGGTCATTCATCATTGTCGCTATCGTTGTAGATGCAAGGTTCATTGAAAGTGTTCCTTCAACAGGAGGGGAGGAGGATCATCATCTGGTTCATGTTTAGATTAGGTCCCTCTTGTCAGATGAGCAGATCATCCTTCTGTCTGGGGCACTGCCAATGATCTTCGTATTTCTTATGATGTGCCCTCGAAACACGTTTTTGTTGTGAGGGAAGAGCTGGTCGGTCTTAGTGGTTCCCTTCTGGACGTGGCTAGACAATCTTTTGGAGAATCTCATCGTTGTTATTTCAATATAATGGCTGGTTCTTCCACAGACTGGGCATTTGGTAGGAATAAGCAACGTTGGACCTCTTCAGAAAGTCCTGCATGTGATGGGCTGGGTGTTTTCTCATTATTTAGGATAAGGTCTTCATATTCTGATAGTAAAAAATCAGGATGATTTTAGAGTCTTCTTGAATGTGGTTGATATGGTTTTTTATGATGTCCCTCATTACCTTGATATTAGCTGTGCCTGATGCCTCTGTAGTATAAGTTAATACTAAAAGGCGTGCTCTCACTGCTGGGCTCGGTCTCATACCACTTGTCCATAGCATATTTGACTTCTCCATTGATCTGCCAGTTGGAGTAGCTATTTTTAATGAAGACCTGGGTAATCTTATCCAGTTTCTTGGATAGTGGGAGAGGGCCTGGCGAACCTAGGCACGGATGGTGGAGGTTTTGTATCTAGAGGGGCACTCTCTATCACCATTCAAGCAAAGGTCTAATTTCACAGGTTTTGTATAGAAGGTAATCTCAAATCCACGCTCAACAGTTAAGATCAGGAAGGTAAGGCGGCCGTATTCTGATTTTATATCGTGAACCTGAGAGAACTGCGCTCCTCAATGGTCCGACAAAAGTCATCAATACATTCAGTAGAAGGGGCTTAACAAAGGTGTTGTCAATATAGCTGACATATAATATATTTCAGGTTGATCATCACTTACAAAAATACGATCCTCGACAATACCCATGTAGAAGCTGGCGAGAACTCCCAGACGAGAACCCATCACTATACCATCCTTTTGAATGTACATATGCCCACAGGGATGGAGAAGGGGCCTTTATTCCTACAGATTTCCAGGAGGGTGCGGAGGGCAAGTTCTGAAATGTTAATTGGAGGGGTCGAATCGTCTCTAGAAACTCGGTCCAGGAATAGCTAGATTGTGTTATCTAAAAGGACGTTCGTAAAAAGAGATAACACGTCAAGAGAAGGGATGACACCTTCTCTGGAATGTCCTTTGATGGTTGTCAGGAACTCCATTTAAGAGGCCACGCTGTAATGGTTGGGAACATAGGTGTCAAAGGGTAATAAAACTTTTTGCCAGTTGGTAGGTCGGAGCTAGGTACTGGCTGATGATAGGGCGGATTATTTCCAGCCTTATGGGTGTTGATATTCCCGGAAAGGTAACCCAGACCATAGTCACCAGTGTTAGGCTTGAAGTGTATAGCATTGAAGGCAGCGTTGATGGCATCGATGGTCTGATTTGCCTCTCGATTGATATCCTCCAAAAGGATGGCAATAAGTCGTTCAAATATTGAGGTGTCAGCCAAGATGGTGTCCCTGGTGTCAATAAGGATGAAGGCTCTAGTCTTGTCCGTTCTTTGGACAATAACATCGGCTTCATCCCTAAATTCCGTGGCAGCAGTCCTCATAGCCCGGAAAACAATATCAATAGTGTACTTTCCATGGTCCGTGAGGGCCTCAGCCAGCAGAGGGTGTTGAAGAGCATATGTTGTATGGAGGCCGTCTTTCTCTTGGTGGCTGTGAGTGGAGTCAATCAACAGTTCAACTTCTAGCCTCATATCCGTGTGTCTGGAGCAAGATATGAAGTGGTATTTGAGTCTAAACTTGAGTATCAAGTCCAGGGTAGGTGAAAGGGAGAAAGTTAAAATCATCACATACCCCTGTTTCTTCTCAGGGATGCAAATTTTTCCACCGTTGATGATAATCAGTTTTTTGCAGATAGTTTTAATTTTCTGTGCACAGTCGTGGTCCTTAAGAATCCTGAGGGAACAGAAAATGTTATTAATGCTTCTAGGCAGTGATTATCATTAATGAAATTTGCTTAAAAGAAGGTCTAGTCCCAAAGTATTATTATTATTATTATTATTATTATTATTATTATTATTATTATTATTATTATTATTATTATTATTATTATTATTATTATTATTATTATTATTATTATTATTATTATTACTTTTGCCTTCATCGTTGCGAAGGTTGTATTTTGGTAAACATATGTTTGTATGTCTGTTCATGGGTTTGTGTTTTGCTTAACTCAAAAACTATTTGACCAAATCTCAGAAAATTTTGTTGGAGGATTGGCCATAATCTAAGGCCTATTTGATTAGATTCAGTGAGTGATTGGGTCCAATGTCAAGGCCAAGGTCACAAAAAGGTAAAATACGAATCACAAAACTCAAAAACTGTTTGAACGAATATCACTAAATTTTGGTTGGACAATTGCATTAGATTTGGGGAGTGACTGGGTGAATTGTCATGATCAGGGTCAATAAAATGAAAAAAAAAATGTCTGATCAATTGTTTATTTGATATATATGAACCTAGTACTAAAATGTGCATAATTCAATTGCCTATCTTGTATTATACAACATGATATAGTGATATCATAACCAATGTTTGTATATATATTTGTTTGCTTGTCTGTCTGTGCGTTTGGGATTGACATAAAAACTATTTTACTGAATCTCGTGAATTTTGGTGGGATGATTGGCCAGGATTAGATTTTGGGAGTGATCGGGTCAAAAGTCCAGGCCGAAGGTCACAAAAAGGTAAAAAACCTCTTTCTGCCATATCGTGTCTAATAGTTATCTCATTTATATGGAACTATTCCCAAAATGTGCATAATTCTTTTGCATATCTTACTAAATATGAGTTTTGGGATCAAATTTCCACATAATCAGTTTTTTTTATATATATATCCATCTGTTTGTTTTTTATTTACATAACTTAAAGGATATTTGACGCAATATCATGAAATTTGGTGGAATGATTGGCCTTGATCCGAGGACAATTTGATTGAATTTTGGGAGGGATTGGGTTAAAAGTGAAGGCCAAGGGCACAAAGAGGTAAAAAATTTATTTTGCCACATCCTTGCCAGTATAGCCAAAATTAACATAATTCTCTGGCCTATCTTGCGACATATGTTTTGGGATCAAATACCCACATCATCAACAGTTATCTTGGTAACAAAAGGGGGCGGCGGCGAAGCCATGCGCTTTACCTAATGCCCCCTCTAGTTATTAATGTTGTTGTTGTTGTTGTTGTTGTTGTTGGTGCTTAAGGCTTGATTGATGAATCCACAATAGTTATGTCAGATTTAATTAAATTAGATTTCTTATGAACATTTTTTTTTCATTAGTTATATACAATTATTGTCTTTAGGACAAGATATTCATTTGAGTAAAGAAAAGATTCGTTTTGAGGACCAAATTTCTTCTTACGTTTCTTCTTAGTTTGTCCAACATGAAAGGGCAGCGAAATTTTTTGAAAAAAAAAAAAACGTCTTATCTTAACTACACTTGAGCGGAAAGATTTTTCACCATTTTTAGTTAACTCTGGAACGAAATGGAAGTCAAGGAGGAGTCAGGTAATCATACTTACTTTCTTGGTCAAAAGGAGCTTTCAAGAATTGGTAGATTTCTTCAATAGTCAAACCATAACGTGTTTTACAATTTTTTTTTTTTTTGTGGATTTTATTTTGATCTTTGTAAATATTTACCGAGGTTGACGGAAGGACAGAAAAAAAAAATCTTATTATCATCTTAATAATTTTCTTTTTAGGGAAAAAAAATTATTCATACTGTTTTGACTAGATTTGTTGACAAACATAATTCAACACGAGACTACACAAACATACAAGCGGAAATAGTTTGATTTCCCATACTTAATGAAATTGCATTAATAAATGTACTTTGTATGATATTTTTGTGGTATGAGATAGAAACATTTATCTAAGTCTATATGTAATCAACAAACGTGTTTTACGGCTGTCAACGTAAAGAACAGATACCACAATTAAATGGAGAACGACATTCATATTTAGATTGATTCATCGATTTTTAAGTTCTTGGCATCCTGACATCGTTATATTTAGATATCTTAACAATATTAGCTTTGTATTTCTAAACTTTGGATTCACTATTATCACAATCCTTGAATGTTTTTTTCTCCTGAAAACGCGAAGATTGAAATCACTCGAGAAAAAAAAAATAATTCACTGGTTGAGAAATTAATTAGCAGATAGAGTGGATATGACTGTGTTGAGGTGGTTAGGCCATGTAGAGAGAATGGAAAATGATTGACTGCTGAAGAAGGTGATGGATACAAGAGTTGATGGGAGAAATATAAGAGAAGGCCAAGGCTCGGGTGGATGGATGGAATGAAGGAAATCCTAGGTGACAGGAAGATTGATGTAATAAAGGTAAAAGAGCGCGATAAGGAAAAAAAGAAAAAACTTTTTTAATATGTTTTTTTTTTTTTTTTGGATGCCAGCTACCTCCCAGAATTGTGGGAAGTGCTATGGTAGATACATAGATTATTATTATTATTATTATTATTATTATTATTATTATTATTATTATTATTATTATTATTATTATTATTATTATTATTTCTTTACACATCCTAATAACTTTAAATGAAAACAGATACTTACCAAGCAAACGACAAGTCAGTGCAATTTAAATCCACAAGCTAGTTTCTCTCGTCCTACACAAAACGCGCCCATGAAGGCCAATTGAAGCAATTTATGAAACTCATAGATTATTTGCCACCCTTGTAGGAGCTCCAGGAATTAGACCGAGAGGAAGATAAAATAAAAATGAGACAGCAATTGTACGGTAGATGGAAGGGATGTCTTTTTTAAACGAAGCCTTGCCATTGAGATGTAAGAAATATTATAAGAGACATCTCTGTTTTTCCGTATCTATGTGTGTGCCTCGTTTAGATATTTCTTAGAGGGATTTCATTTAACAACTATTAAAGAATTAATGGAACTTGGGAGGCATAAAAATTGGAAGAAATAAGAGAGTCTTAGATATTTCAACACGAAACGACAGCAATCAGAAGTAGTTTGCAAAAATACAGGTGTTCAGCAGGTAAGACGTAAGTGTATTTACCCATGCATGAAATGAATATAATCAATGGTGTAAATACAGTTGGCTGTTGTTTTTCCCCATGAGATCATCAGCGGCCTTTTTGCTCCCTTAGAGAGCTGAACTCCTGAGTTTAGAAGTCTTCCTTGTCCAAGGAACATTTTTGGCTTGAAGTTACTGTCCCGATGTCCGTGTAATGCAACTACCTGTTATTTATTTTATGGTAAGTCGTCAAAGGAACCTTTGATTTTTCATAGAGAATATCCATT
>NC_090741.1:97133449-97135949 GCF_036898095.1 Palaemon carinicauda | reverse complement strand
TCCTCTTTTCCCGTCAATCATTTGGAGTACAATTTAGAGGGATTTTGCTGTCATTATTTATTCAGTTATGTCAAGGAAAAAACAAACAAATCGTATAAATATCAAGAAAAGCGACACCAATAGAATAGTTTGAAAAGACACATTCAAAACATATTTGTAAATTTTAAAAGTCTTGAATAATAAGAGAACAGAATCCTTTCCCAAAAGACCATCAATGTTTCCAAGTCTTGTTCACTTCATGATTTATTCCATCAAATCTTTACACAAAGTTCAGGAAAATTCTTGAAATATCTGGAAATATTTTTCATCTATTCATAATACTAAAAATATATGATTATTATTAACATTACTATTTTTATTATTGCTGTTGTTGTTGTTGTTGTTGTTTATAATAACCACATCAAAGTTATATAATTATGCTAATTATTCCATTTTCTTCATTGATGAAAATAGAAATCTAAAGGATAAACTCTTTTGATAATAGGTTTAATTTCATTGATCGATGTAAACTTCTCTGGCGTTGTGACTTAAATCGTCGTTGCAAAAAATCCTTTATAGGTAGTAATGATGGCCAAGGCTATTCAAAGGTCTAGTAACTATTAGGATGTAGTATTTAGTCACTGACCCTCCTAATGTCGTAACAAGTAAGGTTGGTTCTCCAGTTGGGACATCTGATCATGCCTTAGTTTCGTTAGTAGTTAAGATTGAGTAGCTTATCCATGATGTTTCATACACGTGCAAAAATATAAACTGTTTAAAATCTCATGTAGACTGGAAATGGCATTTTGAGTGGTCGTTTGCATTTGAATTAGTCACAATTTTATAAAAATGTTGAGCCTCCTGTTCTGAATGAGAATCTGGTCAACATAATTGATAGGGCGTATCCCTTCTCATACTTTAAATACAGAGTAAAAGACAAACACTGGGTCAATGAGGATTGTGGATATGTTCATTTGAAGAAGCAAGAGGCCTATTATCTTGGGAGGGTAAAAGATCAGATTGGCTTGCAATAACTATACTCAGCTTAGAACTGATGCTCGGAAAGATTATGTTTCAACTGAAAAGGAATATAATTTGACCAGAAAGAAGCCTTTTCTGGTACAACCCAAGAACTTAATAGCATGCTACCCTTAAATCTGCATTCCTTAATGTAGACTTCATAGTTCCTCCTTTGCTTAAACCAGACGGCTCTGTCACTCACTGTCCAAAGGAAAAGGCAACCCCTTTTGGCTGTTATTTTTGACAGTAAGCAGAGTGAGGAGAAACTTGTTCTACCTCATTCCTGTTTTTCTGAGGCTAAACTAACTAGTTTAGCTTTCCGATCTCGTTAATTAAAACTCTCTTGGGGGACCTTGATACTTATGGATGTGTAGACCCAAATGGTATTTTCCCTTTTGTTTTTATAATGAATTCTGATTTCTTAGCTCCGAAGTTCTCTGTTATTTTTCGCAAGTTAGCAAGAAGAGGTCCCTTTTTCCACTTGTTGGAGAGTTGGTAACGTTAATCCATTAGAGTGAATATGTTTATAGCAACTCTAGCACTACTGATTACCGCCCTGTTTCCATTATCTAAAGTTTTTAAACGTCTTTTGGCAAAATGGTTAGATAGGGTTGCTGAAGGTAATCATCTGGTCTCTAAGTTTGCTATTTGGCTTCCGCAAATGTTTGAAGTATGTGATGCCCTTCTTACAATTTCCAATGCTGTACAGAAATCCCTTGATTGTTGTTAGGAAGTCCACATGATTGGCCTCGATTTCAGTGCTGCCTTTGACCGCGATAATCATGAGGATCTTGTTTTCACTCTCTAACAATTGGAAGTAGGTGACTTTTTCTTAGCATCGTTATTGAATTTTCGAGTGATAGACTGTAAAAATTAATTGTTGTTGGACCCCATATTGAGTTTAGGAATATAATATTTGGAGTTCTTGGCCCATTACTTTCCATACTAGATACACATGACATGTGATTAGGCCTAAAAAACAAGCCTGTTGCATATACAGTTGATGCTACACTCTTTACAATTAATTCCATCTCCTGAATGTAGATCTGGATTTGCTGAATTCTTTAAAAATTTAACACCAACAAAACTCAAAGTATGATTGTATGTAGGTCGAGGATAGTGGCTCCTCAACGCCAGCTCTCTATATTGATAATGTTTAGTTAATTTTATACAGCTTTTAAAATTTAAGGTGCGATTCTTGATTGCAAATTTACTTTTAAGAAACACATTCGGCCTGTTTTTTCTTCAGTAGCAAAAAAGAATTGGCCTATTGAGAAAGTATTTTGATATTTATGTGATAAATCTAGTCTGAAGAAATGTTTCAATCATTTGTTCTATCTTGCTTCAAGTGTTGTTCTCCCGTCTGATCGTCAGCTGCTAACTCTCATCTGAATTAGTTGCATTTTTATCATAATTCTGACCATCCTTTGAATTTATATCTTCCCAGACTGTACCATCTTGTGCGTAGTACAAGGTATACAATGAATTCTAATTGTTGATT
>NC_090741.1:97098996-97118996 GCF_036898095.1 Palaemon carinicauda | reverse complement strand
AAATTTTAGGTGTGATTCTCGACAGTAAATTTACTTTTGAGAAACATATAAGGTCTGTGTCTTCTTCAATTTCACAAAAAATAGGCTTATTGAGAAAGTCTTTCAAGATTTTCGGTGATCAATCTGTTCTGAAGAAGTGTTTTAATTATTTCATTCTACCTTGTTTTGAGTATTGTTCTCCTGTCTGGTCTTCAGCTGCTGATTCTCATCTTAATTTGTTGGACAGAAACTTACGGTCTATTAAATTTCTTATTCCTGATTCTAGATATTAATCTCTGGCACCGTCGTCTCAATTAGTTCATTATGTATGTTGCATAAGATTTTTCACAACTCTGACCATCCTTCACATTCAGATCTCCCTGGACAATTCTATCCTGTTCGTAATACTAGGCAGGCAGTTAATTCTAATAGCCAGGCCTTCTCCATCAGGAGGCTCAATACTACGCAGTACTCTAGAAGTTTTATTCCATCTGTGACCAAGTTGTGGAATGATCTTCCTAATCGGGTGGTTGAATCAGTAGAACTTCAAAAGTTCAAAGTTGGAGCAAATGCTTTTTTGTTGACCAGGCGGACATAGTCTTTTTATAGTTTATTTATGACATATTTGTTTTTGATGTTGTTGATAGTTTATTATATGACATGTCTGTTTTGACGTTGTTTCTTATTTTAGAATGATTTATTGTTAATTTGTTCTCTTCATTTATTTATTTCCTTATTTCCTTTCCTCACTGGGCTATTTTTCCCTGTTGGAGCCCCTGGGCTTATAGCATCTTGCTTTTCCAACTAGGGTTGTAGCTTGGATAGTAATAATAATGATAATAATAATAATGTGATTATATAATTTTCAGAGTGTAATATTTTCTTAGGCTTAATTTTAGTTTGTTCAGATTTAATATTTCGAGTAATATGTTTTTGGTGTGAAATCTTTCATAGTGTTATAATTTTTATAGAATATATTTATTTTTGTTATGGTTGTATTATTTCAATCACCAGTGGTTCTTGCAGAATTCTCTAGTATCCCAATATAACAATTGATGTAAAAGGTTGTTTTTAATCATTCTTAATATCAATATTAATATTAATTACCCAGTTTGTTTTGAGTGTACGTAAGATACCTTTGGATATTCAATGTTTTTATATATTGCTCTCCGAGAGTTATATAATTTATCAAAGCTCTGTTACTATTCAAGTGTAACAGATTTATGTAAAAACAAACAGGTTAGTTTGGAACTCAAAATGTTGTGTAACTTGCCAGCCGTAATATATAGACATATAGGGTTTTGGTGCCCAGACCCAGGACCATAATATATATCTTGGTGCGCAGACCCGGAACAATAATAATGTGTATGTGTGTGTATATATATATATATATATATATGTATGTAGGTATATATTGAATTTAACTAATTGTCGATAGTTCAACATAATGGCATAAACTTCATTAAAGCTATAAAATATACTAATTCATGCATAATTTACAAGGCTGGTTTCCTTCAATACGTAAAATGAAATATTTTAAAGCCGTTAAATTGTTTTAATAGGTTAAGCAATCAAAGAGTGCAGTATATATATATATATATATATATATATATATATATATATATATATATATATATGGCTGAAGTTGAGTTTGGTTTGAAAAACTTCTTTTGTGATTACGTTTAATCCTTCACGTGGTCAAACATTTTCTTGGATTCCTTTATTTTATTTATTTTTATATATCTCTTGTTGATCGTTTTATTTATTTCAAACGACGGATAGTAGTTTTATGCATATCCATAGATATATCTCTCTCTCTCTCTCTCTCTCTCTCTCTCTCTCTCTCTCTCTCTCTCTCCAAAATGTTTTGTTTACACGGTCTCTAATAAAGCCCTGATTGGATTGCTCTTCATATGAGATAAAAGGAAATAACACTGAAATGACACAGGAAACATTTCTGGTTTTCAGTTTTATATGTATGATTATATGTTTGTGACTTATATATATATATATATATATATATATGTGTGTGTGTGTGTGTACGTGTGTGTGTTTGTGTGAGTATATATAAACTGATAAACTTTGTAGATAAATGTGAATATCTATTCAAAACAAAAATGTTTAAGGGTAGAATCCACCCTGCACTAAATGTAGTCTGTCTTTGATTGGAGTTCCACCACCTGTCACCTTCGTCACATATACCACTCAAACATCCCTAAGGAAGGGCATGGCTCCAGGAGCCTCAGCCCATAAATAAATATGGGTCCTGGACACAGGAAGGATATCATCTGCTTGGGTTACCCGCCATAGCAAGGGAGAGGCGTAATGTGAAAAAAAGTATACCTAAAAAAAAATTCCTTTTTTAATTTATTTCTTAAATTGAAATGACGATTTACTTTCCTACTTTTTTTTATAGACATATGGCAGTCCAATAGGATATGCTAAATTCAATTACATTAATCGTGCATCAATGCATATGAGAAGCTGGCATGAACGTTATTTTGTCGAATGTTAATTCAAAAGGTGATGTTACATACCTTTTGTTAATTATATTATTATTATTATTTATTATTATTATTATTATTATTATTATTATTATTATTATTATTATTATTATTATTATTATTATTATTATTATTATTATTACTGTTGTTACTGTTGGTATTGTTATTGTTATTATCAAAAAAGTTATGGCAAAAAGCGTTAACAACATGGGGTGAAGTGGGAAAAAATTGATAAATATTTGAGTAAGAAAAGTAAACCAACCATGTATTGGGTTTAAATATATAAATTAAGTTTGTTTATGTGTGGAAGTTAAACGCTCTCTATGCTCTTGTTTCCTTTAGCAGCATTAAAAAAAGAAAAAATAAATAAGTAAAAAAATAAATAAAAAAAAAATAAAAAGCAATCAAATCCTTCATTTTACCTCTATAAATAACATGAAAATTATGTATATTTCCGTTATTTCATGACTCGTGTATCACAATACATTTATGAGTTTTCCGACAAAAACAGAATTATTCAATAATACAAACGAGCAAATACAGACTAGAGAAGTAAATGAAAAACACCTAATCCCGGATTCGATCCTCCCCAATGCCTCTCCAAACCACTTCCCCACCTGATGTCAGGTCAGCTCAGGCGACTGATTGGGAAACTGACAAGTGAGACCTAAGGTGATTTGACCTTCGGAAAATAATGTCCAGAGAAATTTTTAGCTGCGGCCACAAAAGTAACATTGCAAAAATATTTTTTCTTCAATTGCAATGCTGAAAAATTTGGTTTTATTTTTGCGTAATGGGATATGTCATTAAGTATTTGTAATTTCTCTTAGGTTTTTCTATATCGTTTTCTGATAATTTGTGTTACTACTTCCGACAATAATTAGGACTAATAATACTAATTTAGTACCAACAACAAAAACAATATCGATGAAAATGATAATGATAATACTATCAACAACAACAACAACAACAACAACAAGAATAAGAATAAAGATAAGATTGAGAATGATAATCAAGCTTTGCTGCTAACCGATGAAAGTAATCTTTTCCTGATTTATTGAATAACACAGCGTTTTTTCAATATTTTTCAATCATGATTCCTGATTCAGAATTCCTTCTATGCAAAGAAGAAAAAAGGACGAGACAGGAACACTTTTGTATTTATTTATCCTAATTTTTCCTGTATTTCTAAACAAAACATAAAAATTGTTCTCCACTCTACATGACCAAATCACCTCGTATTTATTTTCGCACTTCCTTTGTTTTCTTTTGCATCCTCTTCTTCCTTTTTGTAATTCCTCCCCAATTCCTCTCCTTTTCCACCCTCCTTTTATTCCCAATCCAAACACACAATCCCACTATTGATTTCGAGATGGGATTACAAGTGCTAAGTGTGGCGGAAGATTCGAACGATAAAACAAGAATGAATCAAAGATTAGAATAACTCTCAGGTACTCACAACTGATGAAATTTTTATTAAGAGTGTACTATTATTATTATTATTATTATTATTACTATTATTATTATTATTATTATTATTATTATTATTATTATTATTATTATTATTATTATTATTATTATTATTATTCTCGGAAAAATGTAAGCACAGAAATTATTTTACTTAAAAATGCTCATAATTTTAGTTTTTGTTATAAAAATAAAACAATTACTTAATCTAAACGAATTATTACATCGAGGAGAAATTAACATTTCGATTGTTTCTTACTTTGCTGTTCTTGCTTCCAAATATTTCTTTGCAGAAAACCATAATGCTTATTTAAATCAGCTCTAGTTTTACTGAGTTAAATCTAGATAATATTTAAGAAGGATTAATCATTTCATTGGTCGAATCCAAGTTACATAAAGCCTTCTTTAAGACACAATCTGCGTTAAGAAATGTTCTCTTTCACGCAGGTATTTGCCTTTCCTAAAGTTTTCGCTGCTTGTTAAACTTGAAAAGAATATAGCTCAGGCTTTTGTCTTGGAAGCAGGAGGTGTCGAAATGGAAGTGCCTTAATATCCTGGAAGAGTCTGAATGGCAGGTCATTTATGATGTTAATTTGGGAGTCTTGAAGGAAGACATATTTGTATTGTAATGCAGTGTTCATTATGTGACAAATTTCTTTTTTGACTTTTTCATCTGTATTGTCAACTTTTATGAGTTCTGAATATATATATATATATATATATATATATATATATCACAAGTACAAGTGATTTCAATCAATGTACATATCACCCACGAATGCCATTTAATACCGAACTCTATCTTGGGAATATATATCCACTACCGACTGAGCTATTAAGAGAGATAAAAGTTTATGACAAGTCCCCGTACATATTCCTGTGAAATTCAGGAATCTGTTCATACACTTGAAATAAACCCATCTCCACCATGATATCTGAATCGTGAGTTTGCAACACGTGGTTATTTTAAATGAATATATATCACAAGCACACGTGATTTCAATCAATTTAAATATCACCCACGAATGGCATTTAATACCGAATTCTATCTTGGGAATATATATCCACTTCGAATTTATTTTATGGTAACAGCTTCTGGCCGGGTGGAGATTCAAACCCCCACCTGTTCGGCTGGAAACCATTGCCTGCAGAAGACTACTGAATAAGCTATCAAGAGACATAAAAGTTTATGACAAGTCCCAGAACATATTACTGTCGAAGTTATTTTAGTTTTCCATATTCTTTTAGTGTTTTTTTTTTTATATATCTTTAAACTCAAATATTTCAACAAACATCAATGCTTACAGAATTGTCATTATTATCATTGATAGATTTTGTTGCTAAAACTTTCGTAAAATTTAATTTTACTTGAGTATTCCTTCTTTACTTTTATGTTTTAAACATGTCTATTTATTTTATATTATCCATTTAGTTGTATTTAATGTTATTTGTCCACTTTTCGCATTCTATTCATCTGCCTTTTTACTTCATAATATACCTCTTTGTAATCTTTAATTCCCTTGACACAGTAAGAATATTTATTTTTATGGATATTGTCATAAAAAGTTTGTGGTCTTCTGGTATGTTCCATTATATTTATGAATTCAGTAATATTAATGTTAATAATGGTATTAACAAGACCAATAAGATATTTCTGACCTCCCCAAAGTGTGACGATGACACAAAAATAAAGACATTCGATTTACATCTAATCCAGACTCCGGATCATCTCCAAAATTCAATGGTGTCGTCCATGACCTAAGATCTACCTGTTGGTAAAATTTTGTTAAAACACGTCTAATAGTTTTGACGTAATGTTGTCTGAAGACAGACACAGAGGCAAATAAAATTTGAAAAAATACAAATTCGGATCTTCAATCTGAATCCAGTACTGGAGCATCTCCAAAAGTTAATGGAATAGTCCATGGCCTAAGATTTATCTGTGGTAGAGATTTCGTCAAGATCCGTCAATTTGTTTTGGGATTATTTTTAAATTAGGGAAGAATTAAAATCTGGATCATCTCCAAAATTTGATAGGGTCATCATTGACCTAAGTTCTATCTGTTGTGAGAATTTCATCAAAATTTGTCTGGTTGTTTCGACGTAATCCTTTTCACAGACATACAGAGAAATAAATAAATAAACCGACTCAGAAATATAACCTCCTTGGCGAATGTAATAAGAATATCTGTTAGGATAATGACGACGGTGATGATGATCATGGTAATAGCCTTCGTGGTCAGGACAATCATCTTTCTGATGGTAAGATTTCAGTTCAATCTTTGGTATTTCCCATTCAATATCAGTGTGTCTTCGTCAAGTCAAAAAATATTTGTACATGTTGATGTAATAACCAAATATCGTCACTGTTGACGTTGAGGGCGTAGGTGTACTTTACCAATGTACCAGTTTGCTACTAAATGAGACATGGGATGTGTGCAACTAACTTCATTTCGACGGAACATGAGTTTATATACAACCCAGTCGAAGAAAGAACGGTACAAAAATACAAACATAATGATGCAAGAACAAACGGGCTTAAACATGTTATCGGTGCGAGGGGAGAGCGATAACGATAATAAGGGGTGTTCCCCTGAGAAGCCATTCATGAGATTTTCAAAATGCCCCCAGCATTATCAAGGCCAAATCAGGAGTAATTGCAGGTGTATGTACCAAAGTGGTTGGTGATAACAGTCTTAGGGATGTCATCTGGGTTCATGGCCACCGTATAATACCCTTTTAGGGGATCAAGCTAGGAGAAAACCTACCATTTTTGCAAGTAAGAGGTCCCATCAACGGCGTTCTGTATGGGGAAGTGATCCGGTTCTGTTATTGTCATCAGGCACATGTAATACTCACACAAACGCAATGAGCCGTCATTCTTCAGAGCGCTGTGTAAGGGTGATGACCATGTGCTTAATGCCTTTTGGCGAAGGCCCATCTCTTCCATTTCAGCGAACGTTTGTTTAGCGTCTGCCAAACAATCCAGTATCTCGTTGCTTGATATGGTGATAAATACTGTGTTTAGCACTAACCGTGGGTATTTGAGAAATTTTTAAACAGCTAACTTCCCGGTAAGAGGAGGTGGGTGTAGGCATCCATCGAAGCGCTGATATGGAGACCTAAGTCGGAGGGGACTTGTTGGGGAAGTGTCGAGAGGAGCAAGTCGGAGTTGACTAACCGACGGTGAGTGACATAAACCAGGAGTTGGAGATGTGAATGGAAATCCGTACTGAGGATTGGCAATGTGACGTCAGCTGCGAGAAACTTCCAATTTTTCTTGTATTCTTTAAAAACAAAATGTAAAATATAACTAGGTCATTTATAAATGGCTTTAGTCACACCAGTTCTGAAAAATGCACTGGACTACCAGGAATTAAGCTCATATAGACCTATTTCAAATATATCCTTTGTTTCAAAAGTCCTTGAATACGTAATTCTTGAGCATTTCGTCAGTCACTTAGAAGTAATAGAAGCTTTGCCTGACAACCAATCTGTTTACAGAAAACTATACTCTACGGAGACAGCCATCTGCTCTGTTGTGAATGATATGCTGGAAATAATGGATGAAAATAAAATGTGGTATTTTAATACTGCTCGATCTCAGTGCTGTTTTTGATATGGTTGTGCATGAACTGCTACTACTTAGATGGTAGCAATTACTGTGTACAAATTGGAAAATCTTATTCATCATATGAACCCTTAAACAGAGGGGTACCCCAGGAGAGTGTTCTTGGCCCAATCATATTCAGTATCTATACTATTGGTCTATTGAAAATGCTACAAAGGCATGGCCAGAAGTTTGAACTTTTTGCAGATGACACACATTTTGACTTCCCCATAAATGATATACATGACACTACTGAAACTCTAAACCGAATCCTTGATAGTGTTAGAGATTGGATGACATTTAAACAACTAAAATTAAATGAGAACAAAACTGAATTCATGGTGGTGGATAAGAGAAACATTGTGAAAAACTTGGGTGGTATTCAAATGCACATAAATAATTACTCAGTGGCGATATCTAGTAAAGTTCGAGATCTAGGTGCATTTCTTGACTGTAACCTTTCTCTAAATGCCCAAATAAATGATGAAATAAAAAACATCTGGTTATCATCTAAGAAATATTGCCTTTATAAAGAAGTACCTGGAAAACATTATGTAAAGAAAGTTGAGATGAACTGTGTTCTTAAAAGGGTTGCCTACTGCAACTCTATCTATTACAATTTAACTAAAGTCCATCTAAAGAAATTACAAAACATGATAAACAGATGAGTAAGACTGATAAAAGATGTCCCACCTAGAGAAATGATCCCCCATATACTATTTGATTTATACTGGCTGCCAATAAAAGCGAGAATTGAATTTAGAATACGTACAATAAGCAACCAATTTATCAGAACCGGTCGTCGTAAATAGTTAAGAGAATTTCTACATATTGCACAGCCAACAAATCGTGTCGACAAAAGAATAGTTAAAGATGGCTTCAAACTGTTAGAACCTAGATATATGTCTACTTTACGCTCCAGAGCCTTTAAATATACGGCCCCGAGACTGTATAATGAGTTCCCACGGAACATCCGAATGATTGAAGACATTAGGGCTTTCAGTGGGAAACTGAAGACTTTCTTATTTCAACAGTCATACATCAGTGACGATTTATCAGTAAATGAAAATATGCGATATGAAATGTTATATACTCTGACTGAACAAGGTAAAACGACAGTGGAGCTCCTGTACAGAGTGGGGTCCTCCTGCTGTATGGGGCTGGAAAAGCAACTCTCAATGTAAAAGTAAAGTAATTATATATGGCACTCCCAAATGATTATGTGAGGGTTTCATAACCGTGGGTGGGTATCGCAGATCCTTTAGCAGCTACCAGGCAGATGTTGGAAGATTTAGACAGATTACATCATGTCCTAGAGAACAGCAAGCACCCGTTGTTTTACCAAAAATCACATGACCTTCCCTGCATCATGTAAAAGGAAAAGATTAGTGACAGGGGAGGCCACCTCCACATGCAGTAGCCTACTTACCAAGTTTTTTGGGCACCGACAACCATTAACAGATTCCTTTGCAGAAGCCCTGAATCTGGATTGGTAGTATCATAACTCTGGCTCATGGGCATCAGGAAATAGCTGTAGAGGTCATTGGTTGGGGCATAAGCGAGTAGTGGGTGGTAGGCAGTTTTGTCACCGCTCTGGCATGTCACGGGGGAGAGTGCCTGTGGCCTTCCACATTCACGTCAGCTAAATTGGATGTTAGATAGCTGTCCACTTTGTTAAGAGTGTAGGCATTGATGGAGGATTTGAAGGCAGGGAACTGAGTGTCCACAATGTCGTCGACTTTGGTCATCTGGTCCTCCATGGGCTAAATATTGACATCAGGGATGGTATCACTTAGAGGTTCTGGTAGGCGCCGTATCAAAGGGCATGAAGTATATTTCTGATCATCTCCATGAGGGCAAACGAAGCCTTTTGTTTCCCTAATGTTGTTGAGAGCCAAAAAAGTTTTGCTATGCGGGCAGCTGGCGATGGTGAGTACTGCTCCAGGAGGTAAGATATGAGGGCGTCCTACTTTATTTTTGCGTCCTCTTGCTTGTAGAGTCAATCACAGATTTCCAGGAAGGTCTCCTCGGTGATCGCCACACCCTTGATGCAAAACAGGACTTAAGCACTTTGGAGCCAGGTGAACGTTTCTCCTCTGCCGAAAGACTGTAGTTTCTGGGGCGTGGCGTTGATAGTAAAAGTCAGTTTCTGAGGGCAGCATCGTGAAACAGTAAGATACAGGAGTGCTGGGTAAGGCAGGAGGGAGCTGGGACCTCTAGTGGTCACCAATGTTCTGATGCACCAGTTAGATAATACTTGAGAAGTGGGATGAATGCAACTAACTTTATATTTCGACGTAGTGTACGTTTTTATAGAACCGGTTCCAAGGAAGAATGGCACAAAAATTCAAACTCTATGAAACAAGAACATACAGGCTTAATCAAGTTATTAGTGAGAGGGGAGAGCGGTGACGATAATATATAAAAAAAACAAAAAAAAACAGAAATACCGATACAGTGTACGAATGTGTGATACTGATGCGGTACAGTACCAACCGTATCCATAGATATATAATAATAATAATAATAATAATAATAATAATAATAATAATAATATTTTGGGAGTAGACCCTCTTTTAAGCAGGTTTTATTAAAAGTGATTGCTGCCTCAGTGGCGTTAATCTTGTAATTAACTTTTTCTATTGTTCTTATTATCTTCTTCTCTTCATTTGAACAATCCGTCAGTAACTGGGAAAGGGACATATCAATAGGAAGGTGATGAAGACCATATCATTCACAATTTGTCTTTAATATATCACAACACATTGTAAAAGTACAGATAATATGTACAAAGTATAAAACACTATCACAATGTTAGTGCACACAAAGTAATTGTCACTTTTATACAAAATTTATAAATTACGTGGTGTTAAGTTTAACACATCCTTCGACTCAACCGGTTTCGAGCAGTGAGAAGGTTTTCTGCTCATTGTCAAGAGTGAACTGAAATGCAGGTGTTGTTTTGATGGCTTATATACGGAGTCCTGCTACGAGATTCCATCTTCACTGGTTAAGAACCGCCCTAGGGCGGAGACCGTTAATCCTATTGGGTGGTGGCCTCTGCCTCGCCGGGATGTTTGGTGGGATTACTGGCTCTGGTTCTGTCAGGAGATAATCCCTGTTTTGACCTTCAGCTATATCAGTCCTGTCATAGTTGTTATTGCCTGGACTATTGTTGATAGTGGACCTTATACATGTTGGCAATAAGGTCCCTTCTTGCGTGGTGTTGAGGTTAGGTCTTTGTTGTTGAATAAAAATAGCTTCCATTATCCGGAGACGTCTACTGTCAGGGGCATGGCCGATGATTGTTACATTTTTCACTATATGCTCCCTTGTTGTCATGAAATTATGTTTTTGGAGGCAATGCATTTTTATTGCACCCTGTTGCACGTGGCAAGATAATCTCTTAGAAAGACGCATCGTCGTCATCCCGATGTAGGTGCCAGGACATTCCTGGACGGGGCATTTATATCGGTACACTACGTTCGTCTTTTTCAAGTCATCTTGCATGGCGGGGGCAGGGTTGTTTTTCATTATCAAGTCTTGTGTTTTTGCTGATTGGTAATAAATTATGAGGTTGATTTCAGTATCCTCTGCCGTGGCAAAAACGTTGTTTTTTATTATATTTTTCATAATCTTTTCTTCTTCGTTGTAGTTTACGCTCATAATGCCTTTATAGTAAAGATTTATTTTTGCTGGCGTGTTGGTATCATTAGGGCCTTCATTCTGGTACCATTTCTCGATTTCTTTTTTAATTTGCCGATTAATGTCCTTATTCGTGAAGCCATTATTCACCAGAATTTTAGTAACTCTGTCAAGTTCCTCGTGGGTGCTTCTCCACGAAGAACAGTGAGAAATGGCTCTCCGAATAAAAGCCTTAATGGTGGCAGTTTTATACGGACTAGGGCACTCGCTGTCACCATTCAGACATAGGCCGAGATTCGTTGGTTTTACGTACACCGAGGTACTAAAACTATCATTGCTTGTTTCTACAAGGACATCAAGGAAGGAGAGACGTCCTTTGAGGCTGTGCTCTAGAGTGAACCTGAGCGAGCTGCATTCCTCGAAAATTCGGCGAAGTTCTTCTATGCTCTCCTGATTGGCCGTTTTTATGAAAGTATCGTCAATGTAGCGTACATAGAGGTCTGGTTTACTGATTTTTCGAAAAACTCTCTCCTCGACTACTCCCATATAAAAATTAGCAAAGAGGACGCCTAAAGGGGACCCCATAGCGACTCCATCTTTCTGAATAAATATATGGCCCTTATGGGTAGTGAAAGGGGCTTTCTTGGTGCATATTTCTAATAGTGCACGGAGAGAGGCCTCGGGGATGTTGAGGGTGGGTGTCGTTGTATCCCTATAAACTCTGTCCATTATGAATTTTATTGTTTCATTCACGGGAACGTTAGTAAATAGGGACTCGACATCCATGGAGGCAATAACTCCGTCACTTGTGGAATTTCTCAGTTTTTCTAGGAATTCTGCTGATGATGTCACACAATATTTATTGGGGATATAGGGTGTGAGTAAGGTGTTCAGTCTCTTAGCAAGCTGGTATGTAGGGGCAGGGCACTGGCTGATAATAGGCCTGAGAGGGTTCCCTTGCTTGTGCGTTTTTACATTTCCGTATAAGTAGCCGAACCCAAAATCACCTGAAATAGGTGGCAAATGGACGGCGTTGGTGGCAGCATTAATGGTTTGTATAATGCTGTTTGCTTCCCTCTTGATATCCTCAGTGGGGTTACGGGACAATCGTTCAAATTTTGAGGTATCAGCCAAAATTTGATCTAGTTTCTCATGGTACTCCTCTGTATTTATGAGAACGAAGGCGGCAGTTTTATCTGCACGGCGCACGTGGCCAATACCGGAGTGGGATTGTCACGAAGGAGATGAGAGATGCTGCTAAGGCTCTTAGATTGCAAGAAGGCATCACTGTACGCCGTGCAGATAAAACTGCCGCCTTCGTTCTCATAAACACAGAGGAGTACCATGAGAAACTAGATCAAATTTTGGCTGATACCTCAAAATTTGAACGATTGTCCCGCAACCCCACTGAGGATATCAAGAGGGAAGCAAACAGCATTATACAAACCATTAATGCTGCCACCAACGCCGTCCATTTGCCACCTATTTCAGGTGATTTTGGGTTCGGCTACTTATACGGAAATGTAAAAACGCACAAGCAAGGGAACCCTCTCAGGCCTATTATCAGCCAGTGCCCTGCCCCTACATACCAGCTTGCTAAGAGACTGAACACCTTATTCACACCCTATATCCCCAATAAATATTGTGCGACATCATCAGCAGAATTCCTAGAAAAACTGAGAAATTCCACAAGTGACGGAGTTATTGCCTCCATGGATGTCGAGTCCCTATTTACTAACGTTCCCGTGAATGAAACAATAAAATTCATAATGGACAGAGTTTATAGGGATACAACGACACCCACCCTCAACATCCCCGAGGCCTCTCTCCGTGCACTATTAGAAATATGCACCAAGAAAGCCCCTTTCACTACCCATAAGGGCCATATATTTGTTCAGAAAGATGGAGTCGCTATGGGGTCCCCTTTAGGCGTCCTCTTTGCTAATTTTTATATGGGAGTAGTCGAGGAGAGAGTTTTTCGAAAAATCAGTAAACCAGACCTCTATGTACGCTACATTGACGATACTTTCATAAAAACGGCCAATCAGGAGAGCATAGAAGAACTTCGCCGAATTTTCGAGGAATGCAGCTCGCTCAGGTTCACCCTAGAGCACAGCCTCAAAGGACGTCTCCCCTTCCTTGATGTCCTTGTAGAAACAAGCAATGATAGTTTTAGTACCTCGGTGTACGTAAAACCAACGAATCTCGGCCTATGTCTGAATGGTGACAGCGAGTGCCCTAGTCGGTATAAAACTGCCACCATTAAGGCTTTTATTCGGAGAGCCATTTCTCACTGTTCTTCGTGGAGAGGCACCCACGAGGAACTTGACAGAGTTACTAAAATTCTGGTGAATAATGGCTTCACGAATAAGGACATTAATCGGCAAATTAAAAAAGAAATCGAGAAATGGTACCAGAATGAAGGCCCTAATGATACCAACACGCCAGCAAAAATAAATCTTTACTATAAAGGCATTATGAGCGTAAACTATAACGAAGAAGAAAAGATTATGAAAAATATAATAAAAAACAACGTTTTTGCCACGGCAGAGGATACTGAAATCAACCTCATAATTTATTACCAATCAGCAAAAACACGAGACTTGATAATGAAAAACAACCCTGCCCCCGCCATGCAAGATGACTTGAAAAAGACGAACGTAGTGTACCGATATAAATGCCCCGTCCAGGAATGTCCTGGCACCTACATCGGGATGACGACGATGCGTCTTCCTAAGAGATTATCTTGCCACGTGCAACAGGGTGCAATAAAAATGCATTGCCTCCAAAAACATAATTTCATGACAACAAGGGAGCATATAGTGAAAAATGTAACAATCATCGGCCATGCCCCTGACAGTAGACGTCTCCGGATAATGGAAGCTATTTTTATTCAACAACAAAGACCTAACCTCAACACCACGCAAGAAGGGACCTTATTGCCAACATGTATAAGGTCCACTATCAACAATAGTCCAGGCAATAACAACTATGACAGGACTGATATAGCTGAAGGTCAAAACAGGGATTATCTCCTGACAGAACCAGAGCCAGTAATCCCACCAAACATCCCGGCGAGGCAGAGGCCACCACCCAATAGGATTAACGGTCTCCGCCCTAGGGCGGTTCTTAACCAGTGAAGATGGAATCTCGTAGCAGGACTCCGTATATAAGCTATCAAAACAACACCTGCATTTCAGTTCACTCTTGACAATGAGCAGAAAACCTTCTCACTGCTCGAAACCGGTTGAGTCGAAGGATGTGTTAAACTTAACACCACGTAATTTATAAATTTTGTATAAAAGTGACAATTACTTTGTGTGCACTAACATTGTGATAGTGTTTTATACTTTGTACATATTATCTGTACTTTTACAATGTGTTGTGATATATTAAAGACAAATTGTGAATGATATGGTCTTCATCACCTTCCTATTGATATGTCCCTTTCCCAGTTACTGACGGATTGTTCAAATGAAGAGAAGAAGATAATAAGAACAATAGAAAAAGTTAATTACAAGATTAACGCCACTGAGGCAGCAATCACTTTTAATAATAATAATAATAATAATAATAATAATAATAATAATAATAATAATAATAGTAATTATAATAATAACTAAAGAGATTCCATATTAAGTTTTTGTTTTTATTTCCTTGGTTATAGTATTTTGTAGGATGTGATAACATATTGCAATTTGTCTGAGGGTCATGAACCAAAATGGATAACAAAACTTGTAACCTAATTTCAGTTTTCAACATGTCATTTTTCTAATTGGTATATATTACTATTTTCTCATCATAAATCCTAATTTCAATCTTTTTTTCATGATTTTTCTATTTTATTTCGTTTGTCAAAGAAAACTAAGGACCATTCTAAATATTATTCAGGGATTTTCTGATGAAAAAAAAAAAATCATGAAAAACGACCTTTCTATAGACTAAAATATCAGATATTTCTTTTTTAAAGAATCTGTATCTCGGCAAATGCTTGTAACTCCAGTACTTCAAGGTTGGCTTAAATTTAATTTTATATTCCAAGAACTTTCATTCACTCGTGGAATCAAAGGCAATATGACTTGATCCTCACCGAGAGAAAATTAATTTCCTTGAAAGGAAATCGTCGGGAAGAAATGCAGAAAATATTTTAGTGTTTTCTTTCATATTTCGTTTAACGTTAAATGTTTCAACGAATGTTAATTTTCATGTAAATATCATCATCATCGTTGGTGAATTATACGACCTGATATTTGGGTGAAACTGAAAGTCTTTTTTAATTTAAGTCCTCTAGAACGTCTGTTAGCTGTTTATAATTTAATGTAAAATTTTTCTTACTAATTATCAGGTATTTTATTTCATAATATTCCTAGTAAAGGTTAAAAGGGACAGGACAATGTCTTGGACACCAACCACATATCAATAGGATCAGCGCCCAAGTCCTCTCTCCAACCAATATAACACCATGGAAGGTCAGGTGGCTACAAGTGATTCTGATAGACCAATACATTTTCTTAAACTCTTTCTCCATTTCTCCCAAAATCGACACCATTAGAAACTAATAGGCTTGTTCGACGCTCGAACCATTAACTCACGGATGGCTAGATAATAATGTTTCTCAAAGGCTTCCACAATCCTCTCTACCATTTAGGTCTTCGAATAAAGGAATATATAGTTATGCTAGGTTACCATGGAAACCTAATGTACTTTTAGCCATGTTCAAGATAGATAAGAAAACAGTTATAATGATAGTAGTAATAATAAAAAATATTATAACCTTGAAATCAAGACAACCATCTTTGCAACTACAGGGCCTAGGTTCGAGGTTCGATTTAAGGTAGAGATCTCTTCCGTTATTCCATATTGTGTGTGATGAGCTAAAACACGAATTTGGTACTTTGATAATGAACATGATGCTAAATAACTATTGTTATCCTTTTTTTTATTTGATTATAAGAACATATAAAATACCTTAGTATTACGAAGCCTACTCCCTTCATCGGAGAGTGGAAGAGAAAAACTTTACAAAGAAAATTATTCTTTTGCTGTTATTGTTCGTATCCTTTCCTGGGTCATATTGGTCACGGATATCAGGCATTCGTTGTTCCATTAAAGGTTTTAAGGTTTAATGTCGCCCATGAATGGCAGAGGCAATAGGCAGTTCCATTGCATTATCATGCATTGCAGATAGTTGGTTAGATAGAGCATGAGCCACCCGTTGAGATACTACCGCTAGAGAGTAATTATTGGGTTCTTTTACTGCCACAAAATACTACATTGGATCCCTCTCTCTGGTTACGGCTCATTTTATCTTTGCTTACACATACTCAGAATAGTTCTTATCACACTCTCCCTGTCCTCCTATACATGACAACACCGAGATTACCAAACAATTCTTCTTCGTTCAAGGGGTTAACTACTTTGATGTAATAGTTCTGGGGTTACTTTCCTCTTGGTAAGGGTAAACGAGACTCTTTAGCTATTGTAAGCAACTCTTTTATGAGAAGGACACTCCATAATCGAATCATATTTCTCTGGTCTTGGATAGTACCATGGCCTTCCACTGTCTTCGATTAGAGTTCTCTTGCTTGGGGTACGCTAGGGCATACAGTTTTATCTTATTTCGCTTCCTCTTGAAATTTAAAGTTTCTTAGTTTATGCATGAAGGATCTAATTTAATGTTGTTACAGTTCTTGAAATGTTTTATTTTGATTGTTTATTCTTCTCTTGTAGATTATTTATTACCTTGTGTCCTTCCCTCACTAGGCTATTTTTCCCTGTTGGAGCCCTTGGGCTTATATGCATCTAGCTTTTCCAACTAAGGTTATAGCCTAGCTTGTAATGATATTAACAACAATAATGCTGGGCAAGGCCCTAGAGACTGATCATATATAATATACATACATACATACATATATATATATATATATATATATATATATTTGTCTGTCTGTTTGTATGTACAGTATATATGATCAGCGTTCACGTTCCCTTTCCACCCAAGCTAGGACTAAGGAATGCCAGACAATGGCTGCTGATGACTCAGCCTATAGACTTATAGGCTTCCCCAACCCCGCCATCCGTAGCTCACAAATATTGTGAGATTGCAGCGACCTAACGAGTTTGAGTGGGACTCGAACCCCAGTCTGGCAATAACCGGTCAGGGACGTTACCACATAGGCCACCACATTATTCCAGGTTCTTCAACGAGTCTGAAGAGTAATGCTTCCCTGCGCACATGATTAAAACTATGTGCTATAGGAACTGTGGCTCTGCAGTGCTTGCATCCAATAGGGTGTTTCTAGTACAGTTTAGTAACTCAAATTCCTGCCATCGTCGTCAATTATGTATTCCTAGTGGAAATAAAGAAGACTTTTGTTGTAATTTACAATTGATATTTCAGGACATTACATTGCATCTACTCAACTCAGATCTGATGACATGCTTGATAACAACTGAATGCTGTCGTGTAAACGATAAAGAATTATAAGGGATCGAACATAATGAAAAGTGAATCAGTACAAACGTATAAAAGAATCTAATCTCCTTACTGGATATAAACTACAATATTAGAGTTGTACTCTTCTTGTAGGAGTTTATACAAAATCTGGGATTAATATTATATTTTGAGCATAATTGAAGTCATACACGTACTGATGAAATGATGATGCTCTCGATACGTGTAGCACTATGGTATTATAAAAGTTCACAATATTAGATTATTCGTTTCCAAATATAGATAGCATTTAATTAATGACACCCTCGACTACATTTTCTCATTTTACATAATTATTTTAGCATACTAAGTTCCCTTCTTAGAATTTGGCCTTTGTGAGGAAATTGTTCTATTTGTGTCATTTACACTAAGGGTTTACGTGTCACTCCCAAGTACTTTGTTCGAGATGGTTGCTCATCACCCTTACATGAACCAAGTTGCCTTTACTGCCTATGATGACATATGCTCCAGGTGCTTACAGGTGATTAGATTTACTAATTCTGTTTATGCAAAGTCACTTCTTATTTCTTTTATTAGTGTACATTGATTACCATTTCTTCTCTGTTAACCGGATAAATTTCTCTTTTTTTATTATAAGTATTTCTTATATACTCAAAATAATCGTAATAATAAGTTAGTGTGATGGCTGAAACATTGCTTGAAAATAATTTTTTATGAGATTTTTTTTCCAATTTCATTTAGGGTCAGGATTTTAAAATTTCATCTAATACAATAGGAAAAAAACTATAAAATTGGTGTACATAACATCAACAACAACAACAATAATAATAATAATAATAATAATAATAATAATAATAATAATAATAATAATAATAATAATAATAATAATAATTAGTACTATATTTTTGCTAACTCTTAAGGCGGGAGTACTCCCTTGAATATGCGTCCTCATGTAACTGTAAAAAGATGCATCAAGGAAATTCTTGTGTAAAATAACTTAATTTAATCCCACAGTTTTGTACAATTTTGTATAATTCTTCGTTTATTTTTCTATGAAGCAAATAAATGATTTCCTGTCGAAGCAAAACTAAAAGATCTAGAAATATAGAACGAAAAATTTCTATCGTGATTTTTGTCTGATTGTCAGACAAGTCTCGCAAATAAATCATGAAAAAATATGGAAGATTTTCGAATATCTGAAATATCAACATTAACAAAGATATTGATGTTTTGTACATCAAAAGATAAATACGATCTTTTCTTATACTTTGTTTTATTTCGTTTCTTTTTCATCAGTGAAACATGAAATAGTGAGAATATTTCTGAGAAATCTGATGGTAACTCTAGATGTTTGTATTTGAATGAATTCCTTGGATGATAATAATAATAATAACAATAATAATAATAATAAGAAGAAGAAGAAGAAGAAGAAGAAGAAGAAGAAGAAGAAGAAGAAGAAGAAGAAGAAGAAGAAGAAGAAGAAGAAGAAGAAATTAAAAAAAAAAGATAACAATAATAATAATAATAATAATAATAATAATAATAATAATAATAATAATAATAATAATAATAATAATAATGATAATAATAATAATAAGCTCTATGATTGTGTATATACCATTTAATTTATAATAATGAACATTGTTGTTGTTGTTGTTGTTGTTTCGCAGATAATTATTTTTCACAACTGAGTTAACAACAGGAAAGTTTCTGTTAGTGTTATTTTAATTAGATTCCTTGTGAATATTTTTTCCACTTTGAGTATTTGCAAACATTTAAATTGGTGAAAAAAACTTGATCTTAGGAACAAAAAGAATAATTTTCAAAACCGAGTTTCTTCTCAAGTTTCTTCCGAGTTCGTCCAAGATGAAAGAGCAGCAAAAGTCTGTGAAAAACTTCTTTTCTTAACTACACTTGAGCGGAAATATTTTTCACCTCTTTTTGATTAACTTTGGAACGAAGTCAAGGTCAAGGAGGAGTCAGTTAATCATACTTACTTTTTTAATCAAAATTAGTTTTTCTTCTTCTTTTTCAAAAAATACTGGATTCATTTTATTCTTTAGGTTTCATCTTACTGTTACAGAAATTACTCGAGGCGTATATTTTCATTTTAGAAATTAATAATTTGCATTATTCAAGGTGATTCTATAAAGGATGTTTTCTGGTATTCTTAATGCATTTTTTTAGATAGCTGTTTACAAACGATTACACGCAAATTTTTGTCGAAATTTACTTACTTTCCCATAGTTAATAAAATTAAGGTAACAAATATACTGTAAACTATAATTTCTTATTTTGGGACAACGATAGCTATCTGGATTTATATCTAAATATCAAAAGT
>NC_090741.1:97088996-97093996 GCF_036898095.1 Palaemon carinicauda | reverse complement strand
TCACTGCCTTGTGTTAGAGTTCGCGTGCTGGAGGGTACGCTCAAGCATAATATTTTATCTGTTTCTTGCCTTTGTATGTTTTCTAAAAAATTTGAGACAAATTTGTATAATGTTATTGCTCTCTCTCTCTCTCTCTCTCTCTCTCTCTCTCTCTCTCTCTCTCTCTCTGATTGTTTTACTTATTTTCACAACTTTTCATCCATCATATCCTTATCTCTTCACATCTTCATATAAGAAAAATCACAAAATATTTTCCATTAATTTACCCTTTTCTACCACAACATTTCAAAAAACAATTTTCTACTTTCTCCGAAAGAACCAAAATCTCTCTCTCTCTCTCTCTCTCTCTCTCTCTCTCTCTCTCTCTCTCTCTCTCTTTCATCCTCCGATTTGTGTCTCCTGCCAATCCTTCAGAGGACAACTTCGGATAATTTGTTAACTTTATATGTTCAATTATGTAAAGGAATAAAAAAATGTTTAATAAATCACAAGAAAAGTGGCATCAGTAAAATACCCTTTTAAAAAGACATATCCAAAACATATTTCATCTTTTTTTGAAGAATCATGAATATGAAAAAGGAACATCCTTTCCCAAAAGACCACCAAGTCTTGTTCACATCATGATTTATTCCTTCAGATTTCTGCTAAAAAATTTAGAAAAATTCTTGAAATGGCTGGATATATAGATCGTGTATATTTATTTATATACTTTGGCATCTCCTCATCTCATGGTATCAGTGATATAATTATTATGGGATTTATCAATATTATTGTTGTTTTTATTGATTCTAATAACCACAATAAAGATTTTTATAGTAATTATTTTACAATTAAATTCATCGGATCTCTTCAGATTGATCGATGAAGATTTCTCTGGCGTAGTGACATATTTCCTCAATGGGAAACCTTTTCAAATCAAAATAATGAAAAATTAAACAACTGCACAAGAGTTACTGCAAAATTAATTTAACACAATACCCAATTTCTCTCTCTCTCTCTCTCTCTCTCTCTCTCTCTCTCTCATCATATATATATATATATATATATATATAGATATATATATATATATATATATATATGTATGTATATATATATATATATATATGTGTGTGTGTGTGTGTGTGTGTGTGAAAGAGAGTGAGAGAGAGAGATAAAAGTAATTGAATAGCTTCAAAAAAATTTATAGAGATGATTTTGAATAAAATAACGTACAATTTCAAATATAAAGCGAATCAGTCGGAAGATGAATGACGTTTCTTTTGTTGAAAGTCTTGTGGAATCTGATGGAGTCATACGTGGCACTGGAGAGTCTTACAGAGTCTTATAGATTTTGAAGAGTCTTACAGAGTCTTATAGTATTTTGAAGACTCTCACAGAGTATTACCGATTATTCATCGACTTGCAGAATATTACAAAGAAATGTTGAGGCAAACTATGCAACAGAATTGTAAAATTTCGAATGTTTTAAATGGGTTTCTTTTACTGCCATCATTAAGGTTCATGTTACTTTCTTGAAAATTACTAAGATATATATATATATATATATATATATATGTATATATGTATATATATATATATATTTATATATATATATATACATATATATATATATATATATATATGTATATATATACCATATATATGTATATATATATACATATATATATGTATATATATATAATATATATATTTATGTATGTATATATATATATATATATATGTATATATACATACACACACAAATATATATATATATATATATATATACATATATATATATATTATATATATGTATATATACATACACACACAAATATATATATATATATATATATATATTGTGTCGATATAGATTTTAATAGAATGGCCATAATCAGGCGGCACTGGAAGGACATTTCTGAGGTCTTTGTCCTGCAGCGGACTATCAACGGCTGATGGTGATAAGGATATGTATATATATATATATATATATATATATATATATTTGAATAAAAAAATCGTTTTCAAGATCATATTTGTTCTTACGTATCTTCTAAGTTTTTATAAGATTGAAAGGGCAACAGAAGTCTTTGAAAAACTTCCTTAACTACACTTGAGCGGAAAAATTTTTCATCTATTTTTCATTAACTTTTGAAGAAGTTAAGGTCAAGGAGGAGTCAGTTAATCCTGCTTACCTTCTTGGTCAAAATGAGTTTTCAAGAATTGGTGAATTTCTTCAACTTGTAACTTTATTTTACAGAGTTTTTAAGGTGGATTGTATTTCAATCTTTTTAGATATTTACCGAGGTTGACAGAAGGAGAGAGCAGTATTTATTTTTACTTTTATTTTAATATTTTTATTTGGGGACAACAATTTTTTTTATTCCAATCTTTTTACGTCATTTGTTGCCAAACAATTCAACACAAGACCACACAAACATACAATTGGAAGAAGCTTTATTTTGTATAAGTAACGCCGTTTCAGAAAAAAAAAAAATACTTTAGATTATATTTCGTGGTAAGAGATAAGAACATTTATCTACTATCTACTATCTATTACAGATGTTGCATTGTATATCGTAAATATTTGTTGCACTGTTATGACAGTCCAACACAATGGTTACAACAAACCTGCCGTAATTTATAGTGTTATAGAATTCAATCAAACTTGTACAATTTAGAAGTTTACTCTCATGATTTTAGGCTGGAGTCAGTGAGAACCAATACTCCCTTCTTCAGGTCCCTCATCACTCCTCCCCAACAAGCTACCCAATATCCCCTTCACACACCTATCAAAATAACAACTCTATCACCTCCCACTCCTTCCTCTTCCCCCTCCAATTCTCTCTCTCTCTCTCTCTCTCTCTCTCTCTCTCTCTCTCTCTCTCAAATTACGCAACAAACTGACAGATGAAAATACATGCATTATACATTATCACTTGATTTGGCCACATCATAACTGAAATGTGCCGACAATGAGTTGAGTGGTTTTTGTTAATTAGTTCTTCTATCATGTTTAACCTCATTCTATTGTTTTACCAGTGAATTGTCATGGGAAAATATATCTACGATCTTAGACTTTTAAGCATAATACGTGCAAGCTCGTTTTTCTGCACCTCTTGTTCGACTGTTCATATAATCTTGTGACGAGAGGAACAATATGGGTCAAAGGTTCATACGGCCTCTGTGTAAATAGGATTGGAGGAAAATCGATTGCTGACAATTATTATTGCTATTAGTATCACTATAAGTTTACCAAAAATTTTTTGTTGTGAAATTTGTTGCATAGAGTTATACATAAATAGTTATGGGTAATGATTACCTGTTAAGATTTATTTGCAGTGATCAGATTCCCTCACTCTGAGAATATTAAGAAGTTGTAGTAGTGTCATCACACTTTTCCATCAATTGGGGCATTTAAGGAAATAATTTGGCCATTGGCAGCAAACTACTACTGGGATCCCAGTCCAGTGAACATCTATAGTTTATTGGTCAGGGGGGGGGGGGGGGAAGAGAGAAGTCAGCATGAGTAGGGCGATTACTAGGGAGACAAATAAAATGAGTTTGGCTGTGACATCCACAATCATTCTTTCTCTCACGCACGAAAAGTAAAAACTTAATTTCTCGTCGACTTAAATCCTTATCGGTATGCCTGCTTGCTTCTCTCGTTCTTCCAGTTAGGACTAAATTAAATATATTCCAAGAACGTTCATTCACTCGGGAAGCCGAGGTAATTTGACTCTCATCACCGAGACAAAATTCTTTTCCTGGAAAAGAATATCTCGGGATAGTCATCGAAAATATTTTACTGTTTTTTATATGACTTCAAATATTTCAACAAATGTTAATATTCCCATTGTTACAATTATCATCCTAGGTAATCTTGAAGGATGATACATAAGTTAAATTACAAATGTTGCAGTTATTACTATATACACCCGGTACTTCATTGTCATTAATAACGACGACAAAAATGTTATGTTAAAAATTACTTTTTTGTCATTTATAGTTTGGGTTCCATATATATGTGTGCTTAAAATGTATATGAACATCACATTAAGATGTACCATAACATGAACCAATTGCAAACACGATAAAAAAACAACACAAGAATCTCTCGGTAAATACCTTTACTTTATACCTCATTTTCTGTATTTATTTTTTTATTTGTCAAAATGAGCTGCGACGTTTTTCATGATTTGTCACACACCACACACACACACACACACACACACACACACAAATAATAAAATAAGAAATAAATAAATCAATAAATTCATGAGAAATGTGAAATATTTCTAAGTGTCCAGAGTATCAACATTAACAGGAATTTTGATAATTCTTCTAATGTAAGATTAATATTTCCCTCAACATACGATTTTTTTTCCCAGCTGAAAACTTGAAAAGTTAATGAAGACATTATTGGTCATTTTAGATTCTGGCATTTAAATACGTCCCTTTGAATAATGATAATAATTATGATGATAATCTTAGGTGCTATATATATATATATATATATATATAATAATAATAATAATTAATAATAAAAATAATAATAAATTCACCCCTATCTCAAGTTTGACACTCTCCTGAAGAATGGCGTTATTATTATTATTATTATTATTATTATTATTATTATTATTATTATTATTATTGTTATTGTTGTTGTTGTTGTTATCATTCATAACCTGAAAGATATTCCCAGTATAGTTTTCTGTCAGATTTATGGAATATTTTCTTTTATTCGGTGTCTTTGTTTGAAAGAGATATTCATTTGAATAAAAAGATATTCATTCACGATGCCAGATTTCTTCTCACGTATCTTCTGAGTTTGTCCAAGATGAAAGGGGAGCAAAAGTCTGAAAGAAAAGTCTTTTCCTAACTACACTCGAGTGGGAGGAATTTTCATCTCTTTTTAATTAACTTTGGAACGAAGTTAAGGTCAAGGAGGCGTCAGTTAATCATACTTACTTTCTTAGTCAAAAGGAGTTTTCAAAATGGGTGGTTTTCTTTAACTCAAA
>NC_090741.1:97073996-97083996 GCF_036898095.1 Palaemon carinicauda | reverse complement strand
GAGTGACAGAGCATTCTGGTTTAAGCAAAGGAGGAACTATGAAGTCTACATTAGAGAATGCATATTTAAAGGTAGCATGCTATTAAGTTTTTGGGTTGTACCAGAAACGGCTTCTTTCTAGTCAAATTGTATTCCTTTTCAGTTGAAACTTAATCTTTCCGACCATCAGTTCCAAGCTGAGTATAGTTATTGCAAGCCAGTCTGATCTTTTACCCTTCCAAGATGATAGGCCTCTTGCTTCTTGATAAACACATCTACAATCATCATTGAATCAGTGTTTGCCTCACTGTATTTAAAGCATGAGAAGGGATACGCCTATCAATTATGTTGACTAGATTTTCATTCAGAACAGTAGGCTCAACACTTTTATAAAATTGTGACTAATTCGAATGCAAACGATCACTGAAAATGCCATTCCAGTCTACATGAGATTTTAAACAGTTTATATTTTGCACGTGTATGAAACCTCATGGACAAGCTACTCAATCTTAACTTCTCTCCCATTAAGAATAAATAAGTACCTTTTCCACTCCACCAACAAGTCTGATTGGAAATAATGTATGGACGTAGAAGGAACAAAGCTGTATCAGAGAAGTCTTTGAAAATAAGACTTAAATTCAGAGTTAAATTTAAAGGTTTGCGAATAGGGATTACGCTTTTCCCTCGTGAGTCTTCAAAAAGAAAAAAAAGAAAAAAAAGTTCTCTTTTCTATCTGTTAGAAAACAATATCCAATCCAGGGATTCCGAAAATGACGGACAATGAAAGATATGGAAAAAATTCTGAATATCTTTTGACTAGACTTTTACCAATTTTCTGTTGAACATGTGCACTGAACTAGAAAAATGTTTGAACATCAATATATAGTTTTCATGGAGCTTTGCTATACCCAGAAAAATATTTGCGTTTGTTAGAATGCATTTTATGCTATAATCATCTATAAAATTATGTGCTGAGGCATCCCATTAAGTCCGTGAGATAGCTTGAGTATGACCGCACGGAGTGGAGTGACTTGGGCATATTTTGCTAAATAGTTAATGTAATTAAGTATCTGGTAGTTATATACTTGATGTGGACAGCAAGCAATACCAAGTTTGGGCTAAGGCTAGAATTGCCATTCCAAAAAGCAAGAATATACACATAAACACGCACACACAGACACTAACAAAACTTTCAAAAGACATAGAAGGCCTATTAAAGAAAATACTGGAAATAACGGTAAAATCCAAGAGATAGAATTAGCAGAACTATCTAAATAATAAACAAACTGTTAACTGGAGATATTCGTAAACACAATGCGACCAAAAAAAAAAAAAAAAAAAAAAAAAAAAAAAAAAAAAAAAAAAAAAACAGTACTTGGAACAGGGGAGCAGCATATACTTGCCTTCAAGGATGAAATTGTTAATATCATCAACAAAAGATATGAATGGCAGTGGATTTCTGTAAAACTTTATACAATAGCGAAATAAGGAATAACTTCCAATAGAAGCAATGCAATACCTGAGCCATTACCAAAAGTAACATTGGAAGTAAAGGGAGCATTAAAGTCATGAAAAGCAGCAAAGCAGCAGAATAAGATGGTCTTACAAATTATCTAATAGTAAAGGGAGCAGATTACATATCTTTAAAACTCGCTTAACTTTAGAGAAAATGTATTCAAGAATACTCTATACCTACAGTTTGGAAAAAAACTTTATCATTATACCAATTCACAAAATGGGAGACAAAAAAAAAAAAAACCTGAAATATTACCGCCTAATAAGTCTAATTTCAATAATATATTAAATACTTATAAAGTTCTTACTAGGCCAAATAGAAAAACAGCTAGACTTAAATTATATAACCAAGAGATTAGGCAGGCTTTAGAAGTAGGTATTCAACAACTGACCACTTTCATATAATTAACCAGCTTCTGGAATCTATAGTCTATGAGAAATATTTTGATTCTGTCAAAACTTCAGCAGTGTTGAAAGACCTTCAAAGGGATAGACGAATCTCATATTAAAAATCTTGAAGATAACTATACGGGAAGTAGAGTAATCCTAAATCTAAATAAGTATAGTGAGAAAATTCTAACTGAGAAAGGAATTAGACAGGTAGAACCCATCTCTCCTAGATTATTCACATTATGCTTAGAAGAAATTTAAAAGAATTTATATTTGGAATATCTTAACAAATCAAGATTTGCAATGACATAGTTCTATTTAGTGAATCATAGGAGGAATTGCAAAAGATGATAGATTTATTAAAGAAAGCTCAAATGTAGGAATAAAAAGAAAATTGTGTAAAACTATGATAACGTTCAAAGTAAATGCAGAAACAGCAAAGAAGGGATATGGAAAAATCTAAAGAGATTGTCAATGGAGATATATACTTGGATACATAGTAAGTGTTTCCGCAGGACAAGAGATCGAAATTAGGAATAGGATACGAGTGAGATGGAGAGCTTTTGGTAAGTAAACATAATTAGATTATAACAGGAAAATGCCAGATTCTACAAAAAGATAAGTGTTTAATCAGATGATCTTACCTGTATTAACTTTTGCATAAAAAACTTAAGCATCACTGAAGCCTTTGAACATAAGCAACTTACAACTCAGAGAGGTATGAAAAGAGACAGAAAGTGAGCAACATGCATACGAGATGAAACAAAAGTAAAGAACATTCTAACAACATGTAAGAAAAAGATATGGACATGAGCAGGCCACGTAATGAGAATGGCTGATAATAGATGGGCATTATGAATAATAGATTTGGTCCCTAGAGATTGTAAACGAATCAAGGGAAGGAAGAGAAGACGATGGACTGACGATCCTATGAAATTGCGATTATAGATTGGCTTAGAAATACCATTAGAACAGTAACGGCAATGATGATGATGAGATATGCATTTTATACATATATACATAAACATACAAGTTTATGCATATATATATATATATATATATACACATATGTATATATACACACATTACTTACACACGCACACACACACTCACACACACATATATTATATAATATATACACATATGTATATATACACACATTACTTATACACGCACACACACACACACACACACATATATAATATATATATATATACATATATATATATATATATATATATGTATATATATTATATATATATATACATGCCAATGTTATAATGAGCCTCATTGGAATAGTCACTATAATAAATTTCTCTATTGTAAGAAAAAAATATTTAATGTCCTTAACGAATCTTCAGGATTTAAAAAAACAAGCCATTTGTCATCTTCTGCAAGGAGGTGAATAACACTATAATACTTTGTAAGACTCTTCAAGATATTATAAGACTCTGTAAGTCTCTCTAATGCCACGTGAGACTCCAACAGTTTCCACAAGACTCTCGTACACACGCACACACACAAACACATATGTATATATATATATATATATATATATATATTTATATATAAATATATATATATATATATATATATATTTATATGTATATATTTGATTCTCTTCTTTCACATGGCTTACTGTCCAAAGTAAATTCTAGTCTTCCGGTTGGTCCCGAAAGAATGTGTTCCAATAATGAAACTCTCGATGTCTAATTCTCTTTGCACCCGAGGGCTTTCTCTATAAAGAGAATTCATTACAGGCCATATGTTGCTTTAACTGGTTCTAATGGGAGAGAAGCGCCAATTTAGCAGAAAGAGAGAGAGGAGAGAGGAGAGAGAGAGAGAGAGAGAGAGAGAGAGAGAGAGTTGGGTATTGTGATCCGTTAACGTTGCTACAATTCTTACAATGTGTCTATTTTGCATTTCAAGAAACATATTATTATGCCGATAATAGTAATATTAACAGCAACAACATTCATAATAATAATAATAATAATAATAACCAAGGCACTCCCCCAATTTTGGGGGTAGCCAACATCAACAAATGAAACAAAACAAAAAGGGGACCTCCACTCTCTACGTTCCTGCTAGCCTGACAAGGTACTCAACCGAGTTCAGCTGGTACTGGTAGGGTGCCACAGCCCACCCTCACCCGTTATCAAGCACAGATGAAGCTTCATAATGCTGCTGCTACCTCCACGGTCATCTAAGGCACTGGAAGAAGCAGCAGGGACTACCGGAACTGCGTCACAATCTCTCGGTATTCATTCCTATTTCTAGCACGCTCTCTTGCCTCTCTCACATCTATCCTCCTATCACCCAGAGCTTTCTTCACTCCATCCATCCACCCAAACCTTGGCCTTCCTCTTGTACTTCTCCCATCAACTCTTGCATTCATCACCTTTTTTAGCAGACAGCCATTTTCCACTCTCTCAACATGGCCAAATCACCTCAACACATTTTTATCCACTCTAGCTACTAACTCATTTCTTACACCAATTCTCACCCTCACCACTTCGTTCCTAACCCTATCTACTCGAGATAAACCAGCCATACTCCTTAGACACTTCATCTCAAACACATTCAATTTCTGTCTTTCCATCACATTCATTCCCCACAACTCCGATCCATACATCACAGTTGGCACAATCACTTTCCCATATAGAACTCTTTTTACATTCATGCCCAACCCTCTATTTTTTACTACTCCCTTAACTACCCCAACACTTTGCAGCCTTCATTCACTCTCTGACGTACATCTGCTTCCACTCCACCATTTGCTGCAACAACAGACCCCAAGTACTTAAACTGATCCACCTCCTCAAGTAACTCTCCATTCAAGATGACATTAAACCTGGCACCACTTGCCCTTCTCGTATATCTCATAACCTTACTCTTACCCATATCAACTCTCAACTTCCTTCTCTCAAACACCCTTCTAAATTTTGTCACTAGTCGGTCAAGCTTCTCTTCTGTGTCTGCAACCAGTACAATATCATCCGCAAACAACAACTGATTTACCCCCCATTCATGGTCATTCTCGTCTACCAGTTTTAATCCTCGTCCAAGCACTCGAGCATTCACCTCTCTCACCACTTCATCAACATACAAGTTAAACAACCACGGCGACATCACACATCCCTATCTCTGCCCCACTCTCACCGGAAACCAATCATTCTCCTCATATCCTATTATAACACATGCTTTACTACCTTTGTAGAAACTTTTCACTGCTTGCAACAACCTTCCACCAACTCCACATAACCTCATCACATCCCACATTGCTTCCCTATCAACTCCATCATACGCTTTCTCCAGATCCATAAACGCAACATACACCTCCTTACCTTTTGCTAAATATTTCTCGTATATCTTCCTAACTGTAAAAATCTGATTCATATAACCCCTACCTCTTCTAAAACCACCCTGTACTTCTAAGATTGCATTGTCTGTTTTATCCTTAATCCTATTAATCATTACTCTACCATACACTTTTCCAGCTACACTCAACAAACTAATACCTCTTGAATTACAACACTCATGCACATCTCCCTTATCCTTATATAGTGGTACAATACATGCACAAACCCAATCTACTGGTACCATTGACAACACAAAACACATATTAAACAATCTCACCAACCATTCATGTACAGTCACACCCCCTTCCTTCAACATCTCAGCTCTCACACCATCCATACCAGATGCTTTTCCTACTCTCGTTTCATCTAGTGCTCTCCTCACTTCCTCTATTGTAATCTCTCTCTCATTCTCATCTCCCATCACCGGCACCTCAACACCTGCAACAGCAATTATATCTGCCTCCCTATTATCCTCTACATTCAGTAAACTTTCAAAATATTCCACCTACCTTTTCCTGGCCTCCTCTCCTTTTAATAACCTTCCTTTTCCATCTTTCACTGTCTCTTCAATTCTTGAGCCAGCCTTCCTTACTCTCTTCACTTCTTTCCAAAACTTCTTCTTATTCTCTTCATATGACTGACTCAACCCCTGACCCCACCTCAGGTCAGCTGCCCTCTTTGCCTCACGTACCTTGCGCTCTACTTCCACCTTTTTCTCTCTATATTTTTCATACTTCTCTATACTATTACTCTACAGCCATTCTTCAAAAGCCCTCTTTTTCTCTTCCACTTTTACCTTCACTCCTTCATTCCACCATTCACTGCCCTTCCTCATGCTGCCTCCAACAACCTTCTTGCCACACACTTCACTTGCAATCTCAACCAAATATTCTTTTACTAACTTCCACTCCTCCTCTAAGTTACCAGTTTCTCTTACTCTCACTTCGTCATATGCCATTTTCAACCTTTCCTGATATTTACTTTTAACCCCCGGTTTTATAAGCTCTTCAACCCTCACTAGCTCCCTTTTACATCCACCTTCTCTATTCCCCCACTCTTTTGCTACAACTAATTTTCCTTCCACCAAAAAATGATCAGACATACCGTTAGCCATACCCCTAAACACGTGCACGTCTTTCAATCTTCCAAACATTCTTTTAGTTACCAACACATAATCCATTAATGCCCTTTTTACTACTCTTCCATTTGCCACTCTTACCCATGTATACTTGTTTTTATCTTTCTTTTTTGAAAAAGTTAGCACTTATTACCATCTCTTGTTCAACACACATATCTACCAGATTCTCTAATAATAATAATAATAATAATAATAATAATAATAATAATAATAATAATAATAATAATAATAGTAATTGATATAGTTCCAATATTATCATTATTATTATTACTATTTAAAAGCAGGATGCTACAAGTCCAGGGTTCCAACAGGGAAAATAGCCCAGCGTAGAAAGGAAATAAATAAACTATATATTAAAAGTAATAAATAGCTAATATAAAATATCTTAAGATCAGTAACAACGCCAAAATAAATATATCATATATGAATTATGAAGAGAGACATGTCAGCCTGTTTAACGCAAAAACATTCAGAAGTTTTAACATCTGAAGTAATAATGATTCAACTGTCTGATTAGGAGAATAATTCCACAATGGTCACAGCTAGAATAAAACTTCTAGAATACTGTCCAGCATTGAGCATTATGATGAGGAAGGCATGACTCTGACTTAACAGTACACCTAGTATTACGTACAGGATGGGACAGTCTGGGAGGATCTGAATGTAAAGGATGATCAGAATTACAATTTTTTTTTTTATACAACATGCATAAAGAACTAACTGAAAAACGGTGTATGTAATCAATATCTAGAATGGGAATAAAAGATTTAAGAGACCGCAAGTTTTTGTCCAACAAATTAAGATGAGTTAGCAGTTGAAGAGATGAATTAACTATGAGAAATAACTACATACCTAGACTACATACAGGATAGTACAGTCTGGGAAGATATGAATTCAAATAATGTCAAAATTATGAAAAATAAATGCAATGTGCCTATACACCTAACTGAAATACGGTGCCAGAGATTAATATCTAGATCAGGAATCAGTCATAAATAGACAGCATGTTTTTGGCCAACAAATTTAGATGAGAGTTAGCAGCTGAAGACAAAACAGGAGAACATTATTGGAAACAAGATAGAACGAAGGAATTGAAACATTTCTTCAGGCTAGATTCACCACAAATATTAAAAGACTTTCTCTATAAACCAGTTCTTTTTTGCAACTGAAGAAGAAATAGGCCGAATGTGTTTCTCTAAAGTATACTTGCAATCAATAATCATACGTAAAATTTTAAAAGTTGTATATAATTAATGAAACACCATTGCAGAGATCTGGATGTGGAGGAGTGACTGTCCTAGACCTACATACAATCATGCTCTGTGTTTTTTTAGGGATTAACTTCTTGCCCCCTGATTTGCACTGTGCACTATTTTTAGCTACATCTCAATTAAAGGATTCACCAACGTTAGGTCTACATTTAGGAGATGGAATTGAAGCAATGAGAGTAGCATCATCTGCATATGCAACGGCCTTGTTTGCTAGGCCAAATCACATGTTATGTGCATCTAGTGTAAAAAGTTATGGCTCAAAAACTCTAAATATTACATTCCTACACTCACTATGGGGTCCAACAACAGTTACTTTTTTATAATCTATTACTTGGAAATTCAATAACGCTGCTAGGAAAAGACCCACTTACTTCCAATTGCTTTTAAGTTTTAAAATAAAGGCCTCATGATTAACACGATCAAAGGCAGCACTAAAATCGAGGCCAATCATACAAACTTCCTAACCACAATCAAGGGATTTCTGTACTGAATTGGCAATTCTAAACAGGGCATCACATACGCCAGGGCAAAGACGAATTGCAAATTAGGGAATACGGTATTACCCTCAGCAACCCTATTTAATCGTCTTGCCAAAAGACGTTCACAAACTTTAGATAAAATTGTGGATATGGAAATTGGGTGGTAATCAGTAGTGCTAAAGTTATCATAAACACATTCACCCTAATGGAGTAAAGTTACGAATTATCCAACAAGTGCAAAAAGTACCTCTTCTTGCTAATCTGCGAAAAATAGCAGAGGATTTTAGAGCCAAAAAATCAGAATTCTTTATAAAAACGAAAGGTAAAAATACCATTTAAGTCTACACATCCATAAGTATCAAGGTCCCCCGAGAGAGTTTCAATTCACGAGATCGGAAAGCTAAACTAGTTAGTTTAGCCTCAAGAAAACAGGAATGAGGAAGATCAAGTTTCTCATTACTCTGCTTACTGCCAAACATATCAGCCAAAAGGGTTGCCTTTTCCTTTGGACAGTGAGTGACAGAGACATCTGGTTTAAGAACTATGAAATCTAAATTAAAGAATACATATTTAAGGGTTGCATGTTCTTGGGTTGTACAAGAAACGGCTTCTTTCTGGTAAAATTATATTCCTTTACAGTTGAAACATAATATTTCCGAGCGTCAGTTCTAAGCTGAGTATAGTTATTGCAAGCCAATCTGATCTTTTACCCTCCCAAGTTGATAGGCCTCTTGCTTCTCCAAATAAGCGCGTCTTTAAACATCACAGAACCAGTGTTTGTCTTTCACTTTGTATTTAAAGCAGGAGAAGGGATATAATATCAATTATGTAGACCAGTTTCCCATTAGGAACAGCAGGCTCAACACTTTAATAAAATTGTGAATAATTCAAATGCAAAAGATCACTCAAAATGACATTCCAGTCTACATGAGATTTTAAACAATTCATATTTTGTACGATTATGAAACATCATGGACAAGCTGTTCAATTTTAACCACTAGCGAAACCAAGGCATGATCAGACGTCCCAACTAGAGAACCAACCTAACTTGTTATAACACCAGAGAAGTCAGTCACTATATACTACGTCCATTCTACCTTTAAAGGATTTTTACATTGACGATATGTCACAACGCCAGAAAAATCTACATCGATCAATGAAATTAAACCTATATCAAAAGAGTTTATCGTTTAATTTTCTATTTTCATAACTGAAAAAAAAATGGAATAATTAGTATATATAACTTTGATGTGGTTATTATAATAAACACTAACAACAGCAAAAATAAAAATAATAATGACAATATTAACCATATTAGATTATTTTAAATAATAAAAAGTTTCCAAATATTTCCAGATATCTTAAGAGTTTTCCAGAAGTTTGTGTAAAGATTTGATGGAATAACTCATGAAGTGAACAAGACTTGGAAACATTGATGGTCTTTTAGGAAAGGATTTTGTTCTTTTATTATTTAAGACTTTTAAAAATTGACAAAATGTTTTGAATGTGTCTTTTCAAACAGTATTCTATTGAAGTCGCTTTTCTTAATATTTATACGATTTGTTTGTTTTTTCTTGACATAACTGAATATCTCATGTCAGTAAAATCCCTCGAAATTTTACGCTGAAGGAGAGAGAGAGAGAGAGAGAGAGAGAGAGAGAGAGAGAGATTCCAGCGTTAAATTGAGAATTGCAAATGTAACTCTTTCGTCACCAAACACATTTCGTTTTTAGCAAAACAAAAACTTTCTTCTCGGTAAAGATTATTACATGAACTATTATGTTAGAAAGGTTAAATAAATGGGAAAATCTAGTGATTTCCTTTAGATAACAAGAAGAGTTAAGGCAAATTATACTGGCTAATAAA
>NC_090741.1:97048996-97068996 GCF_036898095.1 Palaemon carinicauda | reverse complement strand
TTACCTGGTTTAATTTTAAAACTAGAAGATACATCTCCGAACAAACTGAACGCATATATTCGAGACATGACAAAAATTTCCTTTACGGTTTATCTATTTAATATTTAGTGCCGACACCTGTTTCAAATCACTTTCTTACCTGATTCTTCGTCAGGACTAAATTGGTTTATCAAAGGGTTATACATCAATATAAAAGCTATGACAAAGGAAATTTTAAATGTAAATATATTTGCATTGTTAAATGAAAACCTCCACATTCTTGAAAATCGAAAATTCAGAATCTATATATGTCCCTTGGTGTGATGTTAGCACTCTTGCTTATGCCGAAATATATTTAGCTTATTACCAAGGACGGTCAAATGGATACTCTCTATGGAAAATCCAAGGTTCATTTGAAGACTTAACCATAAAATAAATAACAGGTAGTTGCATTACTGTGACAATCCCAAAGGCTTACATGAACATCTAGACAGTAACTTCAAGCCAAAAATCTTCCTTGGACAAGGAAGACTTCTAAACTCATGAGTGTGGCTCTCTAAGGGAGAAAAAAGACCTCTGATGATCTCATGGGGAAAACAAAAGCCAACTGTATTTACACCACTGATGATATTCATTTCATGATTGGGTAAATACACTTACGTCTTACCTGCTGAACACCTGTATTTTTGCAAACTACTGCTGATTGCTGTCGTTTCGTGTTGAAATATCTAAGACTCTTATTCCTTCCAATTTTTATGCCTCCCAAGTTCCATTAATTCTTTAATAGTTGATAAATAAAATCCCTCAAAGAAAAATATAAACAAGGCACGCACATGGACACGGAAAAACAGAGATGTCTCTTATGATATTTCTTACACCTAAATAGCAAAACTTCGAATCCCTAAGTTGTCAGGCTTCGTTTAAAAAAGACATCCATTCCATTGACCCTACAATTGCCGTCTGATTTTTATTTCATCATCCTCTCGGTCTAATTCCTAGACCTCCTTCAAGGGTGGCAAATAATCTATGAGTTCCATAAATTGCTTCAATTGGTCTCAATAGGTGCGTTTTGTGTAGTACGAGAGAAACTAGCTTGTGGATTTAAATTGCACTGACTTGCCATTTGCTTCGTAAGTTTCTGTTTTCATTTAAAATATTTAGGATGTGTAAAGAAATGATAATAATAATAATAATAATAATAATAATAATAATAATAATAATAATAATAATAATAATAATAATAATAATAATAATAATAATAATAATCTACCATAGCACTTCCCACAATTTTGGGAGGTAGCCAACATCCAAGAAAAAAAAACGAATTAATTTTTTTGTTCTTTTCCTTATCGCGCTCTTTTACCTTTATTACATCAATCTTCCTGTCACCTAGGATTTTCTTCATTCCATCCATCCACCCGAGCCTTGGCCTTTTCTTGTATTTCTCCCATCAACTCTTGTATCCATCACCTTCTTCAGCAGTCAATCATTTTCCATTCTCTCTACATAGCCTAACCACCTCAACACAGTCATATCCACTCTATCTGCTAATTAATTTCTCAACCCATGATTTTTTTTTCAAGTGATTTCAATTTTCCCGTTGACAGGAGAAAAAAAAAACATTCAAGGATTGTGATAAGAATGAATTCAAAGTTTAGAAATACAAAGCTATTATTGTTAAGATATCTAAATATCACGGTGTCAGGATGCCAAGAACTTTAAAATCAATTAATCAATCTAAATATGAATATCGTTCAGCGTTACATATTGTGGTTTATGTTCGTTACGATGACAGACGCAAAACACGTTTGTTGATTACATATAGAATTAGAAAATTGTTTCTATCTCATACCAAAAAAAAAAAAGAACATAATTCAAAGTGTATGTATTAATGCAATTTCTTTAAGTATTGGAAATCAAACTATTTCTGCAAGTATGTTTGTTTGTCAACAAATCTCGTCAAAAGAATACGAATAAATTTTCCCCCAAAACCAAATTATCAAAAATATAACAAAAGAATTTTTCTGTCCTTCCGTTAATCTCGGTAAATGTTTACAAAGATTGAAATAAAATCCACCAAAAGAATTGTAAAAAAAAAAAAAATGTATGTGTTAAAGAAATCCACCAATTCTTGAAAACTCCTTTTGACCAAGAAAGTAAGTATGATTATCTGTCTCCTCCTTGACTTTTAATTTCGTTCCAGAGTTAATTAAAAATGGTGAAAAATCTTTCCGTCAAGTGTAGTTAAGACAAGACGTTTTTCAAAGATTTCGCTGCTATTTCATATTGGACAAACTCAGAAGATACGTAAGAAGCAATGGGGTCTTGAAAACGATGCTTTGTCTTTACACAAATGAACATATTTTCTTAAAAAAGACAATGGTTATGAAAGGAAGCATTCCTAAGGAATATAATTTAATTAATTTAATTATTCTGGTTTCTTCAGTCAGTAAATACTCTAAGAAAAAAAATCAACATCAATATTATTAGTAACTAAAACGGGCACTCGTCACCGCCCCTTTTGTCATCAAGATAACTGATGATGATGTGGGTATTTGATCCCAAAACACACATATCTCAAGATAGGAAACTGAATTATGCTAGTTTTGGCAGTAATAGCAGGGATATGGCAAAATACACTTTTTACCTTTTTGTGACTTTAGCCTTCACTTTTGACCCAATCACTCCCAAAGTATAATAAATTATCCTTGAATCATGGCCAATCATCCCAACAAATTTCATAATATACGGTCAAATAGTCTTTGAGCTACGTGAATAAAAAACACATAGACAAACATACAAATAAATAAATACAAAAACACGAATAATGATATCACTAAATCATGTTGTATATCAAAAGATAGGTAGTTGAATTATGCACATTTTGGCACTAGTTTTAATGCAAATCGGATAAAAAATTGACTAAGATACAGCAAAAAGACCTTCTTAACATTTTCATGACCTTGACCATGACTTTTGACCCAATCACTCTCACAAATCTAATGAAATCACCCTTGGACAATGGACAATCATCTCACTTAAATTTCATGAGATTTGGTCCGATAGTTTTTGAGTTTTGTAATTCGTTTTCTACCTCTTCGTGACCTTGGCCTTGAGTTTTGACCCAATCCCTCCTTAACTGTAAGAAAATTGTCCTTGGATCATGGCTAATGATCTAAATAAATTTCATGTAATTTGGTCGTCAAATAGTTTTTAAGTTACGTAAATCACAAATACACAGACATACAAATAATAATAATAATAATAATAATAATAATAATAATAATAATAATAATAATAATAATAATAATAATAATAGTAATAATAATAATAATAATAATGATATTGATAATAATAATAATAATAATAATAATAATAATAATAATAATAATAATAACAACAACAACACTGTGATTAGAGCTCCTTTTAACTGTTTCATTAAAGAAAATCGCTGCCTCAATAGCATTTATAAAATTTTCTGTGCCCTAAGGACTGTTGAGGACCATTACTGGGCGCGGAAAATTAAAACTATCTGCAAAAAAATTATTACCATCAACGGTGATAAAATTTGTATCCCTGATAAGAGACAGGAGTTAGTGAACAACTTTCTCCCTTTGAGCTGAAAAACTGTGAAGTCACCTTATAAGGTACTTAAAATACTGAAGGGGAGTCAATTCATACACCTTTGAAATGTTTAAATTTATTATTTATTGCAAATATGTCAAGTGCATGACATAGGGCTCTTCCTCTTCAATAATCAGCTTCTCCTCCATACCTTACTGGGAAATACAAAAAGAGCACGTTAGTGGTGAAGCCTAAGAATTAACTTTAATTATATAGGTAAGAATATTATGACAAGAAGCACTTATACATAGGAATATGCAAACTGCTACCTTACTGTAAGTAGGTCAAAACAAGAAAAACCAAGTATGACAACCATATCAAGGCTGGATAGTCCTACCCTGAAATAATACAATATCCGTGTAAGCTTGCATTAAAGGAGATTCTTACAATTTTATGCAGATTTATCCAGAAATAACAAATAGTAACTTACCACTATGTCCAATAAACCCATCAACAACCTTCAGTAGAGTTGCGAAACCACTGTAAGGACAAGAGAAATCCTCTGTAACTATTAAACATTCGTGAATATCCGTACTCTACCGAATAGCAGGTGGGAAGGACTTTAATAGGAAGCGACAAAGGCTCAAAGAGATTGTTACGATTACCATTCAGTATTTTCCCCAAAAATACTTGGTAACATCTGAGCAAGAAGGGATTGAAGTCAATGCTTAGGAGAACGTGACTTTTCTCCACAAATCATCCACCAAGGCGAGTCAAAGTCGAAACGATGATGAACAAATCAGTCGTAGGAGGCAGAGTACATCCAGGTGGCCACCAATTAAGCCGTCCAAATTATGGAACCAAGGGAATATTAAACAAATGCCTCTTGAAGGACCCTTGATTATTAATAACATTATCAGAGCCTCGTCTAAGACATCCTCCATGAGGACAGGCTCACACTGACGATGGAAGACGGGCTCAATGGCATACGGGTATGCGGTGGGTCCTACCAAGGACTCCCCGGACTGACCGGACTGGCAGAACTGCCTCGACTGCTGAGACTGCTTGGACTGCTAGTACTGACTTTTCACACATTCACCGGTCTCGAAGTTTCCTTGTAAACAACAAAAAGAGGAGAAGTCAACAATTAGCCAATCATAACTATGGCAGCAGGAAGGACTGTAAGCGGTGACAAGTATATTTTTCTTATTTTGGTAATACTGAAATTCCATATCTACAAATCCTTCCTGCCGCTGTAGGCAAGTACATTAGAAATTTATGTTTTCTGTATACACCTTCACCTGCTCAGGAGCAGATACTGAAGCTTGGACTAGAATGCCACTTTATATATTGCCACAGACCCACGGATAAGAGACTAGAAGTTGAACTGTTGATCGACTCCACCCTCAGTCAACAAGAGAAAGGCACCCTTCGTACAACAGTTGCCCTCACGGACCATATAAAGTACACTAGTGGTATTGCTTCCAGGGTCATGAGGACTGCTTTCAAGGAACTTAAGGATGAAGCCTTATGTTACTGTCCCAAAAAACCTGACAAGACTGCAGCCTTTTTCCCTGAAAAGCATGGACATCTATCGTCAGGCTTCAACACTGCCTCCAATATCATACACTTTAAGCCTATCATTGGTGACTTTGAACTGTTTTACCTTTACGAGAATGTCAAGACCCATAAGGCTGGAAATCCTCTCTGCCCTATCATTAGTCAGTGCCCTGCTTCGACCTACCAACTGGCAAAACATATCAATACTCTTCTGACACCTTGCAGTATGTTCCCAGATATTAGAGCGTGACCTCTTCAATGGAGTTCTTGAAAACCATCAAAGGACATTCCAGGGAAAATTACATCACTTCTCTCGACATGGAATCTCTTTTCACAAACGTCCCTGTAGATAAGACAATCCAGCACAACCTGGACCGTGTCATAGAGAAGATTTGACCCATCCAGAGCCCCCCCCCCCCCCCCCGCACCCTCCTGGAAATCTATACGAAACGGCGTCTTCTCCACCCCCTATGGGCATATTTACATTGAAAAGGATGGTGTAGTGATGGGAGCTCTTTCCGCCAACTTCTATATGGGTGTTCTCGAGGAGCGTGTTTCTACACGTATTGATCAGATTCACGAGGGAACATCAGAACAACGGCTGCCTTCCCTTCCTGGATGTCCTGGTCTTAACCATTAAGCAGGGTTTTGATACTATCTTCTACTCAAAATACACGAACTTAGACCTTTGCTTGAATGGTGATAGTAATTATCTCACTAGATACAAGACCTCCACCATCCATGATTACGTTTGTCGGGCCCTTTCCATTGTTGTTCCAGGACAGAAATCAACAAGAAACTGGATAAGATTACCCAGGCCCTCGTTAACAATGGCTATTCCAACAGGCAGGTCCAGGAGAGGTCAAATGTGCTATTGACAAGTGGTAGGAGACCGGGTCCACCAGTGAAAGCACGCTTTTTAGTATCAACTTATACTAAAGAGGCATCATGCATAGCCAGTACAAACAGGATGAAAAGGCCATGAGGGATATAATAAAGAACTATGTCAAACCCATTCAAGAAGACTCTAAAATCAACCTGATTATTTGGTATCAGACCATGAAGACCTGGTCCAAATCAATGAGAAACAAACCAGCCCATCCCAATCAGGATTTTTTAAGAGGTCCAACGTTGCTTATTTCTACCAATGCCCAGTCGGTGGAAACCTACCCCAACCCATTACATTGGAATAACAACGATGAGACTCCCCAAAAGATTATCTTGCCATATCCAGAAGGGAGCCATCAAGACCCACCAGTTCCTTGCTCACAACAAGAACGTGTTTTGAGAGCACATCCTAAGAAATACGAAGATCATTGGCAGTGCCCCAGAAGGTAGGAGGCTTAGGATCATGGAAGCTATGTTCATCCAACAAGGGAGTTCCAACCTGAACTTGACCCAGATGTTCCTCTTCCCCTGTGGTTGAAAAAACACCTCCAATCAACATCGTATCAACGACAATGGCGACAATGATGAATGAACTAACTGGCCGCTTCCCTGCTATTGAGGTCCTCCCAACAAGCACCTCTGACAATCAGCAGGAAGCCACAGACTTCGCAGACCGGGACTCTGAGGGGCTAAACAGCTGCATGACCTCGAAATCAGAATATTTTTTCAAAAATCAGAAATGGGACAAATTCTGATTATGTTTTTGATTGGAATTCTAAAAACTTTCAGTTATGCATTATGCATTAATCCAGAGAAAATATGTTTATTAATCTATTGCTATCATAAGTATTGATTATTGGGTTATTGAGATTTTCATTGATACAATAGCTGCCTTTCTGTAACCAGTCTATATGCGCAAATTTTCTTAGGTCGTCTATATATATATATATATATATGTATATATATATATATATATATATATTTATATATATATATATGTGTGTGTGTATATATATATATATATATATACATATATATGTATATATATATTTATATATATGTATATATATACATATATATATATATATATATATATACATATATATGTGTGTATATATATACATATATATATATATATATATATACAGTATATGTATTCTCACTCTCAGAAAGGTATCATGAATATCAGTGAAGTCGATAAGAAAATGCCATTTAAAATATTAGAGATTCAAGAAAACTGTCATATAGTATGTAGTTCATTAAGCCTAAAGAAAGGTTTGCATCTGGCTTAAGATTTATTTGGAGCATTCTACAAAGCGGCGAATAACACAGTGATACCATATTAGGCTCTTGAAGACATTACATGACTCTGTACGACTCTCCAATGTCACGTAAGACTTCAACAGACTCCAAAAGACTTTCCTAGACAGTAACGTCATTCTTATTACGACTGTTTCCCTTTTCTTTTTAAATTGTTCTTTATCTAATTCAAAATCTTCTCTATAAAGAGGGATTATTATAATCTACTCAGATAATTATATTGATCATCATCATCAGCATCATCTCCTCTTACGTCCATTGACGCAAAGGACATCGGTTAGATTTCGCCATCTCTCTCTCTCTCTCTCTCTCTCTCTCTCTCTCTCTCTCTCTCTCTCTCTTATATATATATATATATATATATATACACTTTATATATATATATATATATATATATACATATATATATATATATATATATAAATATATATATATATATATATATATATATTTGAAACATTCTCTGATATAGCTTCCTATTCAAAGTAAATTCCGGCTTTACGGCTGGTCCCGGAATTATGCGTTCTCATAATCATAACAATAACAAACTTTCGATGTCTCCCCGATAAAGAGAATTCGTTAATTTAATCGCTCCTATTGGGAGAGTAGCACCAATCATGCAGCAGAGAGAGAGAGAGAGAGAGAGAGAGAGAGAGAGAGAGAGAGAGAGAAAGTTGGGTCTTGTGTTCAGGTCATGTTGATCAGTAGTAATTCTTGCGCAGTTTCTGATTTGTGCTTTATGGAGCATTATTTCATGCATATAATAATAATAATAATAATAATAATAATAATGATAATAATAATAATAATAATAATAATAAAAATGATAAAAATAATAATGATAATAACAACATTATTATTATTATTATTATTATTATTATTATTATTATTATTATTATTATTATTATTATTATTATTATTATTATTATTATTATTATTATTAATGATAGTAATAACAATAATAAAAATAATACAAAAAAAGTTTTCGTCACATATAATGCTAATTTGACAAGATTTCCCATTGATGATACGTGAATGACGCCAGAGAAATCTACAACGATCAATCAAAACATGTGTCCAAGTGAGTTTATCATATAATTAAAAAATAATTAGTTTACAGAACTTTATTGTGACCATTAGAATTAATAAATACCATAACAAAAACAATAATAGAATTATCATATAATCATAATACTCATGGTATGAAATAAGAAAAAGTGAAAATAAATAAATATATACGAACTATATTTCCAGGCATTTCAAGATTTTTCCGAAAGCTTGAGCATCAATCTAAAGGAATATATCATGAAGTGAAAGAGTCTTGGAAATCTTTGCGGTGTTTTGGGAAAGGGTTTTCTATTTTCATATTCATGATTCTTCAAAAAAAAAAAAAGGATAAAATATGTTTTGGTTATGTCTTTTGAAACAGGGTTTTACTGGTGCCACGTTTCTTGTGATTTATGATATATGTTTGTATTTCTATTTCTTTACAGAATTGAACATTTAAAGTTTACAAAATTATCCTAAGTTGTCCACTGAAGGATTGGCAGGACACACAAGGTAGAAGGATGAGAGAGAGAGAGAGAGAGAGAGAGAGAGAGAGAGAGAGAGAGTCCTTCGGGGACTAGAGATTTGCCAATGCATCCCTTTGGTTTCGCAAAAGACATTTCGGTTCATTCAAAGAAAAACAAACATGGTTTTCGGTAAAGTTTAGCAGAGTAAGAAAACTGTTCCTTGAAATTTTGTGAAAAAGGTAAATTAAGATATGAAGACAAAAGAATATTATAGGTTGACCGGGATGAAAATAAGGAAAGCAATCAGAGAGAGAGAGAGAGAGAGAGAGAGAGAGAGAGAGAGAGAAAGAGAGAGAGAGAGAGAGATAGATAGCATTATATAAATTTGTCTCGATATATTTTCGTAAATCATACACAGGCAATATATATATATATATATATATATATATTTATATATATATATGTATACATATATATATATATATATATACATATATATATATATATATACATATATATATATATATATATATATATATATATATATATATATATATATATATGTATATATATATATATATATGTGTGTGTGTGTGTGTGTGTATGTGTGTTCGTATGTGTCTGTGTTTACAAACGGTAAATAATAATCGTTTTTAAAAGCAAAATCTCAATGGTAAAAACAATTATATATAATCCTTGATCTAATTATCATCACAGGTTCACTCATAAATGATGGGGATTTTCATTAAAAAGTATTATTATTATTATTATTATTATTATTATTATTATTATTATTATTATTATTATTATTATTATTATTATTATTATTATTATTATTATTATTACAAGATAGCCATAATCATAGTTGGAAAAACAGGTTACTATAAACCCATGAGCTCGAACAGGATAAATAGCCCATTAAGGATAGGAAATAAGGAAGCAGATAGAATAGCGTGCCCTCAAGCAAGAGAACTGTACCCCAAGAGTGTTGAAGCCTATGGTACAGAGACTATGGCACTATCCAGGAAAATGGCCACAGAACAATTACAGTATAGTAATGAAGCACTTCAGTTAAGAAGAATTTTTCGGTTATCTTTTGTCCGGTGTATAAGAAAAGAGGAGAATGTCTAAAGGATATACTAGAATATTTGGTGCTATTTGGCTAGTCAAAGTACCTAATAACTACCTAGCGGTAGTACCTCAATGGGGACTGGTGCCCTAGTGAACCAAGTACGTAACTTATTAAAAAACTCCGATACTAATGAAACTTGTCGAAAATAAACTACACTTCTGTGAAAGCAAAATTCAGAGAAAACAGAGGCTCATTAAAATCTATTTGGAAGTTACAAATAAATTCCCATTAAATAAAAAAATATATACATAAATAAATGTATATATACTGTAAACATATATGTATGTATGCACACACACACACACACACATATATATATATATATATATATATGTATATATATATATATACACACACACACACACATATATATATATATATATATATATATATATATATATATATATATATATATATATATATATATATATATATATATATATATCATCACCATCATTATCGTTAGCCGTTACTAATCAACTACAGTACAAAGGCCTCAGGCATGTTCCATATATTTATAATCTTTCTATGCCAATCCACACCCACAAACTTTCCTAGTTCCCCAATTTATAGTCTTCTCGTCCTTCCTCTGCTTGTTTTGCGATCTTTAGAGACCCAGTCTGTTATTCTTAATGTCCATCTATTATCAGTCATTCTCATTACATTGCTCTCGTTTAAATGCTGCTCTCTTTCTGTCTCTTCTTGTAATTCACATTGTACCAACCGTGTGTCACACGATCGTATATAAATTATTCTGTATATATTATGCTTGTATCTGCGCTCTTCCCTAGCACTAAGAAGAACCAGAATAAACATGTCTGCGTTTTTCCTCTGTAACATTGTCTGTTTCTCGAACATGAAAATCCTGTTGCCTTGAGGATTTGTATATAAAGGAGAGTGTTCTTTAATAAAGTTACTCAGTTGATTGCTTCCTGCCTTTGAGTCACAACCTTCTCTCAGCCCGTCACATTGGTGACCCCAGAAGTCGACTCGCTCCCACCGCCTTCCACCCCCACCCCCCTCGCCCCTTCATCGTTGGTACTATGGAGGACTCTACGGAAGTTGGCGCTGCGGCTGCCCCATTGAAACTTTCATCGTTTGCCAGCGGAGAGGCGTTTGCTTGGTTTCAGCGCGCAGAAGTCGAGTTTCGCATCAACCAAAGCAGATTATGTTCTCGCGGCGATACCCGAGGACATCGTCCCAGAAATATATGACTGGCTTTGTGAACAAGAAGACACCCCAATAGCGTATGACGCCCTCAAAACATACCTTCTGCAGCAGTACTCCCCGTCGCTAGCCGCCCGTATAGCAAAGCTTTTTCAGCTCTCGCAGCAACCATAGGGAGACCAAAGGGCTTCGCTTTCCCTCAGGGAAATGGCCAGTATCGCTCGCCTTCAACCTGCCGCAGACGGCTCTCCTCGTGAGGTGAAGCTATTTCGTGCTCTTTGGATGCGCCGTTTACCCGAACCTATACTCGCTGCCATACCCAATGTCGATAGTTTACCCATAAAGGACTTGATGACCAAAGCCGACACCCTTATGGACAGCCACTTCAAGACCTCCATCAGTGCCTCCACCCCTGACGATGAGGATGCCTATTCAACGTCAACCGAAGCTGACATAAAAGACGAAGGACACACACGCCTACCCTGTGACGTGCCGAAGTGGCGACAAAGCCACCCACCACCTACCAATCGCTCGCACCCCAACAAACGACTTCTACAGCCACTTACTACCTCCCATCCGCCGCAGTTTTGCTACTACCATTTCAGATTCGGGGCAACCAAGAAGAAATGTGCCAAGGATTGTCAGTGGCCAAAAAATGTGTAAGAATGCCATCGCTTGTGGCGGTGGCGTCCCGTGTTTCTAATCTTTTCTTTTTACATGATGCAGGAACGGGCGTGCGATTTTTGCTAGACACGGGTGCTTGTCGTTCTCTTTTGCCAAGGAAACTCTTCAAGACACGACGTAGTCTGTCGACATCTGCCGACGTCTGCTTAGTAGCTGCCAACGGATCTGCGATACCCACCTAGGGTTACGAGAACCTCACATTATCGTTTGGAAACGGTAAATTCAATTGGAAGTTTCTCGTTGCTGACGTCACAATGCTAATCCTCGGTGCAGATTTCCTCTCTTATTTCCACCTTCTAGTCGATGTCGCTCACCGACGATTGGTCAACGCAGACTCGTACTTGTCGACACCTCTTCAACCCGCCCCCTCTAACCTCACTCTCCATATCAGCGCACCCACGGATGCCTACGCCCACCTCCTCATGTCGTACCCGGAAGTTTTCCGTCCAGAACTTCGCCAAACGCCCACGGTTCCTGCCAAGCATGGTATTTATTACCATATCAAGACGACGGGACCCCCCGTCTTCACAAAATTCAGACGTCTGGCACCGGAACGATTGGCAGCCGCCAAACAGACGTTCGCCGAAATGGAGGAAATGGGCCTTTGCCAAAAGGCCTCCAGCCCATGGTTGTCACCCTTACACATCGTTCTGAAGAGAGACTGCTCCCTCCGTCCGTGCGGGGATTACAGGCGCCTGAACATGCAAACAGAACCGGATCACTACCCCCTCCCAAACATTGCCGACGTGACCTCCTACCTGCACAAAGCGAAGGTTTTCTCTACGCTCGAACTCCTGAAGGGGTATTATCAGGTGCCTATGAACCCAGAAGACATCCCCAAGACCGCCATCACCACTCCGTTTGGTACATACACCTTCAATTACTCCTGTTTTGTCCTTCGTAATACAGGGGCCACGTTTCAACGTCTTATGGATGGCATCTTAGGGGACCTCCCTCTCTGTATATGTTATGTAGACGACATACTTGTGTTCTCCTCCTCAAAGGAGAAACACCTCCGTCACCTGCGCATCGTGCTCGACCGCCTGCAACAAAACGGCCTTGTAGTTCGGTACGACAAGTGTACCTTTGGCGCCAACGAAGTGTCGTTCTTAGGGCACCGCATCTCTCCAGAAGAAGACCATCCCCTCCCTGAGAAGGTAGCAGCCGTTCAGAACTTCCCCGCGCCCTCGACCGTCAAAGCTCTGCAGGAATTCTTGGACATGATCAGCTATTATCATGGTTTTTTGACAGCCATTGCTGCCACTCTTGCTCCCCTCTACACCTCCCTCAAGGGCAAGCCAAAGGACCTGAAGTGGGGTCCCCTTCAAGAAGCAGCCTTCTGCAATGCAAAGAAGGCCCTATCAACCGCTGCGGCACTTACTTTTCCTATCCCACATGCCCCTCTCCTTCTCTCCACCGATACCAGCGACGTCGCTATTCGTGCAATACTCGATCAGGTGGTCAACGGCTCGCCCCGCCCTTTGGCCTTCTTCAGCAGAAAATTGTCCAAGGCAGAATCGGGCTATTCTACCTTCGATCGAGAATTACTGGCGGTGCACTTGGCTGTCCGTCACTTTTGCCATTTCTTAGAAGGTACGCCCTTCGTCATTCGCACAGACCACATGCCTCTGGTGCACGCCTTTACTCGACAGTCTGACGACTGGTCCGCCCGGCAACGCCGACATCTCTCCGCCGTGGCTGAATACAATTGCACCCTTCAATACGTCCCTGGGAAAATTAATCCCGTTGCCGATGTCCTGTCAAGAAACACGTTGGCTGCCGTTCAACTGGGATTAGATTACAACGCCCTGGCTGAAGCCCAGCAACAGGATCCAGAGTATCAAGCATGTAGGACATCCTGCACGTCCCTCCGTTGGGAAGACTTTCCCCTAGAAGACTCCAACACCACCCTCCTCTGTGACGTCATTATTGGCAGACTGCGACCGTGAATTCCTGCTCCCATGCTCCGACAGGCGTTTGATTTCATTCACGGCCTCTCACATCCCTCGTGCCATTCTACTGCACAGCTACCGAAGGCAAAGTTCATTTGGCACGGCATTTCTAAGGATGCTAAGGATTGGGTCTGCACCTGTACTTCTTGTCAAACTTCCAAAGTACATTGACACACGGATTCAGAATTGGGCACCTTTCCTCAACCTCAGCGTCATTTTGCACACATTCACGTCGATGTTGTAGGCCCCCTACCCACATCACAAGGACATCGTTACCTGTTTACCGTCATCGACCGCTCCACTCGTTGGCCTGAAGCCATTCCCATGGAAACTGCAACGTCCGCCTCATGTCCATCTGCCTTACTCTCTGGATGGATTGTAAGATTTGGTATCCCTGAGCATATTACTTCTGACAGTTGAACCACTTTCACCTCTCAATTGTGGACATCATTAGCGAATCTCCTGGGCATCACCCTACATCAGACAACGGCCTACAACCCCGCTGCCAATGGAAAGGTTAAACGTTTTCATCGCACCCTCAAAGCAGCTTTGATGTCTCGCTGCAAGGATTGCAACTGGTTTACTCAGCTTCCCTGGGTCCTCCTGGGACTAAGGACCACTCCTACAGACACCCTTGACGTCTCAGCAGCTGAAATGGTGTATGGCGACTCACTGGGCGTCCCTGCCGAATTTTTTCCTTCTACAACCTCCTCCGACGATCTCCAGCGCATACGTCACGTCACTTACAAGCCCCAGCGAAGCATTACATACCAACAGACTTGCACTCTGCAATGCACGTCTTCCTGCGCAACGACACTAGCAAGCCACCGCTAACGCCCCCTTACACGGGCCCTTTGCTTGTGATCCAATGCAGTCCAAAAGCATTCCTACTAATCATTCGTGGCAAAGAACACTGGGTCTCCATTAATCGTCTAAAACCTGCTTATCTTCTGCCAGATGAACCGCCTACAGTTCGCCTCTCTAGATCAGGGAGCCCTATTCAACATGTACAGTATGTCATTTTAGGGGGGGAGCCATATACCAACCGTGTGTCACACGATCGTACATATATCATTCTGTATATATTATGCTTTTATCTGCGCTCTTCCCTCGCACTAATAAGAACCAGAATAAACATGTCTGCGTTTTTCCTCTGTAACATTGTCTGTTTCTCGAACATGAAATTTCCTGTTGCCTTGAGGTTTTGTATATAAAGGAGAGTGTTCTTTAATAAAGTTACTCAGTTGATTGCTTCCTGCCTTTGAGTCACAACCTTCTCTCGGCCCATCAAAACATCATTATTCTTTCCATATCTCTCCGAGTTATAGCCTAACTAGCATATGTTTTAAGGCTTTAGGAAGGGTCAAAGTTTCTGATCTATAAATATAAAACTGGTAGGACCATCTGATTATTTACTTTTAAATTTAGAGAAAGTGTTATTTAACATTACATAATTTTTTTTTTTTTTTTTTTTTTTTTTTTTTTTTTTTTTTTTTTTAACCAAGGGCTCGCCATCCTATGATTATCCTTCTATCACTTTCGGTCTCATGTCCTAGGGAAACACTATCGTCTGTCCTGAGTAGTATGTTCATTAAAATCTCTAGAGGTTCATCCATAACTCTTATTTGCTGTCTCTGCATTTTTTACTTAGTTTTACTCATATTCATTTTCAGTCCTACATTTCTGCTTTCTCTATTGAAATCTTCTATCATCTTTTGTAATTTTTCTCATAATTAAATAAATGCAACCATGTCATCTGCAAATCTCAAATTTTGTACAGAGAGAGAGAGAGAGAGAGAGAGAGAGAGAGAGAGAGAGAGAGAGAGAAGGAGGCAGGGGGGGCGGAATTGGAGGAGGAAGAGAAGGGAGTGGGACAGGGTATAGTTGATAGGTAGATGGGTGTGCCAAGGTGATGTGGGGGACCTTGTTGGGGGGAATGAGGAACATGATGAAGAGTAAACTTCTAAAGTTTGTAAGTTTGAGAAACTTCTATAACACTATGAATTTCGGAGGGTATTATAACCATTGTGTCAGAGTGTTATAACTGTCCGACTAATGACATTAAAGATATTACCGATAAACAATGCCACATCTGGTCTGAAATAGATAACAGATATATGTTCCTCTCTCAAACCACCAAAATATAATCTGATGTATTTTTGTTTATGCATTCACATCAATTATACGAAATGAAGCTACTTCATTTGTGTGATTTTGTGTTGAATTTTTTTGTCAACAAATCTCGAAAAAAAAAATTATTAATAACAAAATCAATATCACCAAACTAAAAATATTAAGAAGATAATAAAAGAGGTTCTGTCTATCCGTCAACCTCGGTAGATATTTACAAAGATTAAAACGAAATCCACTAAATAAAATTTCGCAATAAAGATTACGAGTTAAGGAAATCCACCAATTCTTCAAAACTCATTTCGACCATAAAAGTAAGAATGATTAACTGACTCCTCCTTGACCTTAACTTCGATCCAAAGTTAATTAAAAGGAGGTGAAAAATCTTCCCGCTCAAGTGGAGTTAAGATAAGACGTTTTTCAAAGACTTTTGCTGTCCTTTTCTCTTGGACAAACGCAAGAGGAAATGATTTCTTGTTCTATTCAAATGAATATCTTTTCCCAACAAAGAAAATATCCACAAGAAATCCTATTCAATTAATTCTGACTGGAAGTATTATGAATCAGGCGGGAATATATAATAAAACAACAAGAACAAGAATATTAATAATAATGATAATAAAAATAATGATAATAACAATGACATTCTTCATAGCAGAGTAAAAGTTGAAATGGAGCTGATTTTTTTTTCATTATTGATAACATGGTATATATAAAATACCACAAGAGAAAATAATACGAAATTTTCGGTTTATGTTGATACTTTGGATATTCAAAAATATTTCACCTTTTTTCATGATTTATTTGATACTTTTTTACCATTAAGACAAAATCACGAAACATGCCTGTTTTTTCGCATTCATTTTGTAGTTTTGGGGTTTGCAAATTATAGCATAGCTTTGATAGATGTTCATTTAAATATTTGACTCATAAAAAGTAATAAACATACAAATACAAATAAATAGAAAACTGAGGTATAAATTTATTTTCCGAATGATTTATGTGGTGCTTCACAGTTTTGTGCAATTGTTTCATGTTATGATACATGTTAATGTCATATTCAATTACGTTACTAAAAAACTCATTATCATCTTTGTTATCGTCCTCATTGATATTAATAAAGTACCGGATATACATGGTGTCAACTTCAACCATTATAATTCAGCTTGTTATTCATCCTCCATGACTATGGAGGATGATAATGATAAATATATGGATATTCACATTTGATGAAACATTTGAATATATATAAAAAGACAAAAATGATGAGGAAAAAATACTTTCGACGACTCCCATGAGGTTTTCTTTTCTCCCAAGAAAGAGAATTTTTTCTCGGGAAGAGTGAGTCATTTTGCCTAGGTTTCCCCAAGTGAATGAACGATCTTAGAATATAAAATTCAATTGAGGCCGACCTTGAAGAAGGAGAGAAGCTAAAGAAGATGGAGAGAAGATAGGAAATATGGAGAGAAGCAAGAAAAAATGGAGAGAAGAGAGAGAAGATGAAGAGAAGCAAAAAACAGGGAGAGAAGCAAGAAAATATGGAAAGAAGCAAGAGAAGAAGAAGAGAGGCAAGAGAAAATGGAGAGAAGCAAGAGAAGAGGCAGAGAAGCCAGAGAAGAAGGAGAGAGGCAAGAGAAGGTGGAGAGAAGCAAAAGAAGATGGAGAGAAGCAAGAGAAGATGGAGAGAGGCAAGAGAAGATAGAGAAAAGCAAGAGAAGATGGAGAGAAGCAAGAGAATGTCGAGAGAAGCAAGAGAAGAAGGAGAGAGGCAAGAGAAAATGGAGAGAAGCAAGAGAAGGTGGAGAGAAACAAGAGAAGAAGGAGAGAGGCAAGAGAAGATGGAGAGAAGCAAGAGAAGAAGGAGAGAGGCAAGAGAAGATTGAGAGAAGCAAGAGAAGAAGGAGAGAGGCAAGAGAAGATAGAGAGAAGCAAGAGAAGATGGAGAGAAGAAAGAGAAGGAGAAAGGCAAGAGAAGATGGAGAGAAGGAAGAGAAGATGGAGAGAAGCAAGAGAATGTCGAGAGAAGCAAGAGAAGAAGGAGAGAGGCAAGAGAAAATGGAGAGAAGCAAGAGAAGGTGGAGAGAAACAAGAGAAGAAGGAGACAGGCAAGAGAAGAAGAAGAGAGGCAAGAGAAGATGGAGAGAAGCAAGAGAAGATTGAGAGAAGCAAGAGAAGAAGGAGAGAAGCAAGAGAAGATGGAGAGAAACAAGAGAAGAAGGAGAGAGGCAAGAGAAGATTGAGAGGAGCAAGAGAAGAAGGAGAGAAGCATGATAAGCTGGAGAGAAGCAAGAGACGATGGAGAGAAGCAAGAGAAGAAGGAGAGAGGCAAGAGAAGATTGAGAGAAGCAAGAGAAGATGGAGAGAAGCAAGAGAAGAAGGAGAGAGGCAAGAGAAGATGCAGAGAAGCAAGAGAAGAAGGAGAGAGGCAAGAGAAGATGCAGAGAAGCAAGAGAAGATGGATATAAGCAAGAGAAGAAGGAGAGAGGCAAGAGAAGATGCAGAGAAGCAAGAGAAGATGGATATAAGCAAGAGAAGAAGGAGAGAGGCAAGAGAAGATGGAAAGAAGCAAGAGAAGATGGAGAGAAGCAAGAGAAGAAGGAGAGAAGCAAGAGAAGATGCAGAGAAGCAAGAGAAGATGGATATAAGCAAGAGAAGAAGGAGAGAGGCAAGAGAAGATGGAGAGAAGCAAGAGAAGATAGAAAAGCAAAAGAAGAAGGAGAGAGGCAAGAGGAGATGAAAAGAAGCAAGAGAAGAAGGAGAGAAGCAAGAGAAGAAAGAAGGAGAGAGGCAAGAGAAGAAAGAAGGAGAGAGGCAAGAGAAGATGGAGAGAAGCAAGAGAAGATGAAGAGAACTAAGAGAAGGAGAGAGGCAAGAGAAGAAGGAGAGAGGCAAGAGAAGAAGAAGAGAGGCAAGAGAAGATGGAGAGAAGCAAGAGAAGATGGAGAGAAGCACGAAAAGGAGGGAGAGGCAGTGGAAGAAGGTGAGAAGGTAGAGAAGAAGGAAAGAGGCAAGAGAAGAAGGAAAGAACCAAGAGAAAGGAGAAGGAGGCAAGAGAGGAGGGAGAGAAGCAGGATAAGAAGGAAAAAAGCAAAAGAAATAGGAAATAACCAATATTACAGCGATATATACAAGAAAAGAATGACACAAAAAAGAGAAAAACGAGAGAAGAAAGTGATGTGCAAGAGAAGAACGAGAGAAGCAAGAGGAGAGAGCCAAGAGAAGAAGGAGAGAAGCAAGAGAAGTAGGAGAGAAGTAAGAGTCAAACGAGACATAGGGACTATGTAATGATATTACCTCCTCGTGAAAAAAAAAATCTCAATTTCCAGCATTCGAAGAATAGAGAGTTTCATCGATGACACTTATGTTATCAAAACGAAATTGTCTTCGACCCACAGCAGAGATTCACCACAATAGAAATGTTCCAAGAACATGAGGCTTTTCCGTACTATAGTTGAATCATTCTCTTTCTCTCTCTCTCTCTCTCTCTCTCTCTCTCTCTCTCTCTCTCTCTCTCTCACCTTTTCTGCAAGTGAACTCTTCTCTCACCCAAGTGCCGTGTGATGTTTTTCTCCCTAGTGGGCATACAAATTGACTGCTACCATTTTCCAAACTGCCATATTGACATTCAGTGTTCCAGTATTTCTTTTACTTTGCATAAATATACACTCCATACAAATACAAACACACACACATACGCACACACACCCACACACACACACACACACATATATATATATATATATATATATACATATATATATTTATATATGTATATATAGATATATACATATGTATATATATACATATGTATATATATATATATATATATATATATATATGTATATATATATATATATATATATACACGTATATATATATATATATATATACATATATATATATATACATATACATATGTACATATATATGTATATATATATATATATATATATACATATGGTATATATATATATATATATATATATATATGATATACACACACACTTGGAATGAAGACTTTTGAGGAGTTAATACTGATCAAGATCATTCGGTTTTACAAGAGTATTCGATAAATGCTGTTTCTATGTACTGTGTTTTTTTATTTCTATT
>NC_090741.1:97033996-97041496 GCF_036898095.1 Palaemon carinicauda | reverse complement strand
AAAGGATTTCGACTTTTCTTATTTTGAATTTTAAAATGTCTTTTTAAGCGATATTTTATTTGGTGCCTTTTTCATGATATTCATTTGATTTTTCTAACATTATTGAACATTTAATGTTTTCAAATGTAACCGAAATTGTCCTTTGAAGGATTGGCAAGAAACCCAGGGTAAAAGGACGACAGAGAGAGAGAGAGAGAGAGAGAGAGAGAGAGAGAGAGAGTGTGTGTGTGTGCGTGTCTTGCGGTAAATAGGGAATTGCAAATGCAATGCCTTTGTGTCGCCAATGACATTTTGGTTCCTTCAAAGAAAAACAAACTTAGTTTTCGGTAAAGTTTAGAAGAGGAAGAAAATTGTTCTCTGAAATGTTGTGGTAAATTAATAGGAAAAATCTAGTGATTTTCCTTTCGGAAGATATGAAGAGATAAAGATATCATGGATAAAATGTATGAAAATAAATGAAACAATATGAAAGAGAGAGAGAGAGAGAGAGAGAGAGAGAGAGAGAGAGAGAGAACATTATAACTTAACTGATGAATTATTATATAAATACTATTTTAAACTGTTTCTGAAAATCCATATTCCCCCATGATTAACAAAATGAACTGAGAAAAGCAAATGAATAAATGTTTATAGAATTGAAAGAAAAGTATAAATTTCTTTGGGGAGGGAAAGTTTGTATCCTGTTGCCATAAGCATCTGGAACAAACATCCTAACCTTCATAATCAATTCAATATAAAAACAAAGAGATTCTGAAAAACCTTTCTGTCTCATAGATTATTTACCGCCGTAAGTTAGAAAAAAAACTAGAGAAATAACGCGTGTCCATGGCTTTTGCAATAGTACGTGTTATGTTCAGAGTCTGAGAGAAAGAAAGACGATAAAAGACTCCAAGTGTCTCAACACCCTACTCGACATATATATATATATATACCTGTGTATATGTATATATATATATATATATATATTTATATATATATATATATATACCTGTGTATATATATATATATGTGTGTGTGTGTGTGTGTTTATATATATATATATATATATACATACATATATATATATATATATATACATATATATATATATATATATATGTATATATATATTTATGAATATATTTATATATATATATATATATATTTAAATATATAAATATATATATATAAACATATATATATATATATATACATATATAGACATACATATATATATATATATACATATATAGACATACATATATATATATATATATATATTTATATATATATATACATATATATATATATATATATATGTGTGTGTGTGTGTGGGGGGGTCTCATAGTGTGATTGGTAGCACTCTTGCCTAGCTTGAGACGCTGTGTTTAGCTTCTTAACGTGGACGTTCGGATGAAAATTCTCCGTTAAAACCCAAAGTACTTTTGACGACATAACCAATGAAATAAATACCTGGTATTGTCTTGACTGTGGAAGCCTCAAAGGCTTAATATGTTAGGGCAAGTAACTACATTATGACATCATCCTATTCAAGAGTCCAGGGTGAAACTGTCAGTGATATTGATGAAATTCCATCAACAGATGTGTGAATATACCTCCGACTTCTTATCTGCTGAGGAGATGATGAGGGAGAAGTATTGAATTAAAAGCTCAAATACAGACGACTGGAGAAATCTAACCGAGGCCCTTTACGTCAATAGTCGTAAGAGGAGATAATGATGATGAGGATGATTAGCAAAACTGCTCAGACCCTAAGATGTGAGACTCCGTTTAAAATGACATCAATTCCATTGAACTTATAATTGCCATTGGATTCCTATTTCACGTTTATCTTGGTCTAATTCCTGGAACTCCTTCAAGGGTTGCAAGGAATGTATGAGTTCCATAAATTGCCTCAATTGGCCTTCAAGGGAGAGAAGCTGGTTACATAGGATTAAGGTTTTATGGGGAAGAATTTCTGTTTTTATTTAGGGTCAATTATGTGTAGTAATAATAATAATAATAATAATAATAATAATAATAATAATAATAATAATAATAATAATAATAATAATATTAATAATAATAATAATAATAATAATAATAATAATAATAATAATAATAATAATAATAATAATTAAAAGAGGAAAACGAAGTATTTTCTCCTGGTTTCAGGAAAACAAAACGTTAAAGTATTGTGATAAGACCAAATTCAAAGTAAAAAAACACTCTGAGAGTGCACACCTACGCCAATGCAGCGTATGTCTCGAAACCAGCTTGCCATTCCCGGAATCAATTTAGACCGTAGGCGTATTTAAAGATTGTGTGGCAACCAGGTGAGAACTTGGGGTTAAGGTTAGGGCTAATTCTTAGGTAACACAGGAAAAAAAAAATAATTGTTGGCACATTTCAGTTATAATGTGGACAAATCAAGTGATAAAATAATGTATAATGAATGTATTCATATTTAACAGTTTGTTGGAGAGAGAGAGAGAGAGAGAGAGAGAGAGAGAGAGAGAGAGAGAGAGAAAGAGAGAGAGGGGGGGGGGGTTGGTGGGGTGGGGGTTAGAGTTGACAGGTGGATGGGTGTGTGGAGGGGATGTGAGGGAGCTTGTTGGGTAGGGGGATAAGGGATCTAATGAAGGGAGAATTGGTTCTCAATGACTCCAACCTAAAATCATAAGAGTAAACTTCTAAACTTCACAAGTTTTATTAACTTCTATAATACTATAAATTACGGAGGGTTATTATAATCATTATGTTTGATTGGCCTAACCGTCCAATTAATAGCCACACAGACATTCTCTATAAACAATGCCACATCCGGTCTGAAATAAATAGCACATAAATGTTCCTCTATTAAGTGTAGTTAAGAAAAGACGTTGTTTTTTAGACGTTTGCTTCCCTTTCATCTTGGACAAACTCAGAAGATACGTAAGAAAAAATATGGTATCGTAAATGAATATTTTTAATATCTTTTCCAAACAAAGACACCGAATAAAAGAAAATATTCCATAAATCTGACAGAAACTATACTGGAATATCTTTCAGGTTATAAATGATAATACTCATATCAACAACAACAACAACAACAACAATAATAATAATAATAATAATAATAATAATAATAATAATGCCATTCTTCAGGAAGGTATCAAACTCAAAATAGGGGTGAATTTATTATTATTATTATTATTATTATTATTATCATTATATATATATATATATATATATAGATAGATAGATAGATAGATAGATATATATACATACATATATATATATATATATATATATACCACTTAAGATTATAATCATAATTATTATATGAAATATCAATCTTAGAATAAACATATTTCTCATGATTTTTTTTTCTTTTTTGTGAGACAAAATCATGAAACGATGCAGCTCATTTTTCAGATCCATTTTTTTTTTTTTTTTTTTTTTTTTTGCATTTTTTTTTTTTTTTTTTTTTCCATATTCCAGCATAGCTTTGGCAGGCATCCATTTATTGGAGAAATAAAAAAATAAAATACAAAAATGAGGTATAAAGTGAGAGTATTTACTGAGATAATCATGTGCAGTTTCCTCGTGTTTTCTATGGGCTCATGTTATGATACATGTTAATGCGATGTTCACGTATGTTTTAGCACAAAGATATGTGGCATCTCAACTATAAGAGTTACCAAAAAGTAATTAATATCATCAACATTGTTGTCGTCGTTATTATTAACAATGAAGTATCCGGTGTAAATAGAAATAACTGCAACATTTGTAAATTAGCTTATGTATCATCCTACAAGATTGCCAAGGATGATAATTATAATAATGGGAAGTTGAACATTTGTTGAAATAAAAAACAGTCAAATATTTTCGACGAATCTCCCGAGATTTTCCTTTCCAGGAAAAGAATTTTGTCTCGGTGATGAGAGAGTCACATTGCCTCGGCTTCCCCGAGTGAATGAATGTTCCTGGAATATATTGGATTCAGGCTTAACTTCAAGAACGAGAGAAGCATACATGCATACGGGAAAAGGATATTAAGTCGACAAGGAAGTAAGTTTTTTTTCATGAATAAACGTGACTAAGGTAGAAGAATTTGATATTAAAAGCTCAAAGAATTAGATTCATATAAAGGCTTTCGATAAAGACAATTATCAATATGAACACATGAATAAACAAAATATTATAAACAATAATTCTTCATTGAAAAAAAGCTTAATATTACGTAAGATAATACTATGTAAACAAGTTACAAAAGACAAATTGAAATTAGGTTTCTGCATCTCATGAAGTAAAAACTTCTTTACCACCGTTAGTCCGACACTAAGGGGTTCGGTTGCCCGATGCATTCTTTCCAATGCCATATATCAAAGGCTTCCTCTTCATCAAACCTCCTCTCTCTTTACCATCCTTCAGCTTATTTTCCCATCTAAATCTCTATCTATCTCTTGATCTTCTCCCCTGATAGGTTCCTGCCAAGTCCTTTTCACTTCCTCACCACCATTCAACTTCAACATATGCCCACACTATCTCAGTCATGACACTTTTATCATCTCTGTAATCTTCACTACACCTGCCATTCCTCTTACTTCATCAGTTTCCAGTCTTTATAACATGGATATTCCCATAATATATCTCAGTATTCTCATCTCTGTTTTCTCAAGCTTTACCTCCTCTTTTCACCTTAAAGGCCAAATTTTTTATCCATTGATAGAAACCAGGAATTTGAATGGATCAGGTAAAAATATTAAATAGAAAGAATGAAAGAAAAAACTTGACACAATGAGGACTCGGCATAAAGATAAAAACACACCTTGCTTCACGACTCCCAAATCAATATAAGAAATAAGCTGTCCTTTACGGGCATCTCACTTCGTTCTGACATTTCGAGGATATTAAGGAGCTTCCTTCAGGACACCTCTTGTTTCCAAGGAATATCTCAAGTTATTTTCTTTTCATGTTTAGCAAAAAAATTAAATAAAGATAAAAAAAATAATAATTTAAGAACAGCAGTCTTTAACAGCCTTTGTGTCTTTTAGGAGGCTTTACATAACTGAGACTCCTCAAAGGGCTTCAGTCTCGTTAAATGATTAATTTTTTCCAATATACTATCCAGAGCAAAAATCATCTTTATTTCACAGACCAGAGGGTGAGTAAAATAGGCATCTTACATTCATAAGACGAAATCTTTAGAAATATGATTTTTTGAGTTGTCGGCTTCAATTTAATGTAAAAAAAGAAAAAAAAAATTAGTGCAATACTTCTAAGTGTAATTTTTCCAGAAGATACTTTTAGAAGCACCCTATTTTCCCTAAAACTTTGAACACTTTGTGAATAAATTATTTTTATTTATATTTTGTCCAAAACCTTAATAATAATAATAATAATAATAATAATAATAATAATAATAATAATAATAATAATAATAATAATAATAATAATAATAATAATAATAATAATAAAGTTGAATAATACTATTCATATCCATGTTGACAGTTCCAAGTACTTGGGAGTTATTACAAACTTTGACTCGGTTGTGTTAGTTCAAATCTCCCTGGCCACTTGACACCTCCAGTCACACCTTACCGTCAGCAGTCGGTTGTGGCACACATTTGGATTGAGAACGAAGGTGAGACGGGGAAGGAAAAGAATTAGGGAGGAGGAGGAGGAGGAAGAGGAGGAGGAGGAAAAGAGAGAGAGAGAGAGAGAGAGAGAGAGAGAGAGAGAGAGAGAGAGAGAGATTCTTAAGAAAATAAAAGAAGTTAAAAAATAAACGCAAAGGGATAAGATGACGTGAAGTGATATTTTCTTTTTGATTGTTCTGGTAATACAAGAAATGAAAAAGTACTCAGATCACCAGTTTTTTTATTAGTTTGTGTTTGATCTTTTTCTTTGTGTAAAGGGGAATAAAATTAAGGTCATGTTTTTTTTTAATATAGAAAAATGCTGAGTGATTTAATAAATCATGGAAATTATTTTTATGGGTTCACAGTAAGCAAGGATCTATTATTATTATTATTATTATTATTATTATTATTATTATTATTATTATTATTATTATTATTAATTATTGATTATTAATTATTATTTATTAATCAATAATCATTATAATTATTATTATTATTAATTATTGATTATTAATTATTATTTATTAATCAATAATCATTATAATTATTATTATTATTATTATTATTATTATTATTATTATTATTATTATTATTATTATTATTATTATTATTATTACGTCTACTGGCGAGGTCCCTCTTGGATATCCTACATAATAAGAAATTGTAGGACATTTAGCAAAACAATCCACGACCTTTTTTTCTAGTTTTTATTTCATTTAATTGCCCTATAGCTAAAATATGCAGATATATTCTAATATATATATAACATATCATAGGGTAAATTCCATAAATGGAGTAAGACTAAAAAACAATATAAATTTATAAACACTTAAAATAATTTTAATAAAAAGCTTGAAGTTCCATTATTCAAAGTTGGGTTGAAGGCCTTAATCAGAATACTTGGTGCGGTTCGAAATTATTTACATTTTCAATTCTAGATTTACCTGATTGTTACAGGTGTTTTCTGAGTGCTCCCCTACAGATGACTGGAGGGGCCTAACAAGAATCATTTTTGTTCTGTAACTTCTCCCTTCATGGTCTGACAGTGCCCTATTACTAGATACCAAATAGCAGGTAACGCAAATTGCATATTCATCCGTGTAAACTATGTCAGAACACCAGTTCTTTGTCTTGTGTATGTCTTGGAAAAAAAAAAATTATTTCAAAGTTATTATAGAAAATCATTCTTACGGTAATCTGAGGGAAATGCTGATTTGTAATTTTCTTTCATTCTTCATTTATTTCCTTGCATAATTGCTCTGCTTGATAATGCAGTTTTAGATATACGGTTTGTTTTTATGCAGAGCTTGTAATGCACTTTTGCATAATGTTGTTTAGGAATCTCTCTAATTGACAATCAAATATCAAATCCTTATTATTGTTTTTGTTATTACTATTACATTACAAATATTATGGTATTATTAGTATTAGAAGTAGAAGAGATTGAATAAAGAGATAGATGAACTTAGTGACAAGAAAGGGAAGATATTCATTGATTTCACTTCCTTTGATAAATAAAATCTCAATTTCAAACATTGGAAGAATAAAGAGATTCGTCGATGTTACTTTTGTCGTCCCAACTAAAAATTGCTCCGGATTTTATTCCCCGAAGGTCAAATCACTTAAGGTCTCACCTGTCCGTTTCCCAATTAGTCGACTGAGCTGACCTGACATCGGGTGGGATTGTGGGATGAACTGGTATTGGAAAGCATCCAGACAAGGCTTTTAATTGTTACTTATTTTCTTTTCATTTCATTCTCGTTTGTAATTGGTTGTTTGCGAAGGGGATTCTGTATTTGTTGGGATTCAAGGGAAAGAACATAAATGTTGGATTGCCAACAACGTATAAGAATTGGAATTATACATAATTTTGCTGTTCTATAAAGATGTGATA
>NC_090741.1:97016790-97021790 GCF_036898095.1 Palaemon carinicauda | reverse complement strand
TTATTGTACATAGTGGTAAGCTACTATTCGTTATTTTCTGGATAAATCAACATCAAATGTAAGAATCTCATTTAATGCAAACTTACACGGATATCATGTTATTTCAGGATATGATCATCCAGCCTTAATATGGTTGTCATACTTGGTTTTTCTTGTCTTGACCTACTTACAGTAAGATAATAGTTTGCATATTCCTATGTATAAGTGCTTCTTGCCATATTATTCTTACCTATATAATTTAAAGTTAATTCTTAGGCTTTACCACTAACGTGCAAATTCTATATTTCCCATCCAGGTATGGAGAAGCTGATTATTGAAGTGGAAGAGCCCTGTGTCATGCACTTGACACATTTGCAATAAATAATAAATTTAAATATTTCAAAAGTGTATGAATCGACTTCCCTTCCGTATTTTAAGTACCTTATAAGGTGATTTCACAGTTTTTTCAGCTTATGGTGCCCAACGTGGGGCTCGACGAAGGAAGTTGGTTTTACGTTATGCAGAATCCCATTAGTTGGTGAAAGTAGTCGGGATCCATTATGTGAACTGAAATTTATTTCCTTTCAGATTATTACATTAATATTTTTCCCCTTCTAGGATTATCACATTGATATTTTTTTTTTCCTTTCTTGGATTATTACATTGATATTTTTTTTCCTTTCTAGGATTATTACATTTATATTTTTTCCTTTCTGGGATTATTACATTCATATATTTTCCTTTCTGGGATCATTACATTGATGTTTTTTCCTTTCTAGGATCATTATTTCTTGTATAATTTAACGATGTTTGGTTTATCTTTGCCTTTTGGACAAAGGAAAGTCATCCGTAAAAAGGTGACTGAATATTTTAACAGGTCTTCCACATTCAATACTCTTAGCCAGGAAGAAAAATTATCTATCAAAGGTATTCTGGGTAAATTATAAGAATAAGTTAACGGACTTGGACACTGAGATTTTGGATATAAAATTTCCTGGGGAATCTGATAGTAAAGATTTAGAGATTGAATTATTAATATGTCAAGATTATATAGATAAGATTGAAACCTGTTTACCTCTCCTAGATATTGGCTCTAGTAATGTTACCGATGTAGCCAGAAGTTTACTTAAACATCCTGTAGCACCTCTTCCCAAGTTTCGTAGTGTAGAAGGTGAAGATTTTTTGAAGTTCATCACAGAATTTGAGGGAACTACTAAAGCTTTTAATTATCCCGATAGGGATTTGCTTTTTGTTGCTTAAACAGCAAGTTGAGGGTAGAGGAAAGGTTTTGTTTGGTTCCTTGGAAGCGGATAAGCAGCATTACGCCGTTGCCAAAGAATTACTCATTTCAGCATTTGCATCAACCACGATATTCGGAAGAATTTAGCTATTAAGAAAAATTACTACTTTACATTTGAAAGATGGTGAAGACCCCTTTCTTTTTATTTCCGAACTCAGATCGGTATGTGAATCAGTGGAGACATTGAATATTAGTGTTGATAAGTTTATTAGGTATTTTGCTTGGTATGGGCTGAATGATAGTTTCCAGCGCCATTTAATTCAGATTACAGGTAAGACTCACCCTTCCCTGAATGATATTAAGACAAAATTTTTTTTACAGCATGTGAGAGATACGAGCACGACAAAAAGGTCGCCAAAGGTACAAAGAGTAAAATCTCGCAGAATGTAAAGGACTTTTCTCGAAAAGAGAAAACGGTAAATTTAGCTGTAGAGGCATTAATGAGTGATTTAGATTCCAGGTCTTCACCCAGCTGTTCTTTGTGTCTTAAAGTTGGTAACACTAATAATTCTCATTTTATTTATGAATATTCAAAGTTCCCTCCCCCTACCGATAAGGTGCAAATTTTAAAATCTAAACATGGTTGTGTTAAGTGTGGTCAGTTTAGTCATGAATCTAGCAACTTTCATTTCAGATTTAGAAAACGATGTTTTAATTGCCGTGGTTGGCATATGAGTTATCTTTGCGAGTCAGAGCCCTCCAAAGGCAGCAGATCTAAACAATCTGATAAAGTAAATTTGAGAAACTCCACAAAAAGTAAACAGCGGTGTTGCCGTTTTATTGCACTCATATGGAAACTCGGTGTTACTAACGTTTTCTTTCAGTATAGGCAGCGACATTTAAAGAGGTCTAAGGGACAGTGGCTCACAAAGCACCTTCATCACTAGTAGGTTAGCTGAAGAGAAAAACCTTAAAACTATGAATTCGAATGTTAAACTTACGGAGAGTGGATTTAATGGGAATAAAGAATATTATACTAAAATTGTAGAAGTACCTGTGAAAATAGGTAGTTTGTCCTTTATAATTTTTGCCTTAGTTGTACCTGATGTTAGTATTGCTTTAAAATTGCCTTTGCTTGGTAAAGTAATTGAAAGTTTTCAAAACCAGGGTATGACGTTTGCTGATAATGTTAACCTCTTTGTTTAGCAGGTACCGACGTAATTTTTGGTGACGTTGATCCTTAGGTATACATAGATTTTCATGCTGGCATTTTATTGCAGGGTAATGTTGATTTGATGTTGAAAAACATAACCTGTCTAAATGTAAACCCAGGTGTTTTGAATTCTGTTCCTGACGGTAATGTTCGTTCGGTTTCTACGGGGCATGTTTGTAGTAGCTCGTTGTTATTAAACACGACAATAGATTTTCTGTCTGATGGGGACCAGGACAACGGTTTTGAAGTAAACTGTTCCTTTTCAGATGTCAATGATAAAGGTAAACTAATGGAAAGACAATTGCAGCAGGCCACTGAACAAATTTTGGAGTCTGAATGCGGTTATTTTTTGAATTAAGATCAAAATGTGTATAATGATGAAAGTGTCGAGTTTGATAATCAGCTGGTCGATTTTTCAATTAAAACCATACATCAGAGAGAGTCTGATGGACGAATTATGGTTCCTTTATTATGGAATGGCAAGGGTCTTCCATTTGTTGTCTAAAAATGAAAGACTGTCTAAATTAATATTAAAGTCTAATTTTTAAAAACTTGAACAGCGAGATGGTCTACTACAACTCTTTGATCAGACCATAGGGAACAGATTGACGCAGGAATTATTGAACCCATCCATGATCTTGATGTTTTTAAGCTGAGAATCCTCAATATTCCTTTCTGCATCCCATGCCAATGTTTAAACCCGACAAACACAACCTCAAAGTGTAGGGTGGTCTTTTTATCGAATCTTGAAGACACGGTAGACGGTAGTTCTTTGTCTCCTAATCAGTGTATGTTATTCTGGAACTACATTAAACCAAAAGCTATCTTCGTCATTTTTGAATCTGAGATTTGACAGGAAATTACTTATTTTTGATCTTAAGAAAGCTTTCAATATGTTGGCTTTGACCGAAAATGACCAGGCTAAACTCTTATTTTTAGAGGCTCAAGAATATCGGCAAAGTGAGTTTTCATTAGTAGCTTTCAAGAATTTGATATTACCTTTTGGTCTTCGATGCAGTCCTTTTTTACTAATGATGGCTCTTTATTACATTTTGATTTTGCAGCACTCTGAGGATCCTCGCATATCGGACTTGAAAAGATCCAATTATTCGCTTATCTACATGGATAATGGGGCTATTACTGTTAATACTAAGAGGAGTGAAATGGTCGTACCAACAGCTATCCTTGTATTTTTAACCTTATAGGTTTTATATTCAGCAGGTTGCTACTAATGATATAGCCTTACAGACGGAAATAGACGGAGAGACCGAAGTAGTTACCCCTAGCACCAGTAAATTGTTTGGACTAATATGGGAGATGATTTCTGATGAAATTTTATACTAACCCTATATGCCTGGATTCAAATGCCAAAATTAAGAGGTCGATTTTACAAACTATTGCTTCTCAGTTTGATATTTTTAGCTTCAATATGCCCTTGTTTAATCGCTGTAGATTATTCATGCATAAGCTACAGTGCCAGAAAACTTTAAGCTGGGATACAGTCTTGGCTTCAGATTTGCAGCGAGAATGGAGCAACATTTGCAAACAGCTAAATAGAGCTCCTCTTATAAGAGTTCAAACGATCTGTAAGTCCTAGGGATAGTATATATAACATTTTGGTATTTTCAGAGTGCAAGTAGAGATATTCACGATTATGTTATTTATTTGCAGCATATTGATACAGGCCATCTAAGTTTTATTTATGCCAAGAACAGACTGGTTAATAAACAGTTTAAAGAATAAATCTATACCTGCCCCTTGAACTAAATGCCGTCCACTAAAGTGTTGAATGTGCTCTGGATATTTACAAAGATTTATCTGGCCCATCTTGCATAAGACCCATAGAAATTGAGAATATTATGACCTATACAGATTCTCTTTGTACGTTACATTGGTTAAATTCTGCATCTTTGAAGCTAGACAAATTAAATAAACATTCCCCTGTTGTTTTGAACAGAATTAATAATATACAGAGACTGTGTGAAATTTATCCTGTCAAGTTTAATTTCATTTCTAGTAAGAATAACCCTGCCGACTTAATTACTAGATGTGTATCGTATAATCAGCTCCATAAGTCATGTATTTTTACAGGATCAGTCCTTAGCTTGACAGAAGTCCCTGAAACTGTCCATTACTATCCCAGCATTTGAGGTTGCCACGGAGATTCATTTGTCTCCTTTAATTTGTGCTACCGAAAATTGAAACCACCTTGTTGATTTGGAAAGTTATTCTTGTTTAAGGAGTATTTTTGGCCTTACACAAGTGTAAATTAAAGGCAGGAATTCCTTGTTCTCCAGTTACTATCTATTTTGCCTCCTCTCTCAGTCATTTGTTACACGTTGAACAATTTAAGTATTTCCCTGGGGTATATTCTTATTTTCAAACTGGTATGAATTCCAAGAAAGAGATTCCTCCGATCATAACACAGTTAAATTTATTTATGGATGAACAGGGTATTTTAAGAGTGAAAAGTAAGTTCAAGAAGGTGGAATTATAATATTAACGTCAAATTTCCAGTGCTATTGCATCCAGATCGTCATTTAACCAAGTTGATTATTTGGGACGCAC
>NC_090741.1:96994290-97001790 GCF_036898095.1 Palaemon carinicauda | reverse complement strand
AAATCGGAGTCAATGCTGGAACACGAACGTCTGTGTGTAATTTCATTTGACGAGTGCAGTGTTGCACAAATTTGGAGTTACGTTAAAGGCGCGGCCACTTTGTATGATCCTAAATCCAAAGTACAATGCGCAATGATCAGAGGACTTACAACTTCCTGGAAACAGATTATTTATCATAATTTCGACACTAACATGAAAAAAGATCTCCTTTTTAAATTGATTATTCGGGTTGAGAAAGCTGGGTTTCCTGTAGTAGCCATATCAGTTTGTGGAATTCTGCATTTGTTAACCCGGTAGATGATAACAGAGAAATACATGCGTTTGCCGATGCACCGCACCTAATAAAACTCATTAGGAATAATTTTCTTGATCATGGATTTGTATTGTCGGGAGATAGGTTTGCTCCTAGTGGTTCAGTCAGGGAGTTAATTATGAAAAACAAAAGTGATCTACGGACAGCCCATAAAGTCTCTGAAAAGCACATCAATGTTATGGGTATGCAACGCATGAATGTTAAATTGGCGGTGCAATTACTGTCCGAAACTACATATAAATGCCTTCAGTACTTCGGTAACAAAGGTCTGCTTGAAGATAAGCATTGGGAAACCACAACTCAGTCTATATATCTTATAGATACCTAGTTCGATTTATTCAATTCTCGAGTACCTCGTGATAGGAAGCCATCAAGAAATGCCTATGGGATGAATCTGGACCTACAAAATAAAACGTTGCAAGACATGATTCGAGTATCTAAAGAAATGAAAGTAATTAAAAGCAATAGGCTCTATCCTTTCCAAAAAGGCTTGATTATATCGTGCAATTCTCTAATGAACCTGCTGAAAATGGTCTAAGCTTAATTTGATACATCATATATTCTTACTTATAGGCTAAATCAAGATGGTCTTGAACACTTTTTCGGCTGCATAAGACAGATAGGTGCATGTCATCAACACCCATCACCCGTCGCATTCAAGCACCGAGTCAGCGCCCACATTCTAGGAAAAGACAGCAAACTGTTAGGATCAAACTGCAACGTTGAAAGTTGCAATAGTCATATGATGACGTCAGGCTCATTTTCCAGTTTTCCTGTTGAACAAAGTGCATCCTTTGTAGATGAAGAAACTTCTATTAAAAAAGAACTGAGTCTATCGGCAATGCTGTTTTGTTTGCCAGGGGAATTTGTTAATGATTTGCAAAATGATGAATATGTAGAATTTGACACTGAAAAAGAAGCATTACGGAAAGCGATGGAAGATGGAGGCTTACAATACGTAGGTGGTTATATAGCTCGTAAGTTTCCTGAATATGAATTCCTTGGAACTGCAGCGACGAAGGGAGATGGCACTTGGATTGGTGCTATAAGTGCAAGAGATGGAAAACTAATGCAACCAAGCGAAGAATTTTTGGTGCATTTGGAAACGTTGGAAAAAAAAATGTTTCTTTTTCATCATGGGGAAAAGTATCTAAAACCTGGAAAAGGAGCGACGGATAAATTGACTGATTTAATTAGCGAGTGTTTTAAAAGCAAGGATATCCCATTACCATACGAAGTGATTAAATTTTTTGTTAGATGTTGTACATTTTTTAGAATTCGTGTTTTAAATAGGAATATTAGTTCATCAAGAAAAACGGAGAATAAAATGAAAAAGCTTTCAACGTAATATAGAACATAACTGAAATATATATTGTGTATATATCATTATTTATTTTATGAATTTAAACTGTTATTTACATCATCAGATATTTGTTTGGTTGTTTGAGTGTAATAAAGTTATGTATTTGTAATCTTATTTTTATTATCCTAAAAGAATAAAATATAAATTTTCGAAAAGATTGAAAAATACAGAGAAGAAAACATGGTTCCTTTATTTTCTTATGGAAGTTCCACAGCTTACTCAGCCACACTTAAGTCTGAGTGACGTCATCGCTCTGACCGACCCGACTCCCACCATCTGGCTACCTGCGCACTAAGGTGGCCTTAGAAGACCTCTTTGTCTATAGACCTTGTATATATATATATATATATATATATATATATATATATATATATATATATATATATATATATATATATATATATATATATATATATATATATATGTGTGTGTATATATATACAGTAAATATGAAAAACTACTTATCTTTCATTGGTACAAATAGGTAGGAGAAAATTTCTCGTGGAAATTCCAAAATGAACACCACTTCATAAATGAAGATCTTAGAAGGCAAACTTGTGTCAAGTCGAAGAGAGTTTCCATTGATTAACTCGTCTTTTCTTCCAAGTCATCAGCAGTCATTTCCTGGACCTCCCAGACACTAACTTGAGTAGAGAAGGGCGGTAAGTGGGTTGCTTTAGTGATGATCGTATATGAACTGTCTCCTCCTTGTACGCAATATGAACGAATCATTATGAAACGCAAGAAAAGGAGAAAATTAAATAGTGTTGACCAGAATTATGAATCATTGTTTTGTTCAGACCTTTTTCTTGTTACTTGAAGGTGCACTCGGGCACATTGTTCATTCTTGTTTCTCTTACTCTTGTTTTTGTTTTTTGGAATTTATATATGAAAGATATTTTTTTAATGTTTTCACTGTTCTTGTAATACATCATATTAATTATTCATTACTTCTCTTGTTTTTATATGTTTCCTTTCCTTACAGCCTCCTCCTTTTCCAACTAGGTTTGTACTTACGTAGCAATAATAATAATGATAAATTGTAATATATGCATTGAACCCCTTTGCACCGATAAACATGCAAGATATCCTAAATCTTTACACATATCTTTTTATTCCAATACTTTGCAACACAAAATTAAAATACGGAGCAGTTTTCGTAACTTCAAGTATGTGGAAAAAGGCAAAAGAACCAATTTCATCTGTGAAATATATTATGTGTCAGTCAGAGAGAGAGATAGAGACAGAGAGACAGAGGGAGAGAGAGAGAGAGAGTGTGTGTGTCTGTGGGTGTGTATATATATATATATATATATATATATATATATATATATATATATATATATATATATATATATATATATATATATATATATATATATATATATATTTATTTATTTTTTTATAAGAATGTGTGCTTATGCATGCGTGCTTCATAAATAACACAATTTAATGGTTATATCTATACATTACCCAGTTTAATGCTAGATACAAAGCGCAGTGGTAGGATGGAACAATTTCCAGATCCTGAAGTATCTCAGATGTGACCTTGAAGTGTCTCAGACAACTGAGATTGTCAAGTAGGACTTTGAGATTCTCGTCGTATTTCAAATAAGATTTCAAATTGAGTCTCCTGAAGTAGGGGATGTAGGCAAGGGAAAGGGATGAAGAAGGGGTTACATAGGGCGTGGGGAGGAAGGAGGAATCTTTCCCATAATGGCTCAATCTCTGATCAGAATTAATTTATGGACCCCAATTGAACTATATTACATCAGCGTAGCCTCACAAGAGCGGAATGAATTACAATAGGATCTGTGGTCACTTGAGTGAGTTGAGTCATTTCTCTTTCAGAAGATATAAAGAGATAAGAATATTTTGGATAATAATACATGGGAGAGAGAGAGAGAGAGAGAGAGAGAGAGAGAGAGAGAGAGAGAGAGAGAGAGAGAGAGAGAGAGAGATTCTACATTATCTATGGCTGAGTTTCATACATTATCTATGGCTGAGTTTCATAATTTTCCATGATCTTTCATATGTGAATCATGGAAAATTTTGAAAGTCGAGGGCAGATAATGTATTCTCTCTCTCTCTCTCTCTCTCTCTCTCTCTCTCTCTCTCTCTCTCCTCTCTCTCTCTCTCTCTCTCTCTCTCTCTCTCGTATTGTTTCATACCTTTCTATCTAACATATACTTATTTCTTTATATTTTCCAAAAGAGAAATCACTGGGGTTTTCCCCTTAATTTACCCTTTTCACCACAATATCTTAAATAACAGTTTTCTTCCTCTGCTAAACTTTACCGAAAACAAAGTTTGTTTTCCTTTGAAAAAAACAGAAATATATTTGGTGACAAGAGTTGCATTTGCAATTCTCTATTTCCCGCAGGACACTATCTCTCTCTCTCTCTCTCTCTCTCCTCTCTCTCTCTCTCTCTCTCTCTCTCTCTCTCTCTCTCTCTCTCTCTCTCTCTCTCGCTCTGCCGTTCTCCTACCCTGGGTTTCTTGCCAATCCTTCAAAGGGAAATTTCGAGTGATTATTTTGACAGATAATCAATCATGTTAAGAAAAACAAACTGACCTTATGAATATAGAAAAAAGAGACATCAATAGAATACCGTTTGAAAAGACAGAACCAAACACATTTTGTCAATTTTAAAAAGGCTTAAATAATGAAAGACAAAATCATTTCCTGAAAGACCACCGATGTTGCCAAGTCTCGTTCACTTGATGATATATTCCATCAGATCTTTCCTCGAACTTCTGGAAAGTTCTTGAAGTGGCTGAAAATATCTCTCAACTATTTATATATTTTCGCATTTTTCTATTTGAAATTACCAATAGTGATTATTATTATTTTCATTATTTGTATTAGTTTTGTTATTGTTAGTATCAATTTTATTCGTCTTATCAAAGATCTCTCAGGTTTGTTAACATCATCTTCTGATGAAAAATTCTTTTAAATAAGAATTATGTTTAATGATATGTTTTATTATTATTATTATTATTATTATTATTATTATTATTATCATTATTATTATTATTATTATTATTTTTATTAATGTTATCACTATTAATATTTTCATTATTATCATTACTATCATTATTATTATTATCACCTTTGCGAACTTCATTGCGAAGGTTGTGTTTTGATAGGCTTATGTTTGTATGTCTGTCCGTGTGTTTGTGATTTGCCTAACTAAAAAACTTTTTGACCTAATCTCTGAAAATTTGGTTGGAGGATTAGCCATGATCTAAGGCTAACTTGATTAGATTTTGTGAGTGATTAGGTCAAATGTTAAAGCCAAGGTTACAAAAAGGGAAAATACGAATCATAAAATTCAAAAACTATGTGACCGAATCTTATTAAATTTGGTGGGATGATTGGTCATAGTCAAAGGGCAATTGCATTAGATTTGGGGAGTGATTGGGAGAAATGTCATGGTCAGGGTCATTAAAATGTAACAAAAAATGTCTTTTTGCTCTATCGTGATCAATTTTTTATCTGATTTGTATGAACCTAGTACTAAAATGTGCATAATTCAATTTCATATCTTGTATTATACAACATGATATAGTGATATCATAACCCATGTTTGTGTTTGTATCTATTTGAATGAATCTCATGAAATTTGGTGGATGATTGGCTAGGATTAGGCTTTGTGAGTGATCGGGTCAAAAGTCCAGGCCGAGGTCACGCAAAGGTAAAAAGTCTCTTTCTGCCTTATCTTGCCAATATTTATGCATAATTCAATTTCCTATTTTGTTATATATGACCTTTGCGATCAAATACCCACATAATCATTTTTTATATATATCTCTTTGTTTTTTATTCACATAACTTAAAGGATATTTGACCGAATAATGTGAAATTTTGTGGAATGCTTGGCCAAGATTCGAGGACGATTTGATTAGATTTAGGGAGGAATTAAGTTAAAAATGAAGGCCAAGGCCAAAGAGGTAAATAATGTATTTTGCTCATCCTTGCCATTACAACTAAAATTAGCATAATTCTGTTGCCTATTTTGAGATATATGTTTTGGGATCAAATACCCACATCATCATCATCAGTTATCTTAGTAACAAAAGAGGCGGCGGCGAAGCCATGGTTTTGTTGTTGTTGTTGCTGTTGTTGTTGTTTGTGGAGCTTCGAGTATTCGCTTTCACGGCTTGATTGATGAATCCACAATAGTTATGTCAGAATAAATTAAATTGGATTCCTTATGAATATTTTCTTTCATTAGTTGCTTACAATTGTCTTTAGGACAAGATATTCATTTGAATAAAGAAAAGAATCGTTTTGAAGACCACATTTCTTCTTACGTTTGGCCAAGATGAGAAAAAAAAAAAAAAAAAAAAAAAAAAAAAAAAAAAAAAAAAAAAAAAAAAAAAAAAAAAGTCTTATCTCAAACTACACTTGAGCGGAAAGCTTTTCTCACCATTTTTTATTAACTCTGGAACAAAATTAAAGTCAAGGAGGACTCAGGTAGTCATACTTACTTTCTTGGTCAAAAGGAGTTTTCAAGAATTGGTGGATTTTTTTAACTCATAACTTTTTCAACAATTCTTTTACTGGATTTCATTTTAATCTTTGTAGATATTTACCGAGATTGTCGGAAGGACAGAAAAAAAAAAAAAAAAAAAAAAAAAAAAAAAAAAAAAAAAAAAAAAAAAAAAAAAAAAAAAACTTTAATTATCATCTCAATAATTTAGTTTTTAGGGAAAAAAATAGATTATTCCTGTTCTTTTGACGAGATTTGTTGACAAACACGAGACCAAACAAACATACACGCGGAAATAGTTAGATTTCCCATGCTTAATTAAATTGTATTAATATCCATACAATCGTGTTCTACGTGTGTCAATGTAAAGAACAGATACCACAATATGAAATGGAGAACGACATTCATATTTAGATTGATTAAATGATTTTTAAGTTCTTGGTATCCTGACATCGTCATATTTAGATATCTTAACAATAATAGCTTTGTATTTCGATATTTTGGATTGACTCTTATCACTATCCTTGAATGTTTTTTTCCTCCTTAAAACAGGAAGATTGAGATCAAACGAAAAAGCAATTCACTGGTTGAGAAATTAATTAGCAGATAGAGTGAATATGACTGTGTTGAGGTGGTTTGGCCATGTAGAGAGAATAGAAAATGGTTGACTGCTGAAGAAGGTGATGGATACAAGAGTTGATGGGAGAAATACAAGAGGAAGGCCAAGGTTTTGGTGGATGGATGGAATGAAGGAAATCCTAGGTGACAAGAAGATTGATGTAATAAAGGTAAAAGAGCGCGATAAGGAAAAGAAAAAAAAAATAATTAGTTGTTTTGGGTCAGCTACCCTCCCAAAATGCTATGGTAGATAAATAGATTATTATTATTTTTATTATTATTATTATTATTATTATTATTATTATTATTATTATTATTATTATTATTATTATTATTATTTCTTTATACATCCTAATAACTTTAAATGAAAACAGAAACTTACCAAGCAAATGACAAGTCAGTGCAATCTAAATCCACAAGCTAGTTTCTCTTGCCCAACACAAAACGCACCCATGGAGGCCAATTGAAGCAATTTATGGAACTCATAGATTATTTGCCACCCTTGAAGGAGCTCTAGGAATTAGACCGAGAGGATGATGAAATAAAAATCAGACGGCATTTGTAGGGTAGATGGAAGGGATGTGTTTTTTAAACGAAGCCTCACAACTTAGGGTCTCGAAGTCGTGCTATTGAGATGTAAGAAGTATTATAAGAGACATCTCTGTTTTTCCCTATCCATGTGCGTGCCTCGTTTAGATATTTCTTAGAGG
>NC_090741.1:96981790-96984290 GCF_036898095.1 Palaemon carinicauda | reverse complement strand
AATTTAGTGATGCTTTTGACCGTGTTAATCATGAGGCCCTTGTTTTCAAACTTAAAAACAATTGGAAGTAAGTGGGTGTTTTCTTAGAATCGTTATTGAATTTTCAATTAATAGATTGAAAAAGTAATTGTTGATTGACACCATAGTGAGTGTGAGAATATAATATTTGGAATCCTTGGCCCATTACTTTTCATACTAGATACGCATGACATGTAATTTGGCCTAGCAAACAAGCCCGTTGCATATGCAGGTGATGCTACTCCCATTGCTTCAATTCCATCTCCTAAAAGTAAATCTGGAGTTGTTGAATCCTTTAATTGAGATCTAACTAGAATAAGTGCATGGTGCAAATTATGGGGCACAAAGTTAATACCTAACAAAACTCAAAGCATGATTGCATTGAGTTCGATGACGATGACTCCTCAACATCCAGATCTCTGCATTGATAATGTTTCGTTAATACTATACCGCTTTTAAAAATTTAGGTGCGATTCTTGATGGTAATTTTACTTTCAAGAAACACATTCGGCCTGTTTCTTCTTCAGTTGTTAAAAAGAATTGGTTTATTGAGAAAGGCTTTTGTTATTTCTGTGATGAATCTAACCTGAAGAAATGTTTCAATCCCTTCGTTCTATTTTGTTTCGAGTATTGTTCGTCTCTCAGTAACTTTCATCTGAATTTATAGGACAAAAACATAGGGTCTAATAAATTTCTAATTCATGATCAAGATATTAATCTCTGGCACCGTCGTTCAGTTAGGTCTTCCCAGACTGTATCTGCATGTGCGTAGTACTAAGTATGCAGTTAATTCTAATAGTTGATCCATGTCTTTAACTGTTAAATCTCATCATAATTTGTAGGACTAAAACTTGCGGTCTTTTAAGTCTTTTATTCCTGATCTAGATATTAATCACAGGCACCATCATTCATTTACTTCATTATGCATGTTGTATAAGATTTTCCATAATTCTAGCCATCCTTTACATCCAGATCTTATCAGACTATACCATCCAGTACATAACAGTAAGTAGAGGGTTAATCCAGACAGTCATGGGTTCTCCATCATAAGGCTCAATATTACAGTATTCTAGAACTTTTATTCTAACTGTGACCAGGTTGTGGAATTATCTTCCTAATCAGATATTTGAGGCTATATAAATTCAGAAGTTAAAACTTCTGAATGTTTGCTATTGAACAGTCTGACATAAGAATCTCTTCATAGTTTATATTTGACAGACCTATTTTAACGATGTTACTTATCAAAAAATATTTTCGATTTTATACACATTACTTTCTCATATATAGATTATTCATTTTGCTAATGATCTCTTTTCCCTGTTGAGGCCCTGGGCTTGTATCATCCTGGTATTAATAATGAAAATAATAATAATAATAATAATAATAATAATAATAATAATAATAACATTTTGGGAGTAGACCCTCTTTTAAGCAGGTTTTATTAAAAGTGATTGCTGCCTCAGTGGCGTTAATCTTGTAATTAACTTTTTCTATTGTTCTTATTATCTTCTTCTCTTCATTTGAACAATCCGTCAGTAACTGGGAAAGGGACATATCAATAGGAAGGTGATGAAGACCATATCATTCAGAAATGGTACCAGAATGAAGGCCCTAATGATACCAACACGCCAGCAAAAATAAATCTTTACTATAAAGGCATTATGAGCGTAAACTACAACGAAGAAGAAAAGATTATGAAAAATATAATAAAAAACAACGTTTTTGCCACGGCAGAGGATACTGAAATCAACCTCATAATTTATTACCAATCAGCAAAAACACGAGACTTGATAATGAAAAACAACCCTGCCCCCGCCATGCAAGATGACTTGAAAAAGACGAACGTAGTGTACCGATATAAATGCCCCGTCCAGGAATGTCCTGGCACCTACATCGGGATGACGACGATGCGTCTTTCTAAGAGATTATCTTGCCACGTGCAACAGGGTGCAATAAAAATGCATTGCCTCCAAAAACATAATTTCATGACAACAAGGGAGCATATAGTGAAAAATGTAACAATCATCGGCCATGCCCCTGACAGTAGACGTCTCCGGATAATGGAAGCTATTTTTATTCAACAACAAAGACCTAACCTCAACACCACGCAAGAAGGGACCTTATTGCCAACATGTATAAGGTCCACTATCAACAATAGTCCAGGCAATAACAACTATGACAGGACTGATATAGCTGAAGGTCAAAACAGGGATTATCTCCTGACAGAACCAGAGCCAGTAATCCCACCAAACATCCCGGCGAGGCAGAGGCCACCACCCAATAGGATTAACGGTCTCCGCCCTAGGGCGGTTCTTAACCAGTGAAGATGGAATCTCGTAGCAGGACTCCGTATATAAGCCATCAAAACAACACCTGCATTTCAGTTCACTCTTGACAATGAGCAGAAAACCTTCTCACTGCTCGAAACCGGTTGAGTCGAAGGATGTGTTAAACTTAACACCACGTAATTTATAAATTTTGT
>NC_090741.1:96954290-96976790 GCF_036898095.1 Palaemon carinicauda | reverse complement strand
AGTCTAGCTGTCTGGGTATTCAGCTTAGTAAGATCTTTGTAAATATTTTATGCATTATTGAAAGTAGTCTTATTAGGCGATAATATTTCAGGGCTTTTTTTTATCTCCTATTTTGTGAATTAGTATAATGATAAAGTTTTTCCCAAACTGTAGGTATAGAGTATTCAGGATTACATTTTTATTAAAGTTAAGCGAGTTTTACAATCTCCTCCATATACTATTCAATAAATTGTAAGACCATCTTCTGCTGCTTTGCTGCTTTTCATGACTTTTAATGCTTTCTTTACTTCTAATGTTACTTTTGGTAACAGCTCAGGTATTTCATTGCGTCTATTGGCAAAATTATTTCATATATCGCTATTGTATAAAGTCGTTTAGAAAACCTCTGCCATTTTTAGCCCTTCATGTCTTCTGTTGATAATATCAACAATTTCAGCCTTCAATGCAAATATCTGTTGGTACCCACCCCAAGTCTCGTTTACATCAGTTTGATTCTTCATCCTTACTTTGGTGTTTTTTCAAGCTTTCGTCTTATTGTGTTTACGGATGTCTTGGATTTTTAGTTTGTTTTAATTCCGATAGTTCTTCTAATTTTATTTCCTCCCTCTTGGATTTTACCGAATTTTTCCAGTCTTTTCGTTTTTTAGATTTTGGTGTCTTCTGTATGTGTGTGTTTGTCTATATTCATACTTTTTTTGAATGGTGATTTTAAACTTAGCCAGAACTCACCTTTTCTGGCTGTCCATTCCAGGTATATAACAACCAGATACTTAATTAACTATTTAGCAAAATATGACCAAGTCGTTCTACTCCGTGAGATGGAACTCAGGCTATCATACCAACATAATGAGATGCTTTATTACAAAATTTTAAAGATAATTGTATGTATATATATATATATATATATATATATATATATATATATATATATATATATATATATATATATATATATATATATATATATATATATATATATATATATATATTTATACGTATATATATATATATATATATATATATATATATATATATATATATATATATATATATATATATATATATATATATATATATATATATATATATGGAAAAACTACTTATCATTCATTGGTACGAATAGGCAGAGGAAATTTTTTCGTGAAAATTCCAAAATGAACACATCTTCGTAAATGAAGTCTTGAAAGGCAAACTTGTGTCACCTCGAAGACAATTTCCATTAGTTAACTCGTCGTTCCTGCCAAGTCATCAGCAGTCATTTCCTGGACCTCCCAGAGACTGACTTGAGTAGAGAAGGTTGGTGAGTGGGTTCCTTTAGTGATGATCATGTACGACCTGTCTCTTCCTTGTACACAATATGAACGAATCATTATGACATAAAGGAAAGAGGGGAAAATTAAATAGTGGTGACCAGAGTTATGAATCACTATTTTGTTCAGACCTTCTACTTGTTACTTGCACTCGGGCACATTATTCTATTTAATTTCTCTTTCTCTTTTTTTTATATATATATATGGAAGGTCAATTTTAATGCTGTTACTGATCTTGAAATATATCATGTTAATTTTGCTTGTGTAGACTTTACTTCTGTTACTTGACGGTGCATTCGGGCACATTATTCTATCTGATTTTTCTTCCTCTTGATTTTTCTTATTTTTGTAATTTACATAGGAAAAATATATCTTAATGTCGTTACTGTTCTTGAAATATGTCATATTAATTATTAATTACTTCTCTTGTAGCATATATATTTTTTTTCCTTTCCTGACTAGACTATTGTTACTTTTTGGAGCCCTTTGGCTTATAGCATCCTGCTTTTACAAATAGGTTTGTAGCTTAGTTAACAATAATGTTGATGATAAATGTTAACGGAAGCCATGGGACCTCTTTCCACCGATAAATCTCTAACACATCCTAAATAATAACAAATATCTTTTTATTCCAATACTTTTCAACACAACTTTAAAATGTCGGAGCAGTTTTCGTAACTTTCAGTATGGGGAAAAAGGCGAAATAGCTGATCTCATCTGTGAGATATATTAAGTGTCATTCATTGTAATGTAGTGTCATTTTATCTCACGCGTGAAGGGTAATCCAATCAGGGTTTCATTAGAGCCTGTGCAAGTGAATTATTTTTGGATAGCTGAAAGGAAAAAAGAGAGAGGGAGAGAGAGAAAGAGTCTGGTATGAAAAAATAAAAAAATAGTAAAATATAATAGAGAGAGAGAGAGAGAGAGAGAGAGAGAGAGAGAGAGAGAGAGAGAGAGAGAGAGAGAGAGAGATGTGTGCGGGGGGGGGGGGGTTCTTCTGTGACAATATTAAGAAAAGTAGAGAGAAAGCGAAGGGTACTTTCAGGAAGAGAGCTAGTTTAGCTGTGACAAAAGCAAGAAAATGAGAGAGAGAGAGAGAGAGAGAGAGAGAGAGAGAGAGAGAGAGAGAGAGAGAGAGAGAGAGAGAGATATGAAAAGACCAAAAAAGTAATAAAAATAGTAGAGAGAGAGAGAGAGAGAGAGAGAGAGAGAGAGAGAGAGAGAGAGAGAGAGAGAGAGAGAGAGAGAGAGGGTATGGGTACGTTTTGGTAGAGAGAGCGAGTTGGCTGTGGCAAAAGTAAGAAAATGAGAGAGAGAGAGAGAGAGAGAGAGAGAGAGAGAGAGAGAGAGAGAGAGAGAGAGAGAAGGGGAGGGATGGTTCTTCTATGACAATATTAAGAATAGGGGAGAGAAAGAGATAGCGAAGGGATGAAAGTGTTAGTGTTAAATCCCATATTAATTAAGTATAAAGATAAAATGAGTAAACACTACGCACTCGCATACATACATTTCTTGTACAGTCGTACAAACTGAATTTTTGACATTATTTGAATCAAGTATCAACTAATTTCAATGCTACATTTCCTAAAAACTTTTCTTTGTTAATCTCTTTTTAACACCTTAGGCTTATACAGTAAACTCCTGTCAGTATATCACACCTGTATATTTCACCTCCAGAATTATATATATATATATATATATATATATATATATATATATATATATATATATATATAATATATATATATATATATATATATATATATATATAGTATATATATAATATATATATATAAATATATATAATATATAATATATGATCAATTTTTGCACATTTAAACGTGTTTCTTTCATATTTCAAATAAGCCATATATATTATACATTAAAGTCTGGATTCTCATAACGACCTCGGGATCAGATTCAATTCTAAGTACAGAAAACCTGAATTTGACAGCTATATGTATAGAAGAATTGTCATTGACCTTTATCTTTCTTCGTGGCTGAGTGGTATGGTCACTGGCATACAGATATCTTGGGACGAAGGTTCAAATCCCCGCCGGTCTGATATCATAGTCTTTGGCCGGTTCCGCCTGGGGCTCTGATCCCGAGGTCGTTAAGAGAATACAGACTTTAATGTATTAATATATATGGCTTATTTGAAATATGAAAGAAACACGTCTAAATGTGCAAAAATTTATCATTAATCGAATGCCAAGTCCCCAAACCTACCAATTAGCTACGATGGTGAAGATGGGTTGATTTCAATTTTAAGTACAGAAAACCTGAATTTGACAGGTATATGTATAGAAGAATTTCCATTCACTTTTATCTTTCTTCGTGGCTGAGTGGTATGGTCACTGGCATACAGATATCCTGGACGAGGGTTCAAATCCCCACCGGTCCGATATCATAGACTTTGGGCGGTTCCGCCTGGGGCTCTGATCCCGAGGTCGTTAAAAGAATCCAGAATTTAATGTATTAATATATATGGCTTATTTGAGATATATATACATGTGTGTGTGTATATGTGTGGGTGTCTGTGTGGGTTGATATATCATAGTTTTTAATTCATATCATTCGTCAATTTTCATTAAAAGGAGATTCTGAAATTGTTACTATTATTACTAGTTAAGGTAAAACCGTTGTTGAAAAAGTGAGATACTATAAGCGTAAAGAGTCCAACAAGTAAAAATAACCGAAAAGAAGAAAGGAAATAAATAAAATAAATTCAGTACAAAAGAAGTAATGAGCAATTAATATAAAAGATTTTAAGAACCGTATCAACATTAAAAAAGTCCTTTTATATATAAACTATAGAGACTTACGCCAGCCTGTTCAATACTGAATATACTGTAGACATTATAATAAGTTTTTTTTAATGATCTTTAATCAACATTACATACTTTGCAAAAGTGTGTAGCATGGTCTTTCACCGTCTTGGATTTGAGTTTTCTTGTTTGAGGGTACATTCGAGCACAATATTCTATGTAATTTTTCTCTCTCTTGCTTTGTTAATATTCTTATAGTCTATAGGAGATATTTATTTTAATTTTGTTACCCTTGAAATATTTTTTTTTTCCTTTTTTCTTTCCTCACTAGGCTATTTTCCCTGTTGGAGCCCCTATGCTTATGGCAACCTGCTTTTCCAACTAGGGTTGTAGCTTAGCAAGTAATAATAATAATAATAATAATAATAATAATAATAATAATAATAATAATAATGATAATAATAAAAATAATAATAATAAAAAAGAGAGACTCATGTCAGCCTGATTAATACTGAGTATAGATCTTCAGAATCTATTTTTTAATGATAATTTAATCAACATTTCATGATTTGAAAAAGAAATGGAAAATACTGAAAACTAGATTCACTCTATACTTGCATTTCTGAAATTCCTGAAATTTCATTTGGCCAATTCCAGTTGGTGACTAATCACGGAATGCAATGGGCATTTTATGGGAACACAGAGGGTGGGATGTTAATGATCGTACTAACGTTCTCTCTCTCTCTCTCTCTCTCTCTCTCTCTCTCTCTCTCTCTCTCTCTCTCTCTCTCTCTCTCTCTCTTTCTGTTATTATTATTGTTATGACTATCATAATCATTATTGTTATTAATGATAATGCTAATAATAACAAGGTTTTCTATGCTTATTCTATTTTCTGTTGTGAAAATTAAGTAACTATTTAATTCTTTTTTTTTATAGAATGAGCTCTTTCTAAGCAGGATAGCATTGAATGATAGAATACCATTAGTATTATTATCATTATTATTATTATTATTAGTAGTAGTAGTAGTAGTAGTAGTAGTAGTAGTAGTAGTAGTAGTAGTAGTAGTGTTTATATAGTTTGTTGGTGTTTCATTAGTGTTACTAATCAGATAATTAGCTTTATATATTCGATATTATTAATCAGCAGATGTGATAATAAGTTCTATTATTGTTTTTTTTTCCGATATATTGAAATTATAAACTTAGTTTCTAAGATCTTTAATTTTCTTATTTTTTTTTTTTTTTTTTTTTTTTTTACTTCCGCTAAGGAGATTATATTTTCGAGTCTGTTTATATGTATTTTTAATTACCTGTTTGTCTGTGGACAGGATTACGTCAAAACTACTCGACGGATTTTGACGAAATCCTCACCACTGATTAACCATTCATGGACGACCCCACTAAATTTTGGTGTGTGTGTGTGTGTGTGTGTGTGTGTGTGTGTGTGTGTGTGTGTGTGTGTGTGTGTGTAGATTGCCTTACCATATGTAAGACACAGGCTCTTGCCGCTGGGCAGCCCGTAAATATTTTGGTGATGTTCCAGATCCGGATCCGGACTCTAGATAAGGATTTGCATTTTCTGGCATTTTAAAGATAACGCTAAAACAAACTGACGGATTTTCTATATAAGTAATATTGATGTTGTTTTGTTACAATTATTATTGTTGCTACTGTTACTATTATTGTTATTATTAGTAAAAGTGGTTTTTCTTGTTTTAGTAGTAGTATTTGGCTGCTTTGTTATGCAATCTCAAAATAAACATGCTGTTCTGATCAAGCCTCCACGCACTGTGATATGAACGGGAGACGAGGCTGAAAAAGCCATTTCATCACTCCATTGTACAGCGTCTTTCATAATGATGTTGAAATAAGATTTCTTTATTATTCTCCAGATCAATTATCCCTCCAATTAATTTGAGATTAGAAACGAGGCTAACTTCCTGAGAAGGAGCTTTTCCCTTTTAGTCTTGAAACAATTCAAGGTGTTTTTACGCATGAAGGATTGCAATGAAAGGCATCATTATCCGTTCAGAAAACCATGAAACAAGGATGAGAGAGAGAGAGAGAGAGAGAGAGAGAGAGAGAGAGAGAGAGAGAGAGAGAGAGAGAGAGAGAGAGAGAGAGAGAGAGTTTGTTGCAGTAATTTTTATTATGTTTCTCGTTTATATTTTAAGCACTTAATAATTTTAATGAATAGAAGGGCATTCAGTAGAGCTAATACTCCAGTGGCAACTTATTTCTCTATCCTTTCCTCGACCTTGGCCTTGACCTTTGACCCTCACATATATCATTTGGCGTGGGTTTTCATACACACAAATATGAACCAAGTTTAAAGTTTCTGTGACACTGATGTCCAAATTTATAGCTGATTATGTGAATTGGACATTTTGCTTGACCGTGACCTTGACCTTCATCTTCCAAAATGTAATTATTTCCAGCTATTTACATAACAGTTTATCCCTGCAAGTTTCATAACGAATAAAACTGTTGCCAGGAAGCTTTTCATAAACAAACAAGCACACAAATTACAAACACACAAACAGGGGCGAAAACATAAACTCCTTTGTTGGACTTCGTTGGTGGAGGTAATAATAATAATAATAATAATAATAATAATAATAATAATAATAATAATAATAATAATAATAATAATAATAATAATAATAATAATAATAATAATAATAATAATATGAAAAAAAATATATAATTTCTGTTGGAAAACAAATGATTATTGATGATAGACGTCCGACGCCAGAGAAATCTGCATTAATCAATCAAAACAATCCATCAAATACGTTTATCCAATAATAATAGCATGAAAACCTCATATTGGACATTAAAATAAAGAAAAACAACAATAGCAGTCATAATTAACAATAACAATATTATTGGTAGTATTAGATAACATATTTGTAAATGGATGGTCAAAAAATATTTACAGCCATTTCGAGAATTTTCCAGAATTTAGAGTAGAGATCTGATGGAATATAATATCAAGTAATCAAGAGATGAAAACATTGGTGGTCCTTCAGGAAAGGGTTTAGACTTTGCAAATTTTGGATTTAAAAATGTCTTTCTAAGCGATACTTTATTTGGTGGCGTTTTTCCTGACATTCATTTAATTTTTTTTAACATTATTGAATATTTAATGTTTTTGAATGTACCCGAAATTTTCCTTTGAAGGATTGGCAGGAAACACAGGGCCAAAGGTCATGAGAGAGAGAGAAGAGAGAGAGAGAGAGAGAGAGAGAGAGAGAGAGAGAGAGAGAGAGAGAGAAATAGAGACGTGCAAAGGCAACTCTTTTGTGTCCCCGAAAACTTTTCGGTTATTCTAAAGAAAAACAAATTTTGCTTTCGGTAAAATTTAGAAGAGGAAGAAAATTGTTCCCTGAAATGTTGTTGTAAGTTGAAAGGAAAAATCTAGTAATTTCCCTTTCGGAAGATATGAAGAGATAAGAATATGATGGATAAACAGGTATGAAAATAAATAAAACAATCACAGAGAGAGAGAGAGAGAGAGAGAGAGAGAGAGAGAGAGAGAGAGAGAGAGAGAGAGAGAGAGAGAGAGAGAGAACATTATAACTTCAGTGATTGATTAATAAATAAAAAAATAAAATCTTAAAGTCTTTATGACAATCAATAATCTCCATGATTAACAAAAAGAGGAACTAAGATAAACTGCAAATAAATAAATGTTTAATGAAATGAAAGTAAAAAATATTTTGGGGAGGAAGAGTTTGTATCCTGTTGCCATAAGAACCTGAAATAAACAATCCTAACCTTCATAATCCCTTCAATAAGAAAACAAAGAGAGTATGAAAAACTTTTCTCTCTCATAGATATCTTACCGTTGTTAGTTAGAAGAACGCTGGAGAAATAATACGTGTCCATCACTTTTGTAATAGTACGTGTCATCTTCAGAACCTGAGAGAAAGAAAGACGAAAAAGACTCCAAGTGTCTCAACACTCTACTTGACACTCTTAGTTGTCTGAAGACACTTAAAGGTCACTTCTGAGACACTAACGGCTTCTATAGATTGTTCTATTATATAAGACTTTTTCATGCCAAAAATTCAAGATTTATACAACCAATATCACTAGAGAGTTATGTTATATCCAAACGTGCTCATGCAGACACAGACATAGTCTAGATGCTGCACTGCACTTTTACTATTATTAACTTAATGGTGATGCTGTTACGAGTACTACGGAGAGAGATTGAATGAGTTAAGGCCTGAGAATGCGGGAGGAGGGGGGGGGGCCTAAGGCAAAACAAATTGGTAAAAAAATCAAATGATTACTATGTGGGTTTCATATAGATACTACAAAATTGATTTTTCCGCCTCGTGTGCTGGTCTCAAGATTTATATATATATATATATATATATATATATATATATATATATATATATATATATATATATATATATATATATATATATAAATATATATATATATATATATATATATATATATATATATATATAATATATATATATGTGTGTGTGTGTGTTTGTGTATATATATGTATATAATATATATAAACACACACACACACACACACACACATATATATATATATATATATATATATATATATATATATATATATATATATTTATATATATATATATATATATATATATATATATTCATATATATATATATATATATATATATATATATATATATATATATATATATATATATATATATATATTCATATATATATATATATATATATATATATATATATATATATATATATATATATATATTCATATATATAATATATATATATATATATATATATATATATATATATATATATATATATATATATATATATATATATATATATATATATATATATATATATATATATATATATATATATATATGAAATTGCGTTTTGCTCTTTAACATTGTATTTAAACACTTTTCAGGTGTGCCAGGTACACTCCAGATCAAATTATATCGCAACAGAGGCATCCTTCTTCGATAGGACAATTCGGAAGAGAGTCATAGCTAAGAGAATTACAAACAATAACAGTGGAAAAATGAAAATGAATCGTAAAAGATTTCATGTAAAGAAAATGTACAGCAAAATCAGGTGACTGTGGGTGATTGTGCAAAAGATGTTAAATTATTTTAAACTGCCGGAATTATTTGTGTTTTATTTATTTTTCAAAATTAAATTGTAAGAATCATTCGGTGTTTTTTCGGTATGCAAGTATAGTTTGGAGTTAGAGGTCTGAAATTAGACTACTGCCACGAGAAAGTTTTATTTTATTTTTAAAAATTTTCCTCTGTGTAATTTTTCTCAGCCCGATTATTCATATTCGTCTCCTTTTTGGTGTGTATTAACTAATTTTTCTATGAGGATTATCAGCTGTAGATTGTAAAGAGAAACAAAGTGTGCATGTATAGTGAGTGCGTGCGTGAGAGAAAGAATGATTGTGGATGTCACAACAAAACTCATTTTATTCATCTCCATATCAATTGCCCTACTCATGCTGACTTCCTCAACCACTGACCAGGCCTGTATTCGGCTTGGTTGGAAGTTTCAGTAACAAGTTTTAAGCAATATACTATAGATGTTCACTGGATTGCGATCCCGGTAGTAGTTTGCTGCAAATGGCCAAATTATTTCCATAAATGCTCAAATTGGTGCAAAGGTGTGATTACACTACTACAACTTTTTAATATCCTCAAAGTTAGGAAAGCTGGATCACTGCAAATAAATCTAACAGGTAATAATTACCCATAACTATTTATGTATAACTTTATGCAACAAATTCCACAACAAAATAATTTTGTTGAACTTAAAGTGATACTAATAGTAATAATACTTGCCAGCAATCGATTTTCCCCCAATCTTATTTACACAGAGGCCGTATGAAACTTTGACCCATATTGTTCCTCTCGTCACAGGATTATATGAACAGTCGAACAAGAGGTGCAGAAAAACGACCTTGCACATATTATACTTAAAAGTCTAAGATCGTAAATATAATTTCCAATGACAATTCACTGGTAAAACCATAGAATGAGGTTCAACATAATAGAGGAACTCATTAACAAAAACCACTCAACTCTTTGTCGGCACATTTCAGTTATGATGGGGCCATATCAAGTGATCTAATAATGTATAATACATGTATTTACATTTGTCAGTTTGTTGCGTAATTCAAGAGAGAGAGAGAGAGAGAGAGAGAGAGAGAGAGAGAGAGAGAGAGAGAGAGAGAGAGAGAGAGAGAGAGAGAATTGGAGCGGGAAGAGGAAGGCGTGGGAGGGGGTAGATTTGTAATTTTGATGGGTGTGTGAAGGGGGTATTGGGTAGCTTGTTGGGGAGAAGGGATGAGGGACCTGATGAAGGGAGTATTGGTTCTCACGGACTCCAACCTAAAATCATAGGAGTTAAATTCAAAATTACACAAGTTTGAGTAACTTCTATAACACTATAAATTACGGAGATTTGTTATAACCATTGTGTCAGACTGTCATAACAGTCCAACCAATATTCACGATATACAATGTAACATCTGAAATAGATAGAAGATAGTAGATAAATGTTCCTCTCTCAAACCACGAAATATCATCTAGAGTATTTTTTTTCTGCAACCGCGTTACTTATACGAAATAAAGCTTCTTCCACTTGTATGTTTGTGTGGTCTTGTGTTGAATTGTTTGGCAACAAATGGCGTAAAAAAATTGGAATTAAAAAATCAGTCCCAAAAATAAAAATATTGATATGATAATAAACACGGCTCTGTCCTTCTGTCAACCTCGATAAAATTTAAAAAAATGAAAGTAAAATCCACTTTAAAAACTCTGTAAAAAAAAAAGTTACGAGTTGAAGAAATCCAAAAGTTCTTGAAAACTCATTTTCACCAAGAAGGTAAGTATGATTAACTGACTCCTTGGCCTTAATTAACTTCCTCAAAACTTAATTAGAAATAGATAAAAAAAAACAAAAAAAATTCCGCTCAAGTGTAGTTAAGGAACGACGTTTTTTCAAAGACTACTGTTGCCCTTTCATCGTGGACAAACTCAGAAGATACGTAAGAAGAAATATGATCTCTAAAACAATTTTTTTCATTCAAATAAATATCGTTTTCTTAACAAAGACAACATTATATATAACGAATAAAAAATAATATTCACAAGGAATCTTATTAAATTAACTTGGAAGGAACTATTAAGGTTCATCAATCCTGTTGTGAAAGATAATACTCATAGCAACAACAACAACAACAAACTACAACAACAACAACATCAATAATAATAATAATAATAATAATAATAATAATAATAATAATAATAATAATAATAATAATAATAGTAATAATAATAATAATAATAATAATAATAATAATAATAATAATAATAATAACATTCTTCATGAAAGTGTCAAACTCAAAAGAGAGTAAAATTTATTATTATTATTATTATTATTATTATTATTATTATTATTATTATTATTATTATTATTATTATTATTATTATTATTATTATTATTATTATTATTATTATTATTATTATTGTATATAAAATGGTGTATAAGAAAAACACCACCTAAGATTATCATCAATATTTATTATCATTATTCAAAAGAGCGCATTCAAATGTAAGAATCTAACATAACCAGTTAACTCTTCATTAAATTTTCAAGTTCTTGATCGCAAAAATACAAATATATAAGAAAAAAAAATGTATAGAAATTAAGTATTAATCTTTGGTTGAAAAGAATACTGAAGTTCCAGAATATGTCGATACTTTGGATATTAAGAAATATTTTACCTTTTTCATGACTTATTTACGAGACAAAATCATGAAAGAATGCAGCTAATTTTTCGCCTTTTTTAATATATATTTCTATATTCTAGCATGGCTTTGGTAGGTGTTCATTTATTAAACTCATAAAAACTAAAAAACATAAAAAAAAAAAAAAAAATATAAAACAGAGGTCTAAAGTAAATGTATTTACTGAGAGATTCATGTTCTGTTTCCCCGTGTTTGCAATTGGTTCGTGTTATGGCACATCTAAATGTGATGTTCACATACGTTTTAGCACAAACATATGTGGCACCCACGCTATAAGAGTTGGAAAAATTAATTAATACCATTAACATTTTTGACGTTATTATTAACAATGAAGTACCCGGTAATTTTGGTATAAACTGTAACAATAGTAATGCAGCTAATGTACGATTCTCAAAGATTTCCAAGGATGATAATTATAAAAATTGCGAGTATTAACATATGTTGAAATATTTTAAGTCACATAAAAACCAGTAAAATATTTTCGTTGACTCTCCAGAGATTTTCCTTTCCAAGAAAAATTTTTTGTCTCGATGATGAGCGAGTCACATTTCCGGGGATTCCCCGAGTGAATGAACATTCTTGGAATATATTTATTTCAGAGCTAACTTGAAGAATGAAAGAAGCAAGCATGCATACCGATAAGGATATTAAGTCGGCGAGAAATTAAGATTTTCTTTTCATTGATATTTTTGCATAAAAAAGTGATAAAGATCGAAGAATTTGAAAAATAGCTTTAAAATAGATTCAAAGAGACTTTAGATAAGGAAAATTATTAAGATGAACAAATGGATAAACAAAATATCATGACCAATAATTCCTAGTTTAAAAAGTAAAACATTTCGTGGAAAGTTCATGTCTTGATATGTTACAAAAAACGACGTTTAAAAAATTGAAATTAGGTTTCTACATCTTATAGAGTAATAACTTCCTTCCTACCATTATCCCTTCATTAAGGGGTCGGGTGCCTGATGCGTCCTCTCCAATGCCTTCTATCAAACCTCTTCTCTCCATATCATCCTTCACCTTATCTTGCCATCTAATTCTCAGCCTCCCTCTCGATATTACCCCCCAAACTGGTTCCTCCTAAGCCCTCATGAACTCCCTCCCCACCATCCGTCCTCAACAACTCCCCACACCATATAAATTAAGTAATATCGCTCGGAAACATAAAAAGAAAAACTTTATCCCATAAAGACATTCTGAATCGCATTGATAGAAATCCTGAATTTTAATGAATCAGGTAAAATGACAACATAGAAATAAAAGAAAGACTCGACAAAAATACGCCTTCCTTCACGACTCCCAAATCAACATGAGAAATAGGCTGTCCTTTACGACCATCTCACTTCATTCTGACACTTCAAGGATATTATGGCGCTACTTTTTCGACATATCTTGCTTCTAAGGAATATCTCAAGCTACCCCCACAAAAAAAAAAAAAAAAAAAAATGGGGGGAAGAGCAGTCTTTTGTTAACGGACATCGTGTCATAAAAGAGAGTTTACATAACTAAGACTTATCAAAAGGATTTAGTGTCGTTAAATGATTCCTTTTTTCTATATATCATCTACAGCAAAAATCATCTTTATTTTGCAGATCAGAGGGTGAGTAAGATAGGCATCTTACATTCATAAGACAAAATCTTTAGAAATATGATTTTTTTTTTTTAAATTGTGAGCTTCTCCTTAATGTAATAATGGGTTTTGATTTCGTGAAATAGTATTTTATGAACATTTTACAGGAGATGCTTTTGGAAGGAGCCCTTTTTCCCTAGAGTTTAGAACACTTTTAAAGAAGAAAATTTTATTCTTATATTTTGGCAAAAAACCTTATGTCAAGAATAATAATAATAATAATAATAATAATAATAATAATAATAATAATAATAATAATAATAATAATAATAATAATAATAATGAAAACAAAGTTGAATATTAATCTTCATATCAATGTTGTCAGTTCCAAGTACTTGAGAGTTATTACAAACTTTGACTCGGCTGTATTAGTTCACTTGACACCTCCAGTCACACCTTACCGTCAGCAGTCAGTTGTGGCACACGTTTGGACTGGAAATGTAGGGGTTTCGGGGAAGGACAATGATTAGTGAGGAGGAGGAGGAGGAGGAGGAGGAGGAGGAGGAGGAGGAGGAGGAGGAGGAGAAAGAGATTCACAAGAAAAAGGTGATATGGTGACATGAAGAGAATTTCTTTTTCATTTGTTTTGGTAATACACGATATGAAAAAGTAGTCTGATCACAATTTTTTTTATTATTATTTTTTCGTGTTTGATCCCTTCTCTTTGTGTAAATGGGAATCAAAATAAGGTCGTGTGTTTTTTTTTTTTTTTTTTGTTAATATAGAAAAATGCTGAGGGATTTAATAAATAATAAAAATTATTTCCATAGGCTCACATGTAAGCTTAGATTTATTATTATTATTATTATTATTATTATTATTATTATTATTATTATTATTATTATTATTATTAATATTATTACTACTACTACTACTAGTGAAGTCCCTCTTGGATATCTTACATAAAGAAGAAAATGTAGCAATTTAAGAAATTGTAGGACGTCTAGCAATACAATCCATGATATTTCCTTCTACTTTTTATTTCATTAAGCTTTCAGGTATCATTCCTTAACTCATTATCAACTGAAAAAAAATATTTTCTTTACATAAACAGATATATATATATATATATATATATATATATATATATATATATATATATATATATATATATATATATATATATATATATATATATATATATATATATATATATATATACTCATTGCGAACAGAGGGAAGCAGTTTTACAACATCGATCGTGTAAATAAGAAGTACTTGAAAAACTAATGTTAAATCTAGTTATAGTATTTACATTGCTCTCTTAGCTAAAATATACAAAAATATCATAATATAAATAAAACATAATACGGTAAATTTCATAAATGGAATTAAAAGGAAAAACAAAAATTATTTTACTAGCACTTGAAACAATATCAATGTAAAGCTTGAAGTTCCATTATTCAAAGTTATTTTTAAAGCCTTAATCAGTAGCCTTTGTGCGATTCGAAGTTATTTTCCATTTTCCAATGAAAATTCTTCTAGATTCACTTGTTTGTTACTGGTGTTTTCTGAGTGTTCCCCCATGGATAACTGGAGGGGCCTGGCAAGAACCTTATTTGTTCTGTAACTTCTACCCGCATGTTCCGATGCTCTGACAGCGAAGGCCATATTATTATTATTATTGCTACTACTACTTGCTAAGCTACAACCCTAGTGGGAAAACGGGATGCTATAAGGTTAGGGGCTCCAACAGGGGAAATAGCTCAGTGAGGAAAGGAAACAAAGAAAAATACAATATTTTAAGAACCACAATATTGAAATAAATAGCTCCTATATAAACTATAAAAATTTTAATTAACCAAGAGGAAGAGAAATGAAATAGAATTGTACGCCCAAGTGTGCCCTCAAGCAAGAGAACTCTAACCCAAAAGACAGTGGAAGACCACGGTACAGAGGCTGTGGCACTACCCAAGTTTAGAAAACAACGGTTTGATTTTGGAGTGTTCTTCTATTAGAAGAGCTCCTTACCATAGCTAAAGAGTCTCTTTTACCCTTACAAAGAGAGAAGTTACCACTGAACAATTACAGTAAAGTTAGAAGAACTGTTTGGTAATCTCAGTGTTGTCCTTTATATGAGGACAGAGAAGAATGTGTAAAGAATAGGCCAGACTATTCGCTGTGTGTGTGTGTGTAAGAGTGTGTAGGCAAAGGAAAAATTAACCGTAATCAGAGAGAAGGATCCAATGTGGTACTGTCTGGCCAATCAAAAGACCCCATAACTCTCTAGTGGTATTATCTCAACGGGTGGCTAGTGCCCTGGCCAACATACTACCTATTGCTAGATCCCAAATGGCAGTTAACACAAACTGCACATTTAAACTTGTAAACTATGTCAGGAGAGCAGTTAGAGGGGGTGGGGGTTTGTCTTTGTCTTGGAAAATTTATTTTATTTCAGAGTTGCTACAGAAAATCATTCTTGCGTTAATCTGAGGGAAATGTTGTTCTATTATTTTCTTTAATTCTTCATTTATTTCCTTGCATAATTGATCTACTTGATAAGGCAGTTTTAGATGTAGGTTCTGTTTTTCTACAGTGCTTGTAATAGGCTTTTGTTTAATGTTGTTTAGGAATCTCTTTAATTGACAATCAAATATTAAATCATTATTGTCATTGTTGTTGTTGTTACTATTATATTACAAATAAAATGGTGTTAGTAGTATTAGTAATAAAAATATTGGATAGAGAGACAGATGAACCTAGTGACATGAGACGAAATATATTTTATGATTTTACTTCCTTGGATAAATAAAATCTCAATTTCCAGCATTCGAAGAATAAAGATATTCGTTAATGTTACTTTTGTCATCACAACTGAATATTACTCTGGATATTATTTCCCGAAGGTCAAATCACCTAAGGTCTCACCTGTCCGTTTCCCAATTAATCGACTAAGCTGACCTGACATCAGGTGGGATTGTGGAATAAACTGGCATTAGAAAGCATCAAGACAAGGATTTTACTTGTTACTTGCTTGCTTTTCATTCCATTCTTGTTTTAATTGGTTGCTTTCGTAAGGGATTCTATATTTGTTGGTAGTCAAAGGAAAGAACATGAATGTTATATAAACGACGCAAAAGAAATGGAATTTTAAATCATTTTGCTGTTCTGTAAAGATGTAGTTGAAACTTTTGACAACCTTTCAAATTCTAGGTTGCTCAAGGCGATATATCGTAATGGCACAAGTTAAGTCGAACACACACACACACACACACACACATCACACACACACACACACGCCCACGCTTTAACTATTTAAAAACACTGAACCATAAATATCATAATAAAAAAAAAAAATGATAATAACGAAATCAACCAATCGCCCTTTTTTGCTTATCAAAGTCTCTGGAAGTCAAAGTAAACGAAATAAACGTTTAGTATTTACAACGGACAACAAAGATTTGCCTCAATGGGAAAGTCTTAAGAACTTCAGACTATTCTGTACAGTAGTTGGAACATTCTCTCTCTCTCTCTCTCTCTCTCTCTCTCTCTCTCTCTCTCTCTCTCTCTCTCTCTCTCTCTCTCTCTCTCTCTCTCTCTTTCTTTACACACACACACACACACACACACACACACACACACATATATATATATATATATATATATATATATATATATATATATATATATATATATATATATATATATATATATATATATATATATATATATTTATATATATACATATTATTTGTCCTTTCTTCCAAGAAGTTCCTATTCAAATTCTAGCTATGTGTCTTGGCTTGGCTACAAAAGTGGTCATATGAAGAAGGAACACGGTCTGTTGCCAGTGTGTAAGTGCCAGTCACAGCATAGGCTTAGAATATAGGATGGGAAGGCCTACACTCATTAGTGAAGTCGAACAAACGTTCCAATAGTTTCACATGCAATTAACGGAAATACACCACTTTATATAAAATCAGAGAGAGAGAGAGAGAGAGAGAGAGAGAGAGAGAGAGAGAGAGAGAGAGAGAGAGATTTATGGCACAAGTCGGAGATCCGTTTAAAAACATATAGTCCGTTTTTCACTGTGTTGGGTATAGTCACGTTAAATTTCAAATCAAGTTAAATTTCAAGAGCTCCGAAAAAATTGTTACAGTCACTACACTTTCCCATGTGAGCTCCTTAATTTTCAGACTCCAAAATACCAAACAACATTTTTTTCCCGACAAGACAAAGCTGGTACCGCAACTATATTATCTATGGCAAATGACAGAAAGAGGAGATAACGGATTTGGGAAGGAAAATAATTTTGACTTTTCGTTTAGTGGGTTGAATGCTTGGCAACATTAAAGCTTTTTCTGTTTTACAAAATTACTCTTCGAATGAGACTTAATGAAGAATATCATACAATGCTGTTATAAATAAATAAATTAATATATATATATATATATATATATATATATATATATATATATATATATATATATATATATATATATATATATATATATATATATATATATATATATATATATATATATATATATATATATATTCGAAAGGTGAAAAAGAATTAGCAAAACTATCCAAATCAATAACCAAACTAAAAACCTAAGATATACGTGAACAAAATATGACCAAAATTGAGAAAACGCGAAAGAAAGGGAGAAGCATCAAATAGATGGAAAGAAGACCTTGAACGAGACGCCAACAGATGTTTGCTTAAACCTGGATAGGTACGATGGGTCGTTCGCGACCCCGAGCGTAAAAAAAAAAAAACAGGTTTTTCTCACGTGACTCACCCCCGTGACTGAATTTGTGGGTGATCGACCTGCAGGAGGTGTCTCCCCTACACGCTCTAGTAGTGTCCAGATGTGCATTGCTGTAGCTGTACTCCTTCCCCGATTTCTGAGACGCGTCGGGGTCGAGTGCGACCGAGTTTACCCTTCTAAGGTAGTTTGCATAATTATCAAAGTTATTACGTATTATGAAATTGTCGTAGAATGGTGCAACTTGTATAGGTTATCAGTTGTGGAAAGTCTTGGTGGATTGTTTGGCTACCATGTGCATGATTTTTTTTTTAGTTAAAATGTCGTTCATCACCACGAGGACCATTTTACCGCGAGTGCATCTTTTTCATTTTTTTTCATTTTTTTGCCAAGTCATTTTTCCGTAAGATATTGCCAAATAGTGTCGTAAAACTTTTGCTTGTTTAGTGTTGGAAAGTGTGTCTAGATGATCTGGCTACCCATGCATGACTTTGTTTTTGTCAGATACGACGTAGTTATTGGTATATTGGGTATTTAACTGCGGTTACCAATTTCTGTTTTTTTTTTTTTTCAATATTTGTAAAAATTACTACGTAGTAAGGAATTGCCGTATATTATTCATTTTTTTTTCATGTTTATGTGTTAGAAAGTGTGCCTTGATGGTTGGGCTAACACGTGCATGTCTTTTTTTTTATCTGAGATGCCGTATATTAGAATGTCGGGCATTTTACCGCGAGTACCCCTTTTTCATTTTTTTTTTCATTTTTTTTTGCCAAGTCATTTTTCCGTAAGATATTGCGAAATAGTGTCGTAAAACTTTTGCTTTTTTAGTGTTGGAAAGTGTGTCTAGATGATCTGGCTACCCATGCATGACTTTGTTTTTGTCAGATACGACGTAGTTATTGGTATATTGGGTATTTAACTGCGGTTGCCAATTTCTGTTTTTTTTTCAATATTTTGACATCCTGAATCACATTTCAAATGTTAACAGTAACAAAGCTAAAGCCATGTTGTAGATATTAAGCTTTATATCAAAGATCGTCATGAAAGCTAAAAATGTGATAAAAAAAATTCGGTGTTGATAGGGAAATTTTGGAAAAAAAACTTTGAATATAGCAAATATTTTATCAGAATTTATATATTAAAGCTAATTCAACTATTATACAAAAATTATAGTGTTTTAGTTCACTTTTGAATACTTTTATTAGCTGTAATTTTAAATTATTTTAGATATGAGATAAGGTTTTTTTACTTTTGAGTATGTAATCTTATAATTCCTCTTTTCTTGTTGATGGTGAAAGGGTTTTTTTTTTTTTTTCTTTTTTAAGAATTATTAAAGTAATTAGCAAATTTGATATCAAAAACAAAAACTACGTGTCATTTATAACCAAAAAATAAAACTTGGACCATTTACTGCCTTTTAGATAATGCTAGTGAGAGGTTGGTCCATCTACATGACATTTGACATCATTGTGTCCCTCAAGGGCAAGCCAAAACACCTGAGGTGGGGTTCCCATCTGCAACGCAAAAAATGCCCTATCAACCTCTGCTCCTCTCACTTTTCTTGTGCCATCAGCAACTCTCCTTCTCTCTACCGATGCCAGTGATGTCGCTATTGGTGGACTACTCAAGCAGCTGGTCAACGCCTCGCCCCGTCTATCGGCCTTCTTCAATTGAAAACTGTCCAAGGCAAAATCCGGCTACTCTACCTTTGACTGCGAATTGCTGGTGGTGCACTTGGCTATCCGTTACTTTCGTCACTTCCTGAAAGGTACACCTTTGTCATTCGCACGGAACACATACCTCTGATGCACACTATCATTCGACAGTCTGATGCCAGCTCCGCCCGTCAACATCGACATCTCTCCGCCGTGGCTGAATACAGTTACACCCTTCAACACGTCCCCATTGCCGATGTCCTTTCAAGAAACACCTTGGTCGCCATTCACCTGAGATTTGATTACAACCCCTTAGCAGAAGCCTAACGAGAGGATCCAGAGTGCCAAGAATGTAAGACATCCTGCACATCCCTCCATTGGGAAGATTTCCCCAAGGACGACTCCAACGCCACCCTTCTCTGTGACGTCAGTACTGGTAGACCTAGACCGTGGATACCTGCTCTCATACACGTTTTACAGGCTGCCAATGCAAGAGCCGTGTCTTGCATAAGGCAAGGCAATCTACACACATATACACACACACATGCACGTCGTTGTGGTTGGGCCCTACCCACATCACAAGAAGATCGTTACCTGTTTACCATCATCGACTGCTCCACTCATTTGCCTAAAGCCATTCCATGAAAACTGTAACGCGTAACTCATGTACAGTTAGAATCAAAAGAACACTGACACTCAGGGGAAATCTTTCGTCAGATGTCTCTAGTGTTCCCATGACAAAACGGACAAGGAGTTGCTCTTCTTACAACTTCCACGAAATGCGTGGAGCATTCTCAAACCTTAGCGAATCACACAGTAATGGGCCGTCTTTGTTAGCAAAAGTATACAAATGTTACAAATCGAGTAGCCATATTTCAATTCTGTAAAATAATTTGACGTCTCAACTTTTCAATACAAATACAAAACACACATACATAAACACACACACACATTTATATATATATATATATATATATATATATATATATATATATATATATATATATATATATATATATATATATATATATATATATATGCAATTATTTTTTAATTACTACTTTTTTCGTAAGAGGGACCAAGTAGACACTTTCCAGGGAAGGGGGGGGGGGGTGGTGTTCTCCTTCAACCCCCCTGCCCCGGCCATTCCGACACTGAGCATATAGGAAAATCATTTCTGTTTTAGGGGTTGTGGAGACAGACTGCCTGTAAGATATTATATCATTGCCCGAGATTTATTTGATAACCGTCAATGTTCTAGTAAATTTGGCTAACCTAATTCATTATTAGTTGATTTGTAAAAGATAGCAGCAGTAGAATAAAATAGCTGCTGTTGATGAAGGGTCGATAAGTAACGAAATTTAAGTATTAACTCTGCATGATAGATAATCGATGATGGATTTAATAGATACTGATGACTGCAAAGCACCTTGAATACAATCAGAATTTATTATTTCGTATCGAAAATAACTTATATTGAGGTAGATGAGGACGCTATCACATTCTGGCAAAGGGTTTAAAAAATTTGTTTTATTGACAAATCATAGTTTCAGAACGACACAATTTTCAGAAATTTTGTCATGAAACTATGATATACCTATTTTCCCAAAATGAATTCTCCTATAATTTTTCCTGAAAATATACACGAATAGATGGCATAAGCACGAAATGATTCCCCATTCTAATACCCTGATTGTAAGTTATCAATGATTATATAATCGCTAGTATCTTTATCTTGAGAAATTAAACAGCTTTGAGATCAAACCAACTTCTTATCAATTTCATGCACAAAGGTCTTATAATCTTGATTCAAATAGACATAGCTTTGTATGCTAAAGTCGTTATTTACAGTGATCAAGTGCCCGAATTAGCCCAGCTATCTGGTGCTAGACGTAGGTCTGTTGACCGGGTAAATTACGCATGATAGATGGGCGCTTAACAAGCGAAAAATGCATTACTAACCGTAAAGCTCTAGTTCGGGTTGTTCGAGCAAAAGCTATCCATACCAGCTCCTCAGCCTATCAGGGTATTAGTTAAACCACAATTTCTACAGCTGGTGCCGTGAGTAGGAGAAATGAAAAACCAAATATTAAAATATCTCGGAAATAAAAGTTTGATTGTCCTTTTAATCACTAACTCATAGAGCTGGGGAGCAATAATCATGGATTCCTAAATATTTTCTCTCATTCTTTAGATTTTATTTCCTGAGCTTCTTCCTCTATCCACTGATTCATTATCTAATATTTTTGTTTTTTTTTCTATCATTATTTAATCATTTATTTATTAAATATTATTTTTAAAATGAATGCCCTTCTGCCTCGGTGCTCGTCTTAGAGGCGTCAACTTTGGTTCTTAGCTTTTCACTGTGCCTCCATAAAAGAAATCTCTCCCAAGCGGCAGCAGAAACACCTTCACTTGACCATTCCAACTTGGAACTATTTGATATTTGTGTGACACCAAGAAAAGATATTCATTAGCTGGATTCCGGAATAAGGCATTTGGAGATCTGTATTTCATTTTCCTCTATCTTAGTTTTTACAATCTCCGTCGAAGTAAAAAAAAAAAAAAAAGAAATTGCATTGTGAAGCA
>NC_090741.1:96944290-96946790 GCF_036898095.1 Palaemon carinicauda | reverse complement strand
TCTTGAAATCCATCCAGAGAATAAGGCAGATGTACATGAGGCGGACGTTGCAGTTTCCATGGGAATGGCTTCAGGCCAACAAGTGGAGCGGTCGATGACGGTAAACAGGTAACGATGTCCTTGTGATGTGGGTAGGGGGCCTACAACGTCTACGTGAATGTGTGCGAAACGATGCTGAGGTTGAGGAAAGGTGCCCACTCCTGAATCCGTGTGTCGATGTACTTTGGAAGTTTGGCAAGAAGTACAGGTGCGGACCCAATCCTTAGCATCCTTAGAAATGCCGTGCCAAATGAATTTTGCCTTCAGCAGCTGTGCAGTAGAACGGCACGAGGGATGTGAAAGGCCGTGGATGAAATCAAACACCTGTCGGCGCATGGGAGCAGGAATCCAAGGTCACGGTCTACCAGTACTGACGTCACAGAGGAGGGTGGTGTTGGAGTCTTCGAGGGGAAAGTCTTCCCAACGGAGGGACGTACAGGATGTCCTACAAGCTTGATACTCTGGATCCTGTCATTGGGCTTCAGCCAAGGCGTTGTAATCCAATCCCAGTTGAACGGCAGCCAACGTGTTTCTTGACAGGGCATCGGCCACGGGATTCATTTTCTCAGGGACATATTGGAGGGTGCAATTGTATTCAGCCACGGCAGAGAGATGTCGGCGTTGACGTGCGGACCAGGCGTCAGATTGTCGAGTGAAGTCGTGCACCAGAGGCATGTGGTCTGTGCGAATGACGAAGGGCGTACCTTCTAAGAAATGGCGAAAGTGACGGACAGCCAAGTGCACCGCCAGCAATTCTCGATCGAAGGTAGAATAACCCGATTCTGCCTTGGACAGTTTTCTGCTGAAGAAGGCCAATGGGCGGGGCGAGCCTTTGACCACCTGCTCGAGTACTGCACCAATAGCGACGTCGCTGGCATCGGTCGAAAGAAGGAGAGGGGCGTATGGGATAGGAAAAGTGAGAGCCACAGCAGTTGATAGGGCCTTCTTTGAAGAGGACCCCACTTCATGTCCTTTGGCTTGCCCTTGAGGGAGGCGTAGAGGGGAGCAAGAGTGGCGGCAATGGCTGGCAGAAAACGGTGATAATAGTTGATCATGCCCAAGAATTCCTGCAGAGCTTTGACGGTCGAGGGCGCGGGGAAGTTCTGAACGGCTGCTACCTTCTCAGGGAGGGGATGGACTCCTTCAGGAGTGATACGGTGCCCTAAGAACGATACTTCGTTGGCGCCAAAGGTACACTTGTCGTACCGGACTACAAGGCCATTTTGTTGCAGGCGGTCGAGCACGATGCGCAGGTGACGGAGGTGTTCCTCTTTTGAGGAGGAGAACACAAGTATATCGTCCACATAACATACACAGAAAGGGAGGTCCCCTAAGATGCCATCCATGAGACGTTGAAACGTTGCCCCAGCATTACGAAGCCAAAACAGGAGTAATTGAAGGTGTATGCACCAAACGGAGTGGTGATGGTGGTCTTGGGGATGTCTTCTGGGTTCATAGGCACCTGATAATACCCCTTCAAGAGGTCGAGCGTAGAAAAAACCTTTGCTTTGTGCAGGTAGGAGGTCACGTCGGCAATGTTTGGGAAGGGGTAGTGATCCGGTTCTGTTTACATGTTCAGGCGCCTGTAATCCCCGCACGGACGGAGGAAGCCGTCTTTCTTCAGAACGATGTATAGGGGTGACAACCATGGGCTGGAGGCCTTTTGGCAAAGGCCCATTTCCTCCATTTCGGCGAACGTTTGTTTGGTGGCTGCCTATTGTTCCGGTGCCAGACGTCTGAATTTTGTGAAGACTGGGGTCCCGTCGTCTTGATATGGTGATAAATACCGTGCTTGGCAGGAACCGTGGGGGTTTGGCGAAGTTCTGGACGGAAAACATCCGGGTACGACGTGAGGAGGTGGGCGTAGGCATCCATGGGTGAGCTGATGTGGAAAGCGAGGTTAGAGGGGGCAGTTTGAAGAGGTGTCGACAAGTACGAGTCTGCGTTGACCAATCGTCGGTGGGCGACATCGACCAGAAGGTGGAAATGAGAGAGGAAATCCGCACCGAGGATTGGCATTGTGACGTCAGCAACGAGAAACTTCCAATTGAATTTACTGTTTCCGAACGATAATGTGAGGTTCTCGTAACCGTAAGTGGGTATCGCAGATCCGTTGGCAGCTACCAAGCGGACGTTGGCAGATGTAGACAGACTACGTTGTGCCTTGAAGAGTTTCCTTGGCAAAAGAGAACGACAAGCACCCGTGTCTACCAAAAATCGCAAGCCCGTTCCTACATCCTGTAAAAAGAAAAGATTAGGAACACGGGAGGCCACCGCCACAAGCGATGGCCTACTTACACGTTTTTTGGCCACTGACAATCCTTGGCACATTTTTTCGTGGTTGCCCCGAATCTGAAGTGGTAGTAGCAAAACTGCGGCGGATGGGAGGTAGTAAGTGGCTATAGAAGTCGTTCGTTGGGGCACGAGCGATTGGTGGGTGGTGGGCGGCTTTTTCGCCGCT
>NC_090741.1:96926790-96934290 GCF_036898095.1 Palaemon carinicauda | reverse complement strand
TGGGGTCAGGGATTGGGTCATTCATATAAAGAGAATAAGAAGTTTTGGAAAGAAGTGAAGAGAGTAAGGAAGGCTGGCTCAAGAATTGAAGAGACAGTGAAAGATGGAAATGGAAGGTTGTTAAAAGGAGAGGAGGAAAGGAAAAGATGGGCGGAATATTTTGAAAGTTTACTGAATGTTGAGGATAATAGGGAGGCAGATATAATTTCTGTTGCAGGTGTTGAGGTGCCAGTGATGGGAGATGAGAATGAGAGAGAGATTACAATAGATGAAGTGAGGAGAGCACTAGATTAAACGAGAGTAGGAAAATCGTCTGGTATGGATGGTGTTAGAGCTGAGATGTTGAAGGAAGGGGGTGTGACTGTACTTGAATGGTTGGTGAGATTGTTTAATATGTGTTTTGTGTTGTCAATGGTACCAGTAGAATGGGTTTGTGTATTTATTGTACCACCATATAAGGGTAAGGGAGATGTGCATGAGTGTTGTAATTCAAGAGGTATTACTTTGTTGAGTGTAGTTGGAAAAGTGTATGGTAGAGTATTGATTAATAGGATTAAGGATAAAACAGAGAATTCAATCTTAGAAGTAGAGGGGGGTTTTTAGAAGAGGTAGGGGTTGTATGATTCAGATTTTTACAGTAAGGCAGATATGCAAGAAATATTTAGCAAAAGGTAAGGAGGTGTATGTTGCGTTTATGGATCTGGAGAAAGCGTATGATAGAGTTGATAGGGAAGCAATGTGGAATGGGATGAGGTTATATGGAGTTAGTGGAAGGTTGTTGCAAGCAGTGAAAAGTTTCTACAAAGGTAGTAAAGCATGTGTTAGGAGAGGAAATGAAGTGAGTGATTGGTTTCCGGTGAGAGTGGGGCTGAGACAGGGATGTGTGATGTCACCGTGGTTGTTTAACTTGTATGTTGATGGAGTGGTGACAGAGGTGAATGCTCCATTGCTTGGACGAGGATTAAAACTGGTAGACGTGAATGATCATGAATGGGAGGTAAATCAGTTGTTGTTTGCGGATGATACTTTGCTGGTTGCAGACACAGAAGAGAATTGGCTGATTAGTGACAGAATTTCTAAGAGTGTGTGAGAGAAGGAAGTTGAGAGTTAATGTAGGCAAGAGTAAGGTCATGAGATGTGCGAGAAGGGAAGTTGGTGCAAGGTTGAATGTCATGTTGAATGGAGAGTTACTTGAGGAGGTGGATCAGTTTGAGTACTTGGGGTATGTTGTTGCAGCAAATGGTGGAGTGGAAGCATATATACGTCAGAGAGTGAATGAAGGTTGCAAAGTGTTGGGGGCAGTTAAGGGAGTAGTAAAAAATAGAGGGTTGGGCATGAATAGAAAGAGAGTTCTATATGAGAAAGTGATTGTACCAACTATGATGTATGGATCGGAGTTGTGGGGAATGAAAGTGATGGAGACACAGAAATTTAATGTGTTTGAGATGAAATGTCAAAGGAGTATGGCTGGTGTATCTCGAGTATATAGGGTTAGGAACGAAGTGGTGAGAGTGAGAACGGGTGTAAGAAATGAGTTAGCGGCATAAGTGGATATGAATGTGTTGAGTTGTTTGGCCATGTTGAGAGAATGGAAAATGGCTGTCTGCTAAAGAAGGTGATGAATGCAAGAGTTGATGGGAGAAGTACAAGAGGAATGCCAAGGTTTGGGTGGATGGATGGAGCGAAGGAAGCTCTGGGTGATAGGAAGATAGATGTGAGAGAGGTAAGAGAGAGTGCTAGAAATAGGAATGAATGGCGAGCGATTGTGACGCAGTTCCAGTAGGCCCTGCTGCTTCCTCCGGTGCCGTAGATGACCGCAGAGGTAGCAGCAGTAGGGGATTCAGCATTATGAAGCTTCATCTGTGGTGGATAATGTGGGAGGGTGGGCTGTGGCACCCTAGCAGTACCAGCTGAACTCGGTTAAGTCCTTTGTCAGGCTGGGAAGAATGTAGAGAGTAGAGGTCCCACCTTTTTTTTTTTTTTTTTTTTCATTTGTTGATGTCGGCTACCCCCCAAAATTGGGGGAAGTGCCTCGGTATATGTATATATATATATATATATATATATATATATATATATATATATATATATATATATATATATATATATATATATATATATATATATATATATACATATATATATATATATATATATATATATATATATATATATATATATATATATATATATATATATATATATATATATATATATATATATATATATATATATATATATGGTTAGTCTTTAGGGCCTTGCCCAGCATTATTATTCTTAATATCATTACAAGCTAGGATATAACCTTAGTTCATATAGCTAGATGCATATAAGCCCATGGGCTCCAACAGGGAAAAATAGCCAAGTGAGAAAAGGAAACAAGGAAATAAATAATCTACCAGAGAAGAAAAAAACAATCAAAATAATACATTTCAAGAACTGTAACAACATTAAATTAGATCCTTCATAAACTACAAAAACTTTGAAATTTATGAGGAAGCAAAATAAGATAAAACTGTATGCCCATGCAACGGAACTCTAATCCAAGACAGTGGTATGCAATGGTACAGATACTATGGCACTATCCAAGACCAGAGAAAAATGATTTGATTATGGAGTGTCCTTCTCATAGAAGAGTTGCTTACCATTGCTAAAAAGTCTCTTCTACCCTTTCCAAGATGAAAGTAGCTCTAGAACTATTACATCAAAGTAGTTAACCCCTTGAACGAAGAAGAATTGTTTGGTAATCTCAGTGTTGTCAGGTGTATGAGTATAGGGAGTGGGATAAGAATAGGCCAGACTATTCTGAGTATGTGTAAGCAAAGACAAAATGAGCCGTACCCAGAGAGAGGGTTCCAATGTAACACTCTCTGGCCAGTAAAAGAACGCAATAATTACTCTCTAGCTGTAGTATCTCAACTGGTGGCTCGTGTACTATCCAACCAACTATCTACAATGCATGATAAGGCAATGGAACTGCCTATTGCCTCTGCCATTCATGGGTGACACTAAACCTTAAAACCTTTAATGGAACAACGAATGCTTGATATCCCTGACCAATACGACCCAAGAAATGATACGAACAATAACAGCAAATGAATCATTTTTGTTGTAAAGTTTATCTCTTTCACTCTCTGATGAAGTGAATAGGCTTCGTAATACTTGGGGATTTTATATGTTCCTATGATTAAATGAAAAAAAAATAATAACAATAGTTCTTTAGCATCATGTTCATTATCAAAGTACCAAATTCGTGTTTTAGCTCATCAGACACAATATAGATGAACGGAAGAGATCTCTACCTTAAATTGAACCCAGGCCCTGTAGTTGCAAAGATGATTATCTTGACTTCAAGGTTATAATTGTTTTAGTGTTGCTACTATAATTATAACTGTTTTCTTATCTATCTTGAACATGGCTAAAAGTACATTAAATTTTCCTTGCAACCTAGTATAATTACATATTCATTTATTCAAAGACCTAATGGTAGAGAGGTTTGTGGAAGCTTTTGAGAAACATCAGTATCTAGCCATCCGTGAGTTGGTAGTTCGAGCGTCGAACAAGCCTAATAGTTTCTAATAATGTCGATTTTGGGAGATATGGATGAAGAGTTTAAGAGAATGTATGGGTCTATCAGAATCACTAGTAGCCACCTGGCTTACCCTGGTGTTAGATTGGTTGGAGAGAGGGCTTGGGTGCTGATCCTATGGATATACTGTTGGTGTCCAATACATTGTCCTGTCCCTTGCCTCTGCCGCTCATGAGTGACCTTTATAAACTATCAACCTTTACTAGGAATATTATGAAATAAAACACCTGATAATTAGTAAGAAAAATTATACGCGAAATTATATACAGCTAACAGATGTTCTAGAGAACTTAGACTAAAAAAGACTTTCAGTTTCACCCAAATATCAGGTCGTATAATTCACCAATGATGATGATAATATATACATAAAAATTAACATTCGTTGAAACATTTAACGTTGAAAGAAATATGAGAGAAAATACTAAAATATTTTCTACAATTCTTCCCGACGATTTCCTTTCAAGGAAATTAATTTTCTCTCGGTGAGGATCAAGTCATACTGCCTTTGATTCCACGAGTGAATGAAAGTTCTTGGAATATAATATCAAATTTATATCAACCTTGAATTACTGGAGTTACAAGCATTTGTCGAGATACAGATTCTTTAAAAAAGAAAAATCCGAGATTTTAGTCTATAGAAAGGTCATTTATCATGATTTTTTTTTCTTTTTTTCTTTTTTTTTTTTTTTTGGTTCATCAGATAAAGCCCTGAATAATATTAAGAAAGGTCCTTAGATTTCTTTGAAAAACGAAATAAAATAAAAAAAATCATGAAAAATAGATTGAAATTAGGATTTATGATGAGCAGCTAGTGATATATACCAATAAGAAAAATGGCATGTTGAAAACTGAAATTAGGTTACAAGTTTTGTTATCGAATTTGATTCATTGCAATATGTTTTCACATCCTACAAAATACTAGGATCAAAGAAATACAAATAAAAAATTAATATGGAATCTCTTTAGTTATTACTATTATTATTATTATTATTATTATTATTATTATTATTATTATTATTATTATTATTATTATAATTATTATATCTATGGATATGGTTGGTACTGTACCGCATCCGTATCATACATTCGTACACTCTATCGGTATTTTCATATATATATATATATATATATATATATATATATATATATATATATATATATATATATATATATATATATATATATATATATATATATATATATATATATATATATATATATATATATATATATATATATATATATATATATATATATATATATATATATATATATATATATATATTCATTCTATGTACTTTATTTTGGATAATTCTAATAGAATTGTTCCTTTATGCAAGCTATGTTGCATTGGTTTATGCTTTCCCTTAACGGGAGGATTCCGTCCCAGAGGGGACGGTGGCGGTTTTACAAGTTTCCTCCTATGCGGATATAAACATTTGTCTAATACAAGTATTGTGCGGAGAACTGGTCGATATTTCATATTGACGCAGTGGTTCTTTACAAACTATGCTTTACTTAATATAGGGTGAGACCACTATATTAGCTTGCCTGGTATTCATACATAGGTATATGTACTCTTCGAGACTTTTCGAGAGTCTAGTAGGACTCTTCCCTGTGGGGGGCAGGAAGCTCTAACATGGTTTATGGTTAGTTTAAAAGATGTATAACGGTAACATCTTAGGTCTCTAGGTCTAGTCGACCGGGAAAAATTACCTACGGGGAGTACGGCACGTTCTGAGAATCCACAGATACAGTAATGCTCTGGTATACTTCCATCAGGACGACATGGCTTGAGCCCAAAAAAAGGATTTTGAGCGAAGCGAAAAATCTATTTTTGGGCGAGATGGCCATGTCGTCCTGATGGACCGGCCCTTCCCTTTCTATGAAAGGGCTGTAGGACCCCTCCCTACATACAGTATCTGTAGCATCTCGTGTACGCTACAAGGAATACATATGGCGCCAGGATTGAAACTGGAGAAGAAGGAGCCTTGGGAGCGGCTCCCCCTTTTTCTTTCCCGTTTTCGTTTCTTGCCAATTGACTCCTCGATGTGTTATCTCTGTGTGGGGTGCAGATTGCCATGTGGCGTGTCAAGAATACGTCCTCTGATATGTCGCGATATCCCTTTCATTAGGGATATTCGCTCCAGGAGTTAGAATTCTGGTACCTTAAGGTAAATTCTCTAGGAATATCGACGTAGTTGTAATATACCCTAGGAAGCTACCCTATAGGAACTTCCATCAGGACGACATGGCTTGAGCCCCCCCCCCCCAAAAAAAAAAAAAAAAAAAAAAAAATATATATATATATATATATATATATATATATATATATATATATATATATATATATATATATATATATATATATATATATATATATATATATATATATATATATATATATATATATATATATATATATATATATATATATATATTATTGTCCTGGGTCTGTGCACCAAGATATATATTATGGTCCTGGGTCTGGGCACCAATAACATATCTGTTTATATATTACGGCTGGCAAGTTACACAACCTCCTGAGTTCCAAACTCACATGTTTGTTTTTACATAAATCTGTCACACTTGAATAGTAACCGAGCTTTGATGAATTATATAACTCTCAGAGAGCAATATATAAAAAACACTGAGTATCCAAAGGTCTTTTACGTATACTCAAAACAAACTGGGTAATTAATATTAATATTAATATTAAGAATTATTCAAAACAGCCTCTTACATCAATTCTTGAATTGGGATACTAGAGAATTCTGCAAGAAACACTGGTGATTGAAATAATACACTCATAAAAAAAAGAATATATTCTATAAAAATTATAACACTATGAAAGAATTCACACTAAAAACATATTATTCGAAATATTAAATCTGAACAAACTGAAATTAACACTAAGAAAATATAACACTCTGAAAATTATATAATCACATGACTTGAAGGATTAAATCTGAACAAAACATTAGACTAAGACAAGAAAATTATACTTATGAAAATTATATCATTTCTTGTTTCAGTGGAAAGGAAATTTTACACAAATATTTAATCTTGATAATTGATGAAAACAGTTAACACTCTAATGATTAAACTCTCAATGAAATTATATAATGTATCTTATAAACTTACGAGTTTTTATCTTACACGAAGGTTCCGACTAGACAGCATAACAAAATACACTTCCGGTTTTTGCATAAACCTTACAGGGACAGTTTTCTAACATTTATATAATACTAGCATGTATAATAACAATATAAATTTGGAATCCCTTCCCAATTTCCACTAACGTTTAAACACACTACACACAATATAGGTTGGCTAAAGACTTGTTCATTTTGGAGAGAACACATTTGAGGCACTTGAGAGAGAGGATATGGTTCGTTCTTTTACTGGGACCAGAGGTTCTCTTCTGCTGTTATGCATCCAAGGGGCCGCATATAAATTGACATAAGAATTCTAGATCCTTTTAGGTCAAGGGGTCTAGAAGCTTGGGGGCTGTGGCTAATGGCATAAGGTTGCCAATGATCAGGTCTACGACGCATACCAACGCACCAACAAGATGAATCTCTCTCAGCTTACTGCGCCTATATTTATCCTCAAACATTAAAAGAAAAAAAAAGGATGAAACTACCGCCGGGTTTTTTAAGAACATTCCAAACAAAGTGAAATATAAGAATTGCGCAATTTATTACAAACGTGATGCAGTACCTCATGAAAACGAAAAAATTACATAAACCCTCATTCATACATCATATGGTTCGTTCAGCACACTTAATCGAGATTGCATAAAACTTCGTAACAAAATACGTGAAATAAAAACTTTATTCTTGAAAATTAAGTAAATTTACTTATATAGACTTGAATGAAAAATGTAATGAAATGAAAGACGAAAGTCT
>NC_090741.1:96906963-96913790 GCF_036898095.1 Palaemon carinicauda | reverse complement strand
CCTTTTCCACCCAAACTAGGACAGGGGAGGTAAAGGTAATGGCTTCTTATTAATCAGTAGGTAGACCTAAACGACGCTCCCACAAACGCAAGAATGGATAGGTTGCAGACACAACAAGTAACTATCGAGCTTGAGCCGGTCTCATACCCAAGTCCAGTAAGTGGAAATGCAGAAACGTTCTCAATAGCCTACCATAATCTGTTCAAGCATCATAGCCCTTTGTAGATTAGGCTTCAACCTCTGCCTGGCAACCCCCACTAATCTATCGCAGTAGGGCTCTACATTGTATCCAACCTCGAGGTCATGGCATGACAGACCTTTTGCCTGGAGACAGATGAGAAAACATACACCAACCCCAAGGGTCCTGGAACGCGATGGACATATGGTGCCGTTTAAAAAAAAATCGCCATTTCTCCCAGGAAAAAAAAAAAGAATTTTTGATTTATTTATTTTTTTTTTCAAACACAGTTCCAGGTCCACCCGGTAACTCGAGCCGTAAAAGGGATTTATATGACCTTAGGTATGAGATTCCTTAATTGTACACACACACACACACATATACACACACACACACACACACATATATATATATATATATATATATATATATATATATATATATATATATATATATATATATATATATATATATATATATATATATATATATATATATATATATATATATATATATATATATATATATATATATATATATATAAAATATATATATATATATATATATATATATGTGTGTGTGTGTGTGTGTGTGTGTGTGTGTGTGTTACGATATGTAAATTCTAAGTATCTTTCCGGAACTGATGCAGTATTTTTTTCAAACCACTTATCTTCTGACCTTCTTTCTCACAAACTAATAAATTTCTCCCAAAATTTCCTTTTTTACTAAAGTTTCAAGAATTCATTTAATTTTCTCAAGAAACATTTCTCACTCGAACTATCCCCGAACTTTTACCAAAAGTCTCAGTAAATTCAAGAATAAAAAAAAATTCTGTTTTGCAACTTGTGACTTCTAAAGACATAAAGTCTCGGGTCGCAATGAAACTGACTCACAATTTCAGAGTTTATAAACCCTGGCCACAGCATGCGAGAGAGAGAGAGAGAGAGAGAGAGAGAGAGAGAGAGAGAGAGAGAGAGAGAGAGAGAGAGAGAGAGAGAGAGTAGATATTCCTATTAATAAATAGACCTTTTCAAAGAAAATGAAAAATCAAAGAATATTTGTGTCATAATGATTAATCATTAAAATATTAAATTGCGCATGATGAATACAAAGCAATAATAAATATAATTAATATAATAATAATAATAATAATTTTAATAGTATTGATTATAATAATAACAATAATATTAATATTAATAATGATAAAGCATAAGTATCTTTCTGAAACGAATGAAATCATCCCTGTCTAGCAATCTGTGATTTGGTAGTTCAAGCGTCACCCAAGCCCGATCGTTTCTGATAGTGACTGTTTTGGGGAGATATGGATGGAGAGTTTAAGAGAACCTCTGGGTTTCCCAGAGTCACCAGTAACTGTCTGGCATTCCCTGGTGCCAGATTGGGTGGAGAGAGGGCTTTGGCGCTAATCATATGGATATATGGTTGGTGTATATTTAGGACGTTGTCCTGTCCCTTGCCTCTGCCGCTCATGAGGGACCTTTACAAACTTTCAACCTTTACTAGAAAATTAGACATGAAATTGTAAATAGTTAGCAGTTGTATTAGAGAACTTAGACTAAAGTAGACTGTGACGGGGCCGAGAGAGGAGTTGTGAACTCAAAGGCAGATTGAAAACGACCGAGTTATTTATTAAGGAACACTCTTCTTTATATACAAAACCTCAAGGCAACAGGACATGACCTGTTCGAGAGACAGATAATGTTACTGAGCAAAACGGAGACATGATCATTCAGGTTCTTTTTAGTGCGAGGGAAGAGCGCAGATACAATCATAATATATACAAAATAATTATGTACAATTGTGTGACACACGGTTGGTACATGGCTCCCCCCCTAAAAATGACATACTGTACATGTTGAATAGGGCGCCCTGATCTAGAGAGGCGAACTGTAGGCGGGTCATCTGGCAGAAGATAAGCAGGTTTTAGACGATCAATAGAGACCCAGTCTTCTTTGCCCCGATGTTTAGGAGGAATGCTTTCGGACTGCGTCGGATCACAAGGAAAGGGCACGTGTAAGGGGGCGTTAGTGGTGGCTTGCTGGTGTCGTTGCGCAGGAAGACGCGCGTTGCAGAGTGCAAGTCTGTTGGTATGTGATGCTTCGCTGGGGGCTTGTAAGTCTGGCGGCATGGAGTAAATTTTCCCATGACGTGACGTATGCGCTGGAGATCGTCGGAGGAATCCGTAGAAGGAAAAAATTTGGCAGGGACGACCAACAGGTCGTCATACACCATTTCGGCTGCCGAGACGTCGAGGGCGTCTTTAGGAGTGGTCCTTAGTCCAAGGAGGACCCAGGGAAGCTGAGGTAAACCAGTTGCAATCCTTGCAGCGGGACATCAAAGCTGCTTTGAGGGTACGATGAAAACGTTCAACCCATTCCATTGGCAGCGGGGTTGTAGGCCCTTGTCTGATGTAGGGTGATGGCCAGGAGATTCGCTAAGGACGTCCATAATTGAGAGGTGAAATCCTTAGCATCCTTAGAAATGCCGTGGCAAATGAACTTTGCCTTCAGCAGCTGTGCAGTAGAACGGCACGAGGGATGTGAAAGGCCGTGGATGAAATCAAACACCTGTCGGCGCATGGGAGCAGGAATCCAAGGTCGCGGTCTACCAGTACTGACGTCACAGAGGAGGGTGGTGTTGGAGTCTTCTAGGGGAAAATCCTCCCAACGGATGGACGTGCAGGATGTCCTACAAGCTTGATACTCTGGATCCTGTCGTTGGGCTTCAGCCAGGGCGTTGTAATCCAATCCCAGTTGAACGGCAGCCAATGTGTTTCTTGACAGGGCATCGGCAACGGGATTCATTTTCCCAGGGATGTATTGGAAGGTGCAATTGTATTCAGCCACGGCAGAGAGATGTCGGCGTTGACGGGCGGACCAGGCCTCAGACTGTCGAGTGAAGGACTGCACCAGAGGCATGTGGTCTGTACGAATGACGAAGGGCGTACCTTCTAAGGAATGGCGAAAGTGACGGACAGCCAAGTGCACCGCCAGCAAATCTCGATCGAAGGTAGAATAACCCGATTCTGCCTTGGACAGTTTTGTGCTGAAGAAGGCCAATGGGCGGGGGCGAGCATTTGACCACCTGCTCGAGTACTGCACCAATAGCGATGTCGCTGGCATCGGTGGAGAGAAGGAGAGGGGCGTGTGGGATAGGAAAAGTGAGAGCCGCAGCAGTTGATAGGGCCTTCTTTGCATTGCAGAAGGCTGCTTCTTGAAGGGGACCCCACTTCAGGTTCTTTGGCTTGCCCTTGAGGGAGGCGTAGAGGGGAGCAAGAGTGGCGGCAATGGCTGGCAGAAAACGGTGATAATAGTTGATCATGCCCAAGAATTCCTACAGAGCTTTGACGGTCGAGGGGCGTGGGGAAATTCTGAACGGCTGCTACCTTCTCAGGGAGGGGATGGACTCCTTCAGGAGTGATACGGTGCCCTAAGAACGACACTTCGTTGGCGCCAAAGGTACACTTGTCGTACCGGACTACAAGGCCGTTTTGTTGCAGGCGGTCGAGCACGATGCGCAGGTGACGGAGGTGTTCCTCTTTTGAGGAGGAGAACACAAGTATGTCGTCCACATCACATACACAGAATGCGAGGTCGCCTAAGATGCCATCCATGAGACGTTGAAACGTTGCCCCAGCATTACGAAGGCCAAAACAGGAGTAATTGAAGGTGTATGTGCCAAACGGAATGGTGATGGCGGTCTTGGGGATGTCTTGTGGGTTCATAAGCCCCCTGATAATACCCTTTCAGGAGGTCGACGCGTAGAGAAAACCTTCGCTTTGTGCAGGTAGGAGGTTACATCGGCAATGTTTGGGAGGGGGGTAGTGATCCGGTTCTGTTTGCATGTTCAGGCGCCTGTAATCCCCGCACGGACGGAGGGAGCCGTCTTTCTTCAGAACGATGTGTAAGGGTGACGATCATGGGCTGGAGGGCCTTTTGGCATAGGCCCATTTTCTCCATTTCGGCGAACGTCTGTTTGGCGGCTGCCAATCGTTCCGGTGCTAGACGTCTGAATTTTGCGAAGACTGGGGGTCCCGTTGTCTTGATATGGTGATAAATACCGTGCTTGGCAGGAACCGTGGGCGTTTGGCGAAGTTCTGGACGGAAAACTTCCGGGTACGACGTGAGGAGGTGGGCGTAGGCATCCGTGGGTGCGCTGATGTGGAGAGCGAGGTTAGAGGCGGCGGGTTGAAGAGGGTGTCGACAAGTACGAGTCTGCGTTGACCAATCGTCGGTGGGCGACATCGACCAGAAGGTGGAAATGAGAGAGGAAATCCGCACCGAGGATTGGCATTGTGACGTCAGCAACGAGAAACTTCCAATTGAGTTTACCGTTTCCGAACGATAATGTGAGGCTCTTGTAACCATAGGTGGGTAACACAGATCCGTTGGCAGCTACCAAGCGGACGTCGGCAGATGTAGACAGACTATATTGTGCCTTGAAGAGTTTCCTTGGCAAAAGAGAACGACAAGCACCCGTGTCTACCAAAAATTGCACGCCCGTTCCTGCATCCTGTAAAAAGAAAAGATTAGAAACATGGGAGGCCACCGCCACAAGCGATGGCCTACTTACACGTTTTTTGGCCACTGACAATCTTTGGCACATTTCTTCGCGGTTGCCCCGAATCTGAAGTGGTAGTAGCAAAACTGCGGCGGATGGGAGGTAGTAAGTGGCTGTAGAAGTCGTTCGTTGGGGCACGAGCGATTGGTGGGTGGTGGGCGGCTTTGTCGCTGCTTCGGAACGTCACGGGGTAGGCGTGTATGTCTTACGGCATTCATGTCAGCTTCAGTTGTCGTTGAATAGGCATCCTCGTCGTCAGGGGTGGAGGCGTTGATGGAGGTCTTGAAGTGGCTGTCCATAAGGGCGTCGGCTTTGGTCATCAAGTCCTTTATGGGTAAACTATCGACATCGGGTATGGCAGCGCGCACAGGTTCAGGTAAACGGCGTATCCAAAGGGCACGGAGTAGGTTCACCTCACGAGGAGAGCCGTCTGCGGCAGGTTGAAGGCGAGCGATACTGGTCATTTCCCTGAGGGCAAGCGAAGCCCTTTGGTCCCCCAACGGTTGTTGCGAGAGCTGATAAAGCTTTGCTATACGGGCGGCCTGGCGACGGCGAATACTGCTGCAGAAGGTATGATTTGAGGTCGTCATACGTTATTGGGGTGTCTCCTTGTTCACAAAGCCAGTCGGATATTTCTGGGAAGGTGTCCTCGGGTATCGCCGCGAGAACATAATCCGCTTTGGTGGTTGAGCGAGTCACGCCCCTGATACGAAAGAGGACTTCAGCGCGTTGAAACCAAGCGAACGCTTCTCCGCTAGCGAACAGTGAAAGTTTCAATGGAGCGGCCGCAGTGCCAACTGCTGGGGTAGAGTACGCCTCCGTCATATTACCAACGATGGAGGGGCGAGGGAGGTAGGAGTGGAAGGCAGTGGGAGCGAGTTGATTTCCAGGGTCACCAATATGACGGGCCGAGAGAGGAGTTGTGAACTCAAAGGCAGATTGAAAACGACTGAGTTATTTATTAAGGAACACTCTTCTTTATATACAAAACCTCAAGGCAACAGGACATGACCTGTTCGAGAGACAGATAATGTTACTGAGCAAAACGGAGACACGATCATTCAGGTTCTTTTTAGTGCGAGGGAAGAGCGCAGATACAAGCATAATATATACAAAATAGTTATGTACAATTGTGTGACACACGGTTGGTACAAGACTTTCAGTTTTACCAAAAAAATAAGGTCTTACAAACCACCAATGATGATTATAATAATAATTTTATGAAAATTGTTATTTCTTGAAACATTTAACGTTAAAAGAGATATGAGAGAAAACACGGGGCCCCCAAGTGATTGTCAGATTCAGACGTCTGGGACTGGATCTTTTGGCAGCTGCAAAACAAACAAATACATTTGCAAACTTCCAGAAAAAACAGAACCATTCACTGAAACAAACGAGCAAAAACAGACCAGAAAAGTAAATAAAAAAAAAAGGAATCCCGGATTCGATCCTCCCCAACGCCACTCGAAACAACTTCCCCCACCTGATGTCAGGTCAGCTCAGGAGACTAATTGGGGAACTGACAGGTGAGACCTGAGGTGATCTGACCTTCGGAAAATAATGTCCAGAGAAATTTTTTGTTAGGATGACAAAAGTAACATTGAAAAAATCTTTAGTCTTCAAATGAGATCCTGGAAATGTTGGTTTTATTTTTGCGTAAAGGATAAGTCATTAAGTATTTTTCATTTCTCTTATGTCATTTTCTTATCATTTCTGCCACTAACTACATCAATATTAATAATAAATAATTTTGATATAGTAACAGCGGCAATAAAAACAAACACGACATTAGTTATAATAATAATAATAATAATAATAATAATAATAATAATGATAATAATAATAATAATAATAATAATAATAATAATAATGATAATAATAATAATAATAATAATAATAATAATAATAATAATAATAATAATAAAGCATTGCTACGAACCGATGAAAATAATCGTTTCATGATTTATTGAATAGCAGCATTTTTTCATTTTTTTTTCAAATATGATTTAGGATTTAGATTTCCCTTTATAGAAAGAAGAACAAAAGGACGAGACAGGGACACTTTTGAATT
>NC_090741.1:96896963-96899463 GCF_036898095.1 Palaemon carinicauda | reverse complement strand
AATTAAAACTGACTCACAATTTCAGAGTTTATAAACCTTGCCCACAGCATGCGAGAGAGAGAGAGAGAGAGAGAGAGAGAGAGAGAGAGAGAGAGAGAGAGAGAGAAAGTAGATATTCTTATTAATAAATAGACCTTTTCAAAGATAATTAAAAATCAAAGAATTTTTGTGTCATAAAGATTAACCATTAAAATATTAAATTGCAAATGATGAATACAAAGCAATAATAAATATAATTAATATAATAACAATAATAATGTTAATAGTATTGATTAAAATAATAACAATAACATTAATATTAATAATGATAAAGCATAAGTATCTTTCTGAAACGAATGAAATCATCCCTGTCTAGCAATCTGTGAGTTGGTAGTTCGAGTGTCACCCAAGCCCGGTCGTTTCTGATAGTGACTGTTTTGGGGAGATATGGATGGAGAGTTTAAGAGAACCTCTGGGTTTCCCAGAGTCACCAGTAACTGTCTGGCATTCCCTGGTGCCAGATTGGGTGGAGAGATGGCTTTGGCGCTAATCATATGGATATATGGTTGGTGTATATTTAGGACATTGTCCTGTCCCTTGCCTCTGCCGCTCATGAGGGACCTTTACAAACTTCCAACCTTTACTAGGGGTATTATGAAATGAGATACCTGATAATTAGTAAAGAAAATTAGACATGAAATTGTAAATAGTTAGCAGTTTTACTAGAGAACTTAGACTAAAGTAGACTTTCAGTTTCACCAAAATATCAAGTCGTACAAACCACCAATGATGATAATAATAATAGTTTTATGAAAATTATCATTTGTTGAAACATTTAACGTTAAAAGAGATATGAAAGAAAACACGGGGCCCCAAGTGTTGGTCAGATTTAGACGTCTGGAACTGGATCTTTTGGCAGCTGCAAAACAAGCAAATACATTTATAAACTTCCGGACAAACCAGAACCATTCACTGAAACAAACGAGCAAAAACAGACCAGAAAAGTAAATAAAAAAAAAGAGCAGAATCCCGGATTCGATCCTCCCAACGACTCTCCAAACCACTTCCCCACCTGATGTCATGTCAGCTCAGGCGACTAATTGGGAAACTGACAGGTAAATCCTAAGGTGATTTGACCTTCGGAAAATAATGTCCAGAGAAATTTTTAGTTGAAATGACAAAAGTAACATTGCAAAAATCTTTATTCTTCGAATGCAATTCTGGAATTTTTCAGTTTTATTTTTGCGTAACTAGGTAAGTCATTAAGCATTTTTCATTTTTTTTTTTTTTATGTTGATTTCAAATATCTTTTGCTACTAACTACATCAATGTTAATAGTCAACAATAGTATTATTATTATTAAAAGAAGGAGTTTTACCAGCCCAATGAGTCAAGCTTGACTCTTACAGGGCTGGCCCGAAAAAAAAAATCGGGATATAAAGAATTATAAAATTATAGAAATTCAATTGATAATGAAAAAAAAATAAATAAATGAAAAAAATATTATATATATGTATATACAGTATATACTTATAATCTTTAAATATTCTAAATATGGGTGAATATAATGATGAATAGATATAAATATATATTTGAAATCTGAATGATAAAAATAATTAACTATATATTAAATCTATGTAATTTAAAATGAATTAGTAAAAAAATCTTAGGTAAAAATTTAGATTCCATCAATAATACGTGAATTCCTTAAAAGGGTAAAAATTCTAGAAACAGAAAAAATTACTTGATTCATATAAAATGTCAGAAAAAGTTTTCCGACAAAAACATTCTCTCTCTCGTTGAAAAACTTTACAAACCGAAAATTTATGTTTAATAGATAAAAAAGTATCACACTCACTGCACATTGGAACAGTGCCATGAGGTGTACTCATTAAAAATTCATGGGTCAATCTCGAGTGCCCAATTCGTAATCTGGTCAAAATTACTTCTGTTCTTTTGTTCTTTTGTGTCGAGGAATCCCAAGGAGCAACCTTCGGTTTAATTTGCCTTAATTTATTATTTTCTGGCACGTTATTCCAAATATTCTGCCAATTTTCCAATATGAAATGCCTTAATAATGTAATCAAATCTCCAACTGGGAGGTCAATGTTTTGTTGAGGTAATTTAATAGCTTCTTTAGCAGCAGCATCCGCTTTTTCATTACCAATAACTCCAACATGAGCCGGTATCCAGCATAACTAGACAATTACACACTGAGAAGATAATTTACTTATAAGGTCTTTAATTCTTAGGAACAAGTGGTTCCTATGAGTATAGTTTTTAAGGGCCACTATGGCACTTCGAGAATCTGAATAGATGACAAATTTAAAATTCTTTCCTGTATTCAATTGTTTTAATCATATTGATATCTTGTAAAATAGCATATAACTCTGATGTAAATACTGATGATTCTTTTGGCAACGATAATTGTTGTGTTCTGTTTAAAGATACTGCAGCACATCCAGTACCCATTGGGGATTTAGAACCATCAGTATATATTGCATAGTGAGGACCTTTTCTC
>NC_090741.1:96889463-96891963 GCF_036898095.1 Palaemon carinicauda | reverse complement strand
CCATGGGAAAAGGCATATAAAGCAAGCATCTTAATTCAGATGCTTGTCTTTTTTTTATTTCTCTTCCATAAATTCTACTTGGACAATAGTCATGTTTTATAAAAAAAATAATTCTAATATTGTTTAGTACTATATAGAATATAAGGTGAAAAAAGATGATGATAATAATAGCAGTATTATTGTTTGTACTGGGAGTTATAAGGCTTGCTTCACACGAGCGGATTTTTTCCCTTCGGAAATATATCGTCTCGTTTGGAGGCCTATCTTCACACGAGGATTTTTTTTAGGAACGGCCATGCAGGTTAGAAGTGGCCGTGGCTGGTAAATCACTGCCAATCGGAAATGGTCCCGAGCGGACACCGTCTGATCAGCCTCATTGATCTACATAGGTTTCTAATCCACACGGACAAAAACTGCACAACATCAATCCGCTAATGTGAATAAACCTAAAACGCATGTAATATCCTTTTTTGTTAAAAACAGGAAAAATAAAGATCAAATCTAAAAATACACGGATGTCAACACAAAAGTAGAAATACAGACATGGTCGATGGTATTCCCCTTTCCAGACCACAGATCACCCGGGTCATTATTCGAACTTGTGTTTCACCTGTCCATTATCCAATTAGTCAGCTGAGCCTCGCAGACAGCAGCTAGGTTGGCGGTTGGGAATGGAATGGGAAAGAATAAAATCAAGCCTTGTCTTTTTAATTCTTTCGATATTTGTATTTTTATAAATGAAAATTTAGATTTTTTCAGAATTAAATTTTAGAAGTGGAAAATATATTGAGCATTTTAATGTTTTTGCTTGCGTAATAATCTTTGCAATAGTTATTAAAAGAGCAAACTACCCTTCATCTACCTTTTCTAACTTGTTGAATTATGTAAAAAGGTATATTCTTATCATATCTTTATCAGTTAAGTTTATGTACTGTATATATATATATATATATATATATATATATATATATATATATATATAATATACATATATATATATATATATATATATATATATATATATATATATATATATATATATATATATATATATATATATATATGTGTGTGTGTGTGTATATATACAAATATATGTATATATATATATATATATATATATATATATATATATATATATATATATATATATATATATATATATATATATATATATATATATATATATATATATCTATATCTATATATATATATATATATATATATATATATATATATATATATATATATATATATATATATATATATATATATATATATATATATACACACACACATATATATATATATATATATATATATATATATATATATATATATATATATATATATATCTATGGAGTAGAGCATATCATAAAAACATGTAAGAATAAAAAATGGGCATGAGCAGGACATATAAAATGATTGACAGATAGTAGATGGATAGTAGGAATACAGAATGAGTCCCTGCTGGAGATTACAGATGATGCAGGGGAAAGAGGAGAAAACGATGGGTTGACATACAAGGAAGATTTGCGAGTATAGACTGGCATAACAAGACCATAAACAGACAGGCGTGGAAGGATATATCTGAGGCCTGTGTGAAATAGCAACGGATAATATTTATATATATACAGTGGAACCTCTACACACGAACGTATCTACATCGATTTTCCAACACCCAAAGTAAAATTCGAGCAATTTTTCGACTCTACACCCGAATTTTATTTCGACACACGAAGTAAGCAAATTTCGTCGGACCGGTTGTATCCGAATTTTTTGAGACGCGAAGTACAATTCGAACACGTTCCTACTCTACACCCAAATTTTTTTTCGACACCCGAAGTAAACAATACCCGTACACATAGATGGTACTCAAAGCACTGGATGTATTTTTTATTTCCGGCGATAGAAGGCAGCATTTCTACCTGGGAGGGACCCTCAATTAGCGTGGCTTGGGACATTCCTCTGTTCTCGTCGGCTTCGTGTGGTTGTGCCCTGTGCGTTCTGCTATTAACTGTGCTTTAATCGTGATTTTTTTACGTTCATCCTTTTATGGTATTTTACGTAAATCATGGGTCCTAAAAGGCTCAGTTTCGCAAGTGGTAGTGGTAGTGGTGAGAGAAGGAATAAGGAAATGCTTTCTTTATAAGTAAAGCAAGGAATAATTGAAAAGCATGAACGTGGTATCCGTGTGAGTGAACTCGCAAAAGAACGTCCTGACAAACTTTCTACACAGGAGCTCAAGGAACTCCATGCTATGTCTGAGCACTTGAGTGATGACAAGGAAGGGATCGAGGAGGTAGAACATGTGTTAGGTTCGGCGCAAATAAAAGAGGTGTTAGGAAAATATCAAGACGTGGTCGACTTCATCGACAAATACCATCCAAAAAAATTGCAGGTTTGTTGTGTAGTTGCGCAGTTCGATGATGTTTCTCTAACTTATTTTCGAACCATTCTGAAAAGCTGTACCAAGCAACTTTCTATCAATAGCTTCTTTAAA
>NC_090741.1:96884463-96886963 GCF_036898095.1 Palaemon carinicauda | reverse complement strand
GATCAAACCCATTAGTTTATTTGGTCGTTACAACCTCAACATCCTTGTGAGTTGAGGAAGGGGTGTTTGGGAGAGCCTATAAGTATATCTGCTGAGTCATCAGCAGCCATTGCCTAGCCCTCCTTAGTCCTAGTTTGGGTGGAGAGGGGCCTTGGGCATTGATCATATATATATATATATATATATATATATATATATATATATATATATATATATATATATATATATATATATATATATATATATATATATATATATTAATATGTGTGTGTGTGTGTGTGTATATATATATATATATATATATATATATATATATATATATATATATATATATATATATATATATATATATATATATATATATATATATATATATATAAATATATATATATATATATATATATATATATATATATATATATACATATATATATATATATATATATATATATATATATATATATATATATATATATATATATATATATATGGCCGGTGTTACTGGGTTGTCCTGCTTGATAGGGTAATGTCACTGTGTATTGCCTCTGCCAATCATGAGCGACCTTTAAACCTTTAAACCTTTCAATGAATCAAAACCAAATTTCGTCCTCTCTATAGAAAGAAATAATCGAGGAACTATATAAGTATTTATGTGCGTATTTAAATACCGTAGAGTTATTTCGAAATGTCGATAATAAACATATTTATCCTAAGACATTACTATTTCTGAAGAGAGAGAGAGAGAGAGAGAGAGAGAGAGAGAGAGAGAGAGAGAGAGAGAGAGAGAGAGAGAGAGAGAGATTACTTCATATTTTACAATAAAATATTCTTTATTTACAATTTTCTTTGGGTAAATATTTGAAAAGATATTCAGAAAGAGGATAACACAACAGCCTGCTCTCTCTCTCTCTCTCTCTCTCTCTCTCTCTCTCTCTCTCTCTCTCTCTCTCTCTCTCTCTCTTTCTCTCTCTCTCTCTTATTCCACCAACGTATTCATATCCTTGAATCTTGATTAATCAAATCCTTCCTCTCAGGTAAAATATTGCTTGCAATGGAATTGACAATCTTATATTGCTTTCTTGGTTTATGAGAGATTTCCAATCAGATGCGAAGCCATCGACCCCCCCCCCCCCCCCCACACACACTTCAACTCCTCATCCCGCCTCGTCTCTGGTAATTTAATGAAGGAAGGAATTTAATGACCTTCTGATATTACAGCCAATCAATTACTATTTGTTCCTTTGTTTTTCTTAGCTCGTCTGTCTGTGATACCTGTCTATTCTTCGTTTATGTCACTTTGATTCTCTCTCTCTCTCTCTCTCTCTCTCTCTCTCTCTCTCTCTCTCTCTCTCTCTCTCTCTCTCTCTCTCTCTCTCGGGATGTTAGGATGTTTTATATGTATAAATCAAATATAAGAAAATCAATATCTATTTTCAACTCCACTAACGCAGTTCCAACATTTGTTTGACACGTTACAAACCTCACAGATTTCCAACTAATTCTTGTTATGTATATATCGTAATAAATTTTTAAAACGGTATTTACATTTTAGAAGTTGCTAAGTAACTGGCTGTTAGATATATTGCTTGTATCTGATTTTATTTGTGTAAATTATATAAATTTTAATGCATATGAATAGTTCCTGAATGAATGTTCTCGGCTTTTTTCATTTTATTTTGAATGTATTTGTAGCTTTAAATTTAATGATAAAAAGATATTGATATAATAGACTTGAATATAATAAGATAGAATAGGAGAATTGAATATGATATAATAGAAAGTTATGAATCATCCAATTTATTGCAATATATATATATATATATATATATATATATATATATATATATATATATATATATATATATATATATATATATATATATGTATATATGTGTGTGTGTATGTATATATATATATATATATATATATATATATATATATATATATATATATATATATATATATATATATATATATATATATATATATATATATATATATATATGTATATGTATATATATATATATATATATATATATATATATATATATATATATATATATATATATATATATATATATATATATATATATATATATATATATGATTATATCAAAATTGTATGATTTATAACTTTCAATTATACTATTTCATCATCGTTTTATTCATATCAACATGATCGGAAATTTGATTGTTTTAATATTTTAAAGTGGTTTTGGTTGTCAATATTTGTGCATCATTCAGATTTCTTGAAATAAGAGTTGTTAGTTTACCTGTTTATGATTATTAGTAAACAATTCTCTTATCAGTATTTACTTTTCATTCCACGATTCTATTAATCTGGTCCCAATTAGGTACAATTTGCAAAGAAAAAAAAGAGAAAGGTAATCAGAGAATAAAGTATAGAATATCAATCAATCATACTTTAGAATATAATCTTTTCTTCTAACCAAATGTTTATTTTTTGCATAAGAGGAGAATATTTATAGCCTCTCTCCAC
>NC_090741.1:96855702-96868202 GCF_036898095.1 Palaemon carinicauda | reverse complement strand
GATAGTAAACAGAACTTGTTTATCTGAAAGAAAAAACATTAATGCCACTTTTAAGATAACAAAGTATTAAAGTCATAAAAGTCTGTATTACAAATCAATCACATTAGCGTTAGAAACGCTCGGCACACATGTCTGCACTTATGCTAGGTTCACCTTTGGAAATGGAACAGTCTACGTGGGCAACTCAGTGCCCTCACTTAGTTTGTAGTACAGTATGTAACTACACACTCACCCTGGAATTAATCGTCCCAATTAAAGCCACTGTTCCTCGCAGAGTTAAACAGTAGGGTTAACGACGCGACCCACTGCTACCACAGATCTCTTTAGTTCCTCTACTTGCTTCGCATAGTGGCGAAAGAACACTCTGGAAGACTTCCAGCCAGTGTATGAACGGAGATGTTCAAAATCCATACAATTAAAGAAATTTAAGGATGAGGCAACTTTCCTCGGATCGTGACCTGCGGGTGTACTGTCAGGATCCGCTCTGCGAATAAAATATGTGATTTTCGCTCTGATTTGATTCAGAGATAAATTTGAGCCTGATGTTTCTCCCCTGAATAGTTGACCACCCTTGAAGTCTGAAGTTCTACGAAGATAGACCTTTGGGCATTCTACTGGACATAGAGATGCATCTTCTTTCAGAGGGCAGATTCTCCAGGGACCCCACCTGTTGGTGGGTAACTCATTCTTGGCGAGAAACGTAGGATCCGGAAACAGGTTCAGTTCTCCCCCATCCAGGAACTGAACACGACCTGCCTCTCTCGAGAGGGCTACAATCTCACTAACCCTGGCCCCGGACGCGAGTGCAAATAGGAAAATAACTTTTTGTGTCAAATCCTTTAACGCACACTCCTCATTGCTCAACAGAGAAGCGAAATGAAGAACTTTGTCTAAAGACCATGAAATGGGCTTTGGAGGTGCTGAAGGTCTGAGCCTAGCGCAGGCTTTCGGAACTTCATTAAAGATCTCGTTACCTAGGTCGACCTGGAAGGCATATAGAATGGTTCTTGTCAACGCAGACTTATACGCCGAAATCGTGTTAGCTGCCAACCCTTGACCATGGAGGTGGATGAAGAAAGATATGCAGAAGTCTGTCGAGATCTCCTGCGGATTCTTCGCCTTGACAAAGGCCACCCATTTTCTCCAAGATGACTCATATTGCCTTCTAGTAGATTTGCACTTATATTCCTCTAGGAAGTCTATGCTGGCTTTCGAAATCCCGAAACGCTTTCTCACCGCTAGGGAGAGAAAATCATGAGCTGCAGGGTCCGGGTTTTCTGTAATGAAGCGCAGACAGTTGACTTCTAGACTCGCTGGGTCAGAACTGGATCTGGTAGCGGTACAAACTTCAGTCGTAGTTCCAATGCCAGGGGGAACCACACGCTGTTCGGCCACTTGTGGGCCACTATTGCCGCTACCCCCTTGCAGGATCTCAGTTTGTTGAGGACCCTCAACAGAAGGTTGTGAGGAGGGAACAGATAAATCCTGGACCATCTGTTCCAGTCGAGGGACATCGCGTCCACTGCTTCCGCTAAGGGGTCCTCGTACGGGGACACGTACAGGGGCAACTTCTTGTTGTCTTTCGTCGCAAAGAGGTCTATCTGCAGTTCTGGGACTCGATTCAGAATGAAGGAGAATGATCCTGCGTCTAAGGACCATTCCGACTCTATCGGTGTGAACCTGGATAGAGCGTCCGCTGTCACATTGCGGACTCCTTGAAGGTGAACTGCCGACAGGTACCACTTCTTCTTTTCCGCCAATCGGAAGATGGCCAACATCACCTGGTTGAGAGGTGGTGATCTCGATCCTTGTCGATTCAAGCATCTCACAACTACCTCGCTGTCCATCACCAACCTTATGTGGGTCTAGTGACGCGGGGAGACTTTTTTAAGGTAAGGAGCACTGCCATAGCTTCTAGAAAGTTTATGTGAAAGGTCTTGAATAGCTTGGACCAAGTCCCCTGGACTTTTTTCCGATGAGAGTGACCTCCCTATCCCTCCTTCGAGGCGTCTGAGTGAATCGTCACCGACGGGGGAGGTGGCTGAAGAAGAACCGACTTCTTTAGATGTCTGGCTTGGGACCAAGGCCTGAGAAGAGTACGTAGCCGAAGCGGAACTGGTCTTCTCAGATCTCTTTGCGCGTTTGATGCATAACTTCTCCAAACTCCGGTTGCATCCTTTAGCTGTGCTCTTAGCACTGGGTCTGTCACCGAAGCAAACTGGAGAGAGCCCAGTACCCTCTCCTGTTCGCGTCTTGATATCCTTTCGAAATCTAGAAGTCTCTTGACAGAACCCGTTATATCCTTCCTTTTCTTCGCCGGGATGGAGAAACGGTGTGACATTAGGTCCCAGTGGATTCCCAGCAACTGGAACTTTTGAGATGGAGAAAGTCGAGACTTTTTTCTGTTGATCTTGAAGCCTAGATACTCTAGGAACTGGATCACTTGACCGGAAGCTTGCAAGCATTCTGTCTCGGATGCTGCCCACACCAGCCAGTCGTCCAGGTAGGCTACTACCTGAATTCCCTTTAGGCGTAATTGTTTGAGAGCTACGCTCGCAAGCTTCGTGAAAATCCTTGGGGCTATATTTAGCCCGAATGGCATGGCTCTGAAGGCGTATAGTCTTCGTTTTAGCCTGAACCCTAGGTAGGGGGAGAGTCGACGGTTGATTGGAACGTGCCAATAGGCGTCTGACAAGTCTATAGAGACGGAATATGCCCTTTTGGGCAGTAAGGTCCTTATGTGTTGCAGTGTTAGCATCTTGAATTTGCAATTCACTATGAACTTGTTGAGTGGCGACAAGTCCAGAATGACTCTGAGCTTTTCCGAGTCTTTCTTGGGAACACAAAACAGCCTCCCTTGGAATTTGATGGACTTCACCCTTCGGATCACTTTTTTCTCCAACAGTTCTTGAACGTACTCCTCCAGAACGGGGGTGGAGTGTTGGAAAAACCGAGGGCACGGGGGTGGAGTGCTGTACCAGCTCCAGCCCAGTCCGTTCTTGAGTAGGCTGTGGGCCCAGGGATCGAAGGTCCACCGATCCCGAAAATTCTGAAGTCTCCCTCCTACCGGCATCATCTCACTTGGACTGCCGTCCTGAGGTCTTGCCTCCCTGACCGCGACCACCCCTGAATCCCCTTCCCCTTGAGGGGCGCCTAGACGAGCCTCTGGCTGCTCCTCTAGGCTTTGCTCGAAAGGAAGTAGACTGCCCTTCGAACGTTGGGGTGAATGCCGTGGACTGTGTCGACACAGCCTGGGGTACCCACTGGAATGTGGTCGGGGTTTGTGCCACCATCTGGGGCACTGAAGGCAATGGCAATTGAAGTTGCTGTTGCTGTCTAAGAGGCTTGGCTGGCCGAGACGGTAGTCTAGTCCTCATAGTCTTCCTCTTTGGTTGAGGACCCTCATCCGGGGAAGACTTTCTTTTGATAGCCAGGCCCCACTTCTGAAGAAGGTTTCTATTCTCCAAGGCGGCCTTATCAACAACTTCTTTGACCAATTCGGTAGGGAAAAGGTCTTTGCCCCAAATGTTGGAGGAGATTAGTTTCCTTGGCTCGTGCTTTACCGTAGCCGAGGTGAACACGAACTCCCTATAAGCTCTTCTCGCCCTGACGAAGCTATAAAGATCCTTCGTCACTGTGGCCAGATGAGTCTTGGCCACTACCATGAACATTTCATGGACCTTGGGGTCATTTGCCATCGTCTCAAGAGTAGTCTGAAGAGACATTGAGGCAGCCAGTCTTTCTTTTGTCTCGAGCTCTCTCCGCAAAAGAAAGTCAGACAGCTTAGGGAGGTCCTCGCCGAACTGACGTCCGGCAATATCAGCCTCCAACTTCCCAACTTAGAACGTAAGATGGACGTCCTTCCAGTCTTTGTGGTCCATAGGCAGGGCCAGCGACAAGGGTTTACACTCCTCCAGGGAGGGGCAAGGCTTGCCGGCCTCGATTGCTTTTAGTACAGCCGCAAACCCTTTCTGTAAAAAGGGGAAGGCTCTAGTAGGCGAGGACACAAAGGAAGGGAGCTTCCCATTCAATGCAGCTACCTTTGAGTTCGAGAAGCCCCTCTCTTTCATCGAGGATGAAAGCAAAGCTTGAGCCTTAGCATGGTCCATCACTATGACCTCCTTCGGCTCTGTCTCCTCCTTTGAAGCTGGTTCCTTCCTCAGCCGGACATAACAGTCCGGATATGACCCCTTGCTGGGCCAGAATTCCACCTCCTCTAGGGGAACTGAACCCAACTTATCCGAGATGACGATCTTTCCAGTCGTCATCGGCATGTGCTCAGCATACCTCCATGGGTTAACATCTGAGCACAAGGGAAGGTCTTTCACATTGAGCCTTTTCTGGGGCCCATGTGATGCTGCAAGGCTCTGCATCCGCAGTTCCATTGCAGCCGCCTTCTCCTGATTCTCCTTCTGCATTTGTTGGATCATTCCAACAATGGAGGAGAGGGCCTGTCCCAGCTCTACTGGGAGAGCGGACGATGTTGAGGGAATAGGCTCCGGGATCTGAACCGGAGTAGCCGACACCTCGTCGGCCTCTTCCTCTACAATGTCTGGGGCTTGAGCTTCATCCTGGCCTCCTGGCAGGAGGTCTTCCTCCAGACGTTCGTCCACATCAGACATCCTGTCATCCAACTGGATGTCTTGCAAAGCGACCGCGACTTCAGCATCCACCTGGATCTGAACTTGGGGGATCTCCTCTTGAGGCTGGGGAATCACTGCATCAGCTGATGCCTTAGGGAAAAGATACGCCCTCATCTTCTCACTTGGAAGATAAGGTCCAGAGGTGTTCTTTTGGAAGCCCCTTACCCAGGTACGAAGCTTCTCCCTTGCTATATCCCTTGATTCCGCCGTCCTAGGGGAATCAAAGGCCTCAGTAATCAGGTTAGTGCACACAGTACATACCTGAGGGTCTCAATACTGGAGATCACCCTTGGAGACAGCGCATACTGCATGCCTCCTACAAAACTCATGTCCGCAGAGGTTCTTACTGCGGACGTTGCAGAAAACACTTACGCACTTCGGAGGGTCCTCCTGTAAAGAGAAGAAAATTTCCATGAGTATCAAGTGAACTACGTATCACTGGATATGCACAGTTTAGCATAACAATTCAGAAAGGAAAGACACACATTTGTGTTTCCTTTACAACCAATTGTTGCAGCCTTCCAGATAATAAAATCGTATGGTTAATCTCTTCTAGAATAACCAATGAAAAGTTTCCAGAGGAAACAGGTGTAGCTCACACCTAAGCAATGATTTTAAAATCCTGGATAATAGACAAGAAAGAACTCACTTTCTTATCTGTAAGGCCACAGCAAAGGGCTGTGCAAGACAACACAAAAGTGTTAGAACACACAGTGCTGTACCAAAACTATACTATAGTTTTCTTCTTACAGTATATGTTATACTGAAGAATACTGGTACAGTATAGAAGGTTATGTGCCGGCCGGCAAGTCCATAACTAGCTTTAAAGTATACTACTTAACAGCTATAAGGCGGCAGAACGCTGGTTCCAATGCATGTGCCGGCCGGCAGTAACTGCCGGCCGGCAACAGCCAATGTCGGCCGGCAACTACACAAGGTAGTACCCGGCTGCCGGCCACTGCTCATAGCGACTGGCAGACAGGGGGTGACATTAGCCGGCCAGCAAAGGTAAACAACCAATGCCGGCCGGCAGCAAAAGAACCGGAGGACTACGACTGCCCGGCTGCCGGCCTATGAGGCCGGCAGCCGGGTCGGGTACAGCACTAGAAGAAAACAGAATGGATGCCGGGATAAGAGCGTACACTACCTCCAAGCCCGGCAATCCGAAAGAGTGCATATAAGGAAGGGGAGAATCTAATTCAGGCTTCCTGACCAATGCCGTCTGGCTCTACAGGCAGGCATGGATGAGGGACCAAGGGCAGTCCGGGCAGTACTCAAAGCAGAAGACCCTTGCCGGCCGGCAAGGGACTGAGTCAATTCCACATCCTAACCTATCCTGTGTCGCAAAAGACATTTAGGTTCCTTCAAAGAAAAACAAACTTTATTTCTCGGTAAAGTTTAGCAGAGGAAGAAAATTTTTCATTGAAATGTCGTGAAAAAGGTAAATTAATGGAGAAAATCAGGTGATTTCAGTTTAGGAGAATATGAAGACGAAAGAATATATCGTCATCATCTCCTCCTACACCTATTGACGCAAAGGGCCTTGGTTAGATTTCGCCAGTCGTCTCTATCTTGAGCTTTTATTTCAATATATTATGTATATATATATATATATATATATATATATATATATATATATATATATATATATATATATATATATATATACATATATATATACATATATATATATATATATATATATATATATATATAAATATATATATATATATATATATATATATATATATATATATATATATATATATATATATATGTATATATATATATATATGTATATATATATGTATATATACACATATATATATATATGTATATATATATACATATATATATATATATATATATATATATATATATATATATATATACATATATATATATATATATATATACATATATATATATATATATATATATATATATATATATATATATATATATATTTATATATATATATATATATATATATATATATATATGTATATATATATATATATATATATATATATATATATATATATATATATATACATATATATATATATATATATATATATATATATATATATATATATATATATATATATATATATATAATATATATATATATATATATATATATATATATATATATATATATATATTTATTTATATATGTATATATATATATATATATATATATATATATATATATATATATATATACATATATATATATATATATATATATATATATATATATATATATATATATATATATATATATATATATATATATATATATGCGTGAGTGTGTGTGTGGGTTTGTGTGTGTATGTAATGGTGTGTTTAAAAAGGTTAAATAATAATCGTTTTGAAGCTAAATCTCAATGGTAAAAACAATTATATTTATAATACTTGATATAATTATCGTCACAGGTTCCCTCGTAAATGTTGGGGACTTTCATTACAAAGTATCTTTATTCTTCTTCTTCTTCTCTTCTTCTTCTTCTTCTTCTTCTTCTTCTTCTTCTTCTTCTTCTTCTTCTTCTTCTTCTTCTTCTTCTTCTTCTTCTTCTTCTTATTATTATTATTATTATTATTATTACAAGATAAGCCAAAATCTTAGTTAGAAAAGCAGGATACTATAAACCCATGGGCTCGAACAGGAAGCACAGAATAGCATGTCCTCAAGCAAGATAACTCAACCCCAAGACAGTGGATGACCATGGTACAGAGGCTATTATTATTATTATTATTATTACTATCCAAGCTACAACCCTAATTGGAAAAGCAAGATGCTATAAGCCCAGGGGCTCCAATAGGGAAAAATAGCCCAGTGAGGAAAGGAAATAAGGAAATAAATAACTGAAGAGAACAAATTAACAATAAATCATTCTAAAAAAAGTAATGTTAAATGAGATATGTCATATACAAACTATTAACAACGTCAAAAACAAATATGTCATATATAAACTATAAAAAGACTCATGTCCGCCTGGTCAACAAAAAAGCATTTGCTCCAACTTTGAACTTTTGAAGTTCTACTGATTCAACAACTCGATTAGGAAGATCATTCCACAACTTGGTAACAGCTGGAAAAAAACTTCTAGAATACTGCGTTGTATTGAGTCTTATGATGGAGAAGGCCTGGCTATTAGAATTAACTGCCTGCCTAGTATTACGAACAGGATAGAATTGTCCAGGGAGATCTGAATGTAAATGTTGGTCAGAGTTATGAAAAATCTCATGCAACATGCATAATGAACTAATTGAACGACGGTGCCAGAGATTAATATCTAGATCAGGAATAAGAAATTTAATAGACCCTAAGTTTCTGTCCAACAAATTAAGATGAGAATCAGCTGCTGAAGACCAGACAGGAGAACAATACTCAAAACAAGGTAGAATAAAAGAATTAAAACACTTCTTCAGAATATATTGATCACCGAATATCTTAAAAGACTTTCTCAATAAGCCAATTTTTTGTGCAATTGAAGAAGACACAGACCTTATATGTTTCTCAAAAGTAAATTTGCTGTCGAGAATCACACCTAAAATTTTGAAAGTGTCATACGAATTTAAAGCAATATTATCAATACTGAGATCCGGATGTTGAGGAGCCACCGTCCTTGACCTACTTACAATCATACTTTGAGTTTTATTAGGATTCAACTTCATACCCCATAATTTGCACCATGCACTAATTTTAGCTAAATCTCTATTAAGGGATTCACCAACCCCAGATCTACATTCAGGGGATGGAATTGATGCAAAGAGAGTAGCATCATCTGCATATGCAACAAGCTTATTTTCTAGGCCAAACCACATGTCATGTGTATATAGTATGAAAAGTAATGGGCCGAGAACACTACCCTGTGGAACACCGGATATCACATTCCTATACTCACTATGGTGCCCATCAACAACAACTCTTTGAGATCTATTACTTAAAAAATCAATAATAATGCTAAGAAACGACCCACCCACTCCCAACTGTTTCAGTTTGAAAACAAGGGCCTCATGATTAACACGGTCAAAGGCAGCACTAAAATCAAGGCCAATCATACAAACTTTCCGACCACAATCAAGGGATTTCTGTACTGCATTGGAGATTGTAAGAAGGGCATCACATGCTCCAAGGCCTTTACGAAAACCATATTGCAAACTAGGGAGTAGATGATTACCTTCAGCAAACCTATTAAGACGTATTGCCAGAAGACATTCAAAAACTTTAGATAATATGGGAGTTATGGAAATTGGGCGGTAATCAGTGGGACTTGAGCTACCACAAACACATTTACATAGAGGAGTAACATTACCAATTCTCCAATAAGTTCTAAAAGCTCATCTTCTTGATAACTTGCGCAAAATAACAGATAACTTTGGAGCTAAGAAATCTGCTGTGTTTATAAAAAAACAAAGGAAAAATAACATTTGGGTCTACACTTCCATAAGCATCAAGGTCCATCAAGAGAGCTTTAATCTCACGAGATCGAAAAGCTAAACTAGTTAGTTTAGCCTCAGAAAAACAGGAATGAGGAAGTTCAAGTTTTTCATTACTCTGTTTACTGTCAAAAACATTTTCCAAAAGGGTTGCCTTTTCCTTTGAACAGTGAGTGACTGAGCCATCTGGTATAAGTAAAGGAGGAACTGTTGCATCTACACCAAAGAGTGCAGATTTAAGGGTATACCACCATTTATGTTCCTGAGTTGTACCAGAGAGGGTTTCTTTTATGAATAAATTGTACTCCTTTTCAGTTGAGGCATAAACTCTCTGAGCAAAAGCTCGAAGCTGAGTATAGCTGTTCCAGGTCAAATCTGATCTGTTACCCTTCCAAAGGTGATAGGCCTCCTGCTTCTTCAAATAAGCACGTCTACAATCATCATTGAACCGCGGTTTGTCCTTCATTCGGTACCTTAGCACACGAGAAGGGATACGCCTATCAATAATGTTGACTTGATTCTTATTCAAAGGGACAACAGGATCTACACTCTTATATAATTGTGACCAATTCAAGCACAAAAGATATGGCACTATCCAGGACAAGAGAATTTTTTTTTGATTATGGAGTGTCCTCCTAGAAGAGCTGCTTACCATAGCTAAAGAGTCTCTTCTACACTTACAAGAGGAAGGTTGCCACAGAACAATTACATTATAGTAATGAACCACTTCACTTAAGAAGAATTTTTCTGTTATATTTTGTCCGGTGTATGAGGGAAGAGAAAAATGTGTAAAGGATAGACTAGGATATTCGGTGTATAAGTAGGCAAAAAAAAAATGAGCCATAGCCAGAGAGGGACTTAAAGCTAGACAGTGCTATCTGGCTAGTCAAAGGACAAAATAACTATCTGGCGATAGTATCTCAACGGGGGGCTGCTGTCCTGGCCACCCTAGTACGTAACATATAAAAAACTCTGATAACTTATTTAAAATAAACTACACTTCTGTGAAAGTACAATTTAGAGAGAAGAGAGGCTCAGTAAAACATATTTTCAAGTTACAGATAAATTCCCATAAAATAAATTGTATGCATAAATAAATGTATATACAAACACACATACACACACACACACACACACACACACACATATATATATATATATATATATATATATATATATATATATATATATATATATATATATATATATATATATATATATCATCACAATCATTATCATTGGCCGTTACTAATCAACTACAGAACAAAGGCCTCAGGCATGTCCCATATGTTTATAGTCTTTCTATGTTAATCCACACCCACAAACTTTCTTAGTTCCCAAATTTAATGCCTTCTCTTCCTTCCCCTGCTTATTTTACAATCTCTAAAGACCCATTCTGTTATTCTTAATGACCATCTATTATAGGTCACTCTTATTACTTTGCTCTCATTTCCATACTGCTCTTTTTCTGTCTCTTCATTATTCTTTCCAGAGTTCTTCGATTTGTATCTAGTTTATATTCTATGGCTTTAGTATGGCTCTAAGTTTCTGATACATAAAGTTAAAATTGGTAGGACCATCTGATTAAATACTTTTCTTTTTTTAGAGAAAGTGGGATTTTACATTTAATAATCTGTTTTTCTTTTACGAAAAGGTCTCCATCCCATGATTATCTTTCTTTTAATTTTAGTCTCTTGTCCTAAGGATACTGCAGTCCGTCCTGAGTAGTATATTCACTAAAATCTCTAAAGGTTCATCCATAACTCTTATTTGTTGTCTCTGCATTTTCATTGACCATTATCTTAGTTTTACTCATATTCATTTTCAGTCCTACATTTCTGCTTTCTCTATTGAAATCTTCTATCATCTTTTGTAATTCCTCCCATAATTCAGTAAATGCAACCATGTCATCTGCAAATCTCAAATTTTGTACAGAGAGAGAGAGAGAGAGAGAGAGAGAGAGAGAGAGAGAGAGAGAGAGAGAGAGAGAGAGAGAGAGAGAATTGGATTGGGAAGAGGAGGGAGTGGGAGAGGGTATAGTTGATAGGTGGATGTCTGTGTGAAGGGGATGTGGGGGAGCTTGTTGGGGGTATTGAGGGACCTAGAGAAGAGTAAAGTTCTATAGTTTATAAGTTTGAGAAACTTCTATAACACTCTGGATTTCGGAGGTTGTTGTAACCATTGTGTCAGACTGTCATAACTGTCCAACTAATAACATTAAAGATATTACCGATAAACAATGACACATCCGGTCTGAAATAGATAATAGACAAATGTTCCTCTCTCAAACCGTCCAAATATAATCCGATGTATATTTGTTTATGCAATGACATTAATTTTACGATATAATGCTACTTCATTTGAGTGATTTTGTGTTGATTTTTTTTTTTGTGAAAAATGGTATGAATAAAAAAACCATCAAACCAAAAATATTAAGAAGATAATAAGAGGTTTGGTCTTTAGGTCAACCTCGGTAAATTTTTACAAAGATTAAAATAAATTTCACTAAATAAAATTCGCAAAAATAGATTATGAGTTAAAGAAATCCACCAATTCTTGAAAACTTATTGTGACCATGAAAGTAAGTATGATTAACTGACTCTTTGACCTTAACTTCGTTCGAAAGTTAATTGAAAAGACGTGAAAAATTTTTCCGCTCAAGTGTAGTTGGGAAAAGACATTTTTCAGACTTTTGCTGCACTTTTCATCTTCGACAAACGCAAGAGGAAACGTTAGAAAAAATGTGGCCTCGAAAACGATTTTTTTATTCAAATGAATATCTTTTCTTAACAAACACAACCAATAAAAGAGAATATTTACAAGGAATCCTATTCAATTAATTCTGACAGGAACTGTTCTGGATTATCAATAAGGCTGTGATAGATAATAAAACAACAACAAAAACAACAATAACTAAAATAATAATAATAATAATAATAATAATAATAATAATAATGATAATAATAATAACAACAACAACAACAATAATAATAATAATAATAATAACAATAATGATAATAATAAAATAATAATAATAATAATAATAATAATAATAATAATAATAATAATGATATTCTTCATAGATAGAGAAAAGTTGAAATGGAGCGGATTTGCTTTTATTAATTTTGATAAAATGGTATATATAAAATACCACTTGAGATTATTATCATAATTATCATTATTCATCTAAGGAACGTATTCAAATACAAGAATCTAAAATGACCGGTATATTCCTCATCAACCTTGCAAGTTTTCCATCTCAAAAATACAAAGATAAAAAAAGAAAAATATCGTATAGAACTGAAATATCAAACTTTGGTTGAACAGAATATCAAATTTCCTGTTTATGTCGATACTTTGGATATTCAAAGATATTTCACCTTTTTTTCATATATTTAATACTTTTTT
>NC_090741.1:96845702-96848202 GCF_036898095.1 Palaemon carinicauda | reverse complement strand
AGAACTAATAAAAACAATAGCAAAACTATAATAAAAACTAATGATAATACTGATAGCATTAGATAAACTATAGTGCAAATAAATAAATGGTATAAAAATATCTCCAGCAATTTCCAAAATATAGAGTGGAGATCTGATGGAGTATATTATCAAGTGATCAAGACATGAAGACATTGGTGGTCCTTCAGAAAAGGATTTAAGCTTTTTTTTATTTTCGATCTCAAAATCTCTTTACAAGCGATATTTTTGGTGCCATTTTTCTTGATATTCATTTGATTTTTCTTAACATTATTGAACATTTAATGTTTTTTTTTAAATTGCCCTTTGAAGGATTGGCAAGAAACCCAGGGTAAAATGACGGCAGAGAGAGAGAGAGAGAGAGAGAGGAGAGAGAGAGAGAGAGAGAGAGAGAGAGTCTTGCAGCAAATAGGGAATTGCAAATGCAACGCTTTTGTGTCGCAAAACACATTCCGGTTCTTTCAAAGAAAAACTAACTTTGTTTTCGATATATTTTAGAAGAGAAAAAAATTTTTTTCTCTGAAACGTTGTGGTGAAACGGATGAATTAATGGGGAAAATCTCGTGAAAGATAAGGATATGAATAACAAGGTATGAAAATAAATGGAGAGAGAGAGAGAGAGAGAGAGAGAGAGAGAGAGAGAGAGAGAGAGAGAGAGAGAGAGAGAGAGAGAGAGAATATTGTACCTTACCTTATTCATGGATAGAGTAATAAATAAAATATTTCCCCATGATTAACATAAAGAAGAACTAAAAAAACAAATAAATAAATGTTTATAGAAATGAAAAAAAAAACAAAAATTTCTTTGTGGAGGAAGAGTTTGTATCCTGTTGCCATAAGCATCTGGAACAAACATCCTGACCTTCATAATCCCTTCAATATGAAAACAGAGATTCTGAAAAACTTTTCTCTCTAATAAATATATTATCGTCGTAAGTTTGAAGAACGCTGGAGAAATAACACATGTCCATCGCTTTTGTAAGAGTACGTGTTATCTTCAGAGTTTGAGAGAAAGAAAGACGAAAAAAAGAAAGACTCCAAGTGTCTCAACACCCTACTTGACACACTCATCTGTCTGAAGACACTTCAAGGTCACTTCTGAGACACTAACGGTATCTAAAGGTTGTTTTATTCCATAAAATTACTTCATTGCTAGAATTACATGATCTATCCAATCAATATCACAAGGGAGTTTATGTTATGTTCAAACGCGCACATACAGAAACACACATACATTGTCTAGATGCTGTAGGCTACTGTAATTTTATCCTTAACAACTTGATGGGGAGGCTGGTACGAGTACTGCAGAGAGAGATTGAATAAGTTAAGGACCGAAAATGTTGGGAGGGGTGGGGGGTGGGAGCTAAGGTAAAACAAATTGGTATATAAATCACATGAATACTATGTGGGTTGCATATAGGTAGTGCAAGATTGCTTTCTCTGCATCGTGTGCTAGTCTCGATATATATATATATATATATATATATATATATATATATATATATATATATATATATATATATATATATATATATATATATATATATAGAGGATTGGGCATGAATGTAAAGAGAGTTCTATATGAGAAAGTGATTGTACCAACTGTGATGTATGGATCGGAGTTGTGGGGAATGAAAGTGATGGAGAGACAGAAATTGAATGTGTTTGAGATGAAGTGTCTGAGGAGTATGGCTGGTGTATCTCGAGTAGATAGGGTTAGGAACGAAGTGGTGAGGGTGAGAACGGGTGTAAGAAATGAGTTAGCGGCTAGAGTGGATATGAATGTGTTGAGGTGGTTTGGCCATGTTGAGAGAATGGAAAATGGCTGTCTGCTAAAGAAGGTGATGAATGCAAGAGTTGATGGGAGAAGTACAAGAGGAAGGCCAAGGTTTGGGTGGATGGATGGTGTGAAGAAAGCTCTGGGTGATAGGAGGATAGATGTGAGAGAGGCTAGAGAGCGTGCTAGAAATAGGAATGAATGGCGAGCGATTGTGACGCAGTTCCGGTAGGCCCTGCTGCTTCCTCCGGTGCCTTAGATGACCGCGGAGGTAGCAGCAGTAGGGGACTCAGCAGTATGAAGCTTCATCTGTGGTGGAAATGTGGGAGGTTGGGCTGTGGCACCCTAGCAGTACCAGCTGAACTCGGCTGAGTCCCTGGTTAGGCTGGAGGAACGTAGAGAGTAGAGGTCCCCTTTTTGTTTTGTTTCTTGTTGTTGTCGGCTACCCCCCATAATTGGGGGAAGTGCCTTTGGTATATGTATATATAAATATATAAATATATAAATATATAAATATATAAATATAAAAATATATAAATATATATATATATATATATATATATATATATATATATATATATATATATATATGTATATATACATATATTATATATATATATATATATATATATATAAGCTGAAATTTGAACATTCTACAATGGTAGTTAGGAAAACTCTTCAAAACAATTCACCAAATTTATTATA
>NC_090741.1:96835702-96840702 GCF_036898095.1 Palaemon carinicauda | reverse complement strand
TTATTATTATTATTATTATTATTATAGATAAAATGGTATTAATGAAATGAAAAACACCACTTAAGAACATCATAATTATTATCTTTATTCAAAGTAGCTTATTCAAATGCAAGAATCTAATATGACCAGTAATTCTTTCATTAACTTTTTCAGTTTTTAATTGCAAAAAAAAAAAAATAAATAAATAAAATCACATAGATATGAAGTATTAACTTTATACTAAGCAGACTATTGAAATTCCTGCTTATGTCGATACTCTAGATCTTCAAAAATATTTTACCTTTCTCATGTTTTTATTTTTTTTTTATTTTTTTTTTTTTGTTTATTTATTTATTTTTTTTTTTGAGACAAAATCATGAAACGATACATTTTTTTTTTTGCAAATTCTAGCATAGGTTATTTAGGTATCCATCTAATGAACATTTATTTACCTGCATAAAGACATAAATACGCCTTCCTTCACGATTCCAAAATCAACATGAGATATAAGCTGTCATTTACGGCCATCTAATTTCCTTCTGACACTTCTAGGATATTAAAGAGCTTCCTTTTCCACACCTGCTTTCAAGGAATATCTTAAGCTACTTCTTTTTCACGTTTAGCAATCAAAGAGAATTTTAGGAAGAGCAGAGTCCATTTTTAACACACACTGTGTCTTAAAGGAGGCTTTACACAACTAAGACTTATCACAGGGATTCAGTCTCGTTACATAACTTATTTTTCCTGTATACAATCTACAGCAAAAATCGTCTTTTTCAGGTGATGCTTTTAGAAGCAGCCCATTTTCGTTAAAATTTTTAACACTATGTGAAAAGAGAGAGAGAGAGAGAGAGAGAGAGAGAGAGAGAGAGAGAGAGAGAGAGAGAGAGAGAGAGAGAGAGAGAGAGAGAGAGATATTTAGGGCACAAGTCGGGGATCCGTTCAAAAACATATAGTCCGCTTTTCGCTGTGTTGGGTATAGTCAGGTTAAATTTCAAATAAGGTCAAATTTCAAGAGCTCCGAGAAAATCGTTACAGCCACTCCAGATTCTAGACTTTCCCATATAAGCTCCTTAATTTTCTGACTATGAAATACCAAACAACATTTCTTTCCCAACAAAACAAAGCTGGTACCACAACTATGTTATCAACTATGTTATCTATGTCAAATTACAGAAAGAAGAGATAACAGAGTTGGGAAGGAAATCAAGTTTGAGTTTTCTTTTGAGTGCTAGGCCACATTAAAGCTTTTCCTGTTTTACCAAATTACTCTTCGAATGAGACTTAATGAAGAATATCATACAATGCTGTTATAAATAAATAAATAAATAAATATATATATATATATATATATATATATATATATATATATATATATATATATATATATATATATATATATATAAGAATTCGAAAGGTGAAAAAGAATTAGCAGAACTGTCCAAAACAATAAACAAACTAAAAACCTAAGATATTCGTAAATACAATATGACCAAAATTGAGACAACACGAAAGAAAGGGAGAAGCATCAAATGGATGGAAAGAAGACCTGGAACAGGACGCCAAGAGATGTTTGCTTTAAAAGCAGTGGTTCCCAAACTTTTTTTTGTCCCCCCCTCCCCGCTCTACCGAGTTCAACCATCCAGATTTCCCCCATTCCTGTTTATTAGGGAAAGAGTAGTTATAACACACTCGAGACTATTTACTAATTTATCATTTAAATGTACAAATATACTGATAAACATATAATTACAGAGTAATTTTCGATAGGGAACAGTTAGTAATAACTAAGCATATCCATAGAGTCGATTAATAAATAAAATTGCCTCACGCACTATGAGGAGATTTCTCCGCTTGTTTTAGTTAGTAGGAAGTGTAATTATTCCCGCCCTTTGGAAGCTTCAAATTTCCCCCCAGGCGGAAATTTACCCCAGTTTGGGAACCAATTCGTTTAAGGGAAGAAAATGGGAAAAAAATATCCATAATAGAGAATGAGTAAAAAAAAAAGCAGAGGATTTCTATACAATGCTATACTATAGTCATACTAGAAATAACTTTGCAACTAGAAATAATGAAACATCTCATCAGATACCAAACGTAAGAGTAGGAGAAGTAAAGAAAGCATCAAAAGACATGAAAATAGACAAAGCAGCAGGCGAATAAGGCCTAACAATTGATTTAATAATCGATAAAGGAGATTTCATAATAGACGGGCATCTAAGGGGGGTTTCCGTGCACCCCTACCCAGGACTAAATGAAATATGATTTTCTAGCTTTCTTTTGACATCCTGAATCACATTTCAGATGTTAGCAGGAACGAAACTAAAGCAAAGTTGTATATATTAAGCTTTATATCAAAGATCGTAACGAAGGATAAAAATGTGAGAAAAAGAAATAGGCTGTTGATAGGGAAATTAAAAATTTATACATTTAAGCTAATTTAGATATTATACAACTATTATATTGTTCTAGTTCACCTGTAAGTTTAAATAATTTTAGATATGAGATAAGGCTTTTTTACTTTGAATATATAATCACGTAGTTTTCCTTTTCTAGTTGATGGTGAAAGTTTTTTTTTCTTTTAAAAAATTATTTAAATAATTAGAATAATTTAATATCCAAAACAAAAACTACATGTCATTCATACGCCAAAATCAAAACATTGGACCATTTACTGCCTTTTAGATAATGCTAGTGAAAGGTTGGTCCATTTACAAGACATTTGACATCATCGTGACCCTCAAGGGCAAGCCAAAACACTTGAGGTGGGGTTCCCTTCTGCAACGCAAAGAATGCCCTATCAAACGCTGCTGCTCTCAGTTTTCTTGTGCCATCAGCAACTCTCCTTCTCTCTACAAATGCCAGCTACGTCGCTATTGGTGGATTACTCAAGCAGCTGGTCAACGCCTCGCCCCGCCCATCGGCCCTCTTCAATAGAAAACTGTCCAAGGTGAAATCCGGCTACTCAACCTTTGACTGCGAATTGCTGGTGGTGCACTTGGCTGTCAATTACTTTCGTCACTTCCTGGAAGGTATGCCCTTTGTCATTCGCCCGGACCACATGCCTCTGGTGCATACTATCATTCGACAGTCCGATGCCAGCTCCCCCGTCAACGTCGACATCTCTCTGCCGTGACTGAATACAGTACAGTTACACCCTTCAACATGTCCCCGTTGCCGATGCCCTTTCAAGAAACACCTTGGTCGCCATTCACCTGAGATTTTATTACAACCCCTTGGCAGAAGCTTAACGAGAGGATCCAGAGTACCAAGCATGTAAGTCGTCCTGCACATTAATCTATTGGGAAGATTTCCCCAACGCCACCCTCCTCTGTGACGTCAGTACTGGTAGACCTAGACAGTGGATACCTGCTCCCATGCTCGTTTTACAGGCTGCCAACGCAAGAGCCGTGTCTTGCATAAGGCAAGGCAATCTACACACACACACACACACACACATGCACGTCGTTGTCGTTTGGCCCTACCCACATCACAAGAACATCGTTACCTGTTTACCATCATCGACTGCTCCACTCGTTTGTCTAAAGCCATTCCCATGAAAACTGTAAATCCTAACTCTTATACATCTGCCTTACTCTCAGGATGGATGGCGAGATTTGGTATTCATGAGCATAATACTTCTGACAGGAGTACCACATTCACCTGTCAATTGTGGACATCATTAGCGAATTTCCTGTGAATCACCCAACATCAGACAACCGCCTACAATACCCCAGCTAAGCAACACCTGCCAACGGATCTGCATTTGGCAATGCACGTTTTCCTGCGCAACGATAATAGCAAGCTACTTCTCACACCCCCTCACACAAGCCCTTTTCTTGTTATCCGTCGTACGCCAAAAGCTTTCAGCATCAACATCCGAAGTAAAGACTTGGTCTCCATTGACTGCCTAAAACCTGCATGTTTCCTGCCAAATGACCTGGCTACAGTACGTTTCTCTAGAACAGGGCACCCCATTTTTTATGTAAGTCATTTTTAGGTGGCGGGGAGGAAGTTATGTACCGCATATGTTTCATACATGCTCGTACACTGTAACAATTTGGACTTTTTATCTTATCACTCGCTCTTCCATGCACTGTTAAAGATCAACTTGTGATCTCATGCTAGTTCATGGCTTTCCATGTTTGAGTTTTTACGACGTTCTTGCTCGCACATCACTGTATATAAATTCAATGATTGTTTAATAAAGTTTAGTTGCATTCACCTAGTCTCTCAGCTATAACTTAACTGGCGCCTACGCGCAATAGTCACAATTAAGTGTTTCAAACATATGATGGAGATGAACAATTATTATCACCGTAAATAATTTGGTATATATAAATATTCACCACCTATTATTATCATTATTATTAATATTGATATTATGATTATTATTATTATTATTATTATTATTATTATTATCAAAAAACCATCACATGCGATAATCCAGAATTAATATCACAAACACTTCATGTTTGAACGTTGAAACAACACAAAAAAGAGAACAAAGCAAACCTTATAAAAACTAAATATTAAGAATCTGTTGGTCAGACCTAGATGTGAATAAAATGGGCACCATGTTTGAGCATTCATGGTTAAGTAATATAATACTTATCACGGGAAAATTCACATTATTTCTAGATTTGTTCGGAATTTCTGTAGGATTTCCAACACACACATCTAGAATCTGCCTAAATTGGGATTGAAGGGAGGGTAAGAGCTTCCTGGATGGGGGAGTTGGGAGGGGAAGAGCTTCCTGGATGGGGGAGGGGGAGGGGGGAGGGGAAGAGCTTCCTGGAGTGAAGATGGGGATGGGGAGGGGGAGGGAGAGGGAGGAAGCAACTTTCCTATATAATAACGAAGCCTGATCAGAAATAATGTCTTTTCATCGACTGAACAATACTGCATCGGAGAAGCTTCACAAGAGTGGAATGGGTCTCTTTTCCTCGTGAGTCTACAAAGAAAATGCAAGATATAAAGTTCTGTTTTCTCTCTGTCGGAGAACAATATCCTGTTCAGGG
>NC_090741.1:96818202-96828202 GCF_036898095.1 Palaemon carinicauda | reverse complement strand
CCACCACCTGTACGGCTAGAAACCATGCTGGCAGGGACCCTACCGACTCAGCTATCAAGAGAGACTAAAAGTTTATGACAAGTCCCCCTACATATTCCTGTCGAATTCAGGATTCTGTTCATAGACTTGAAATAGACCCATCTCCACCATGATAGCTGAATAGTGAGTTTGCAACACGTGGTTATTTTAATGAACATATATCACAAGCACACGTGATTTTAATTAATGTAAATATCACCCACGAAATGCATTTAATACCGAATTCTATCTTGGGAATACATATCCACTTGGAATTCATTTTATGGTAACAGCTTGTGGCCGGGTGGTGATTCGAACCACCACCTGTACGGCTAGAAACCATCCTGGCAGGGACCCTACCGACTCAGCTATCAAGAGAGACTAAAAGTTTATGACAAGTCGCCCTACATATTCCTGTCGAATTCAGGATTCTGTTCATAGACTTGAAATAGACCCATCTCCACCATGATAGCTGAATCGTGAGTTTGCAACACGTGGTTATTTTAATGAACATATATCACAAGCACACGTGATTTTAATTAATGTAAATATCACCCACGAAATGCATTTAATACCGAATTCTATCTTGGGAATACATATCCACTTGGAATTCATTTTATGGTAACAGCATCTTTTGATGTTCAAAACATCTATATCTTTGTTAATGTTGATATTTCAGATATTCGAAAATCTGTCATACTTTTTCATGATTTATTTGCGAGACTTGTCTGCCAATGAGACAAAAATAACGATGGAAATTTTTCGTTCTATATTTCTTGATCTTTTAGTTTTGCTTCGCCAGGAAATCATTTATTTGCTTCATAAAAAATAAACGAAGAATTATACAAAATTGTACAAAACTGTGGGATAAAATTAAGGTATTTTACCCAAGAATTTCTTTGATGCATTTTTACAGTTATATGAGGACGCATATTTAAGGGAGTAATACCACCTTAAGAGTTAGCAAAAAATATAGTACTTATCATTTATTATTATTATTACTATTATTATTATTATTATTATTATTGTTGTTGTTGTTGATATGTACAACAATTTTACAGTTTTTTTATTATTGTATTAGATGAAAATTTAAAATCCTGACCCTAAATGAAATTGGAAAAAAATCTAATAGAAAATTATTTTCAAGTAATGTTTAACCCAGACCATCACACTAACTTATTATTACGATTATTGTGAGTATATAAGAAATATTTATAATAAAAAAAAATTGAACCGGTTAACAGAGAAGGAATGATAATCAATTTACACTATCAAAAAAAATAAGGAGTGACTTTGCATAAAAGAAATTAGCAAAACTAATCACCTGGAGCATATGTCATCATAGGCAGTAAAGGCAACTTGGTTCACGTAGGGGTGATGAGCAACAATCTGAAAATAGTACTGGGGAGTGACAAGTAAACCCTTAGTGTAAATGACAGAAATAGAACATTTTCCTCACAAATGATAAATTCTAAGAAGGGAAATTAGTATGCAAAAATAATTATGCAAAATGACAAAGTGTAGTCGAGGGTGTCATTAATTGAATGCTATCTATACTTGTAAATGAATAATCTAATATTTTGGACTTTTGTAATACCATAGTGCTACACGTATCGAGAGCATCGTCATTTCATCAGTACGTGTATGACTTCAATTATGCTCAAGATATAATCTTAGTCTCAAATTTTGTATAAACTCCCACAAGAAGAGTACAACTCTCATAATGTAGTTTATATCCAGTAATGAGATTAGATTCTTTTATACCTTTATACTGATTCACTGTTGTTTATGTTCGATCCCTTATAATGTTCCATCGTTAACATGATTGCATTCAGTTCTTATCAAGCATCTCATCAGATCTGATTTGAGTAGATGCAATGTAATGTCCTGAAATATCAATTGTAAATAACAATATAAATCTTCTTTATTTCCACTAGGATTACATAATCGATAACGATGACAGGAATTTAAGTTACTATACTCTACTAGCAACACCCTATTGGACGCAATCACAGCAGAGCCACAGTTCCTATAGCATTAATCACCCTTTACCCATAACAGATAGTTTTTTTAGTCATGTGCGCAGGGAAGCATTACTCTTCAGACTCGTTGAAGAACCTGGAATAATGTGGTGGTCTTTGTGGTAACGTCCCTGACCGGTTATCGCCAGACTGGGGTTCGAGTCCCGCTCAAACTCGTTAGGTCGCTGCAATCTCACAATATTTGTGAGCTAAGGATGGCGGGGTTGGGGAAGCCTATAGGTCTATCTGCTGAGTCATCAGCACCCATTGTCTGGCACTCCTTAGTCCTAGCTTGGGTGGAAAGGGAACTTGAGCGCTGATCATATATACATACATACATACAGACATATATATATATATATATATATATATATATATATATATATATATATATATATATATATATATCTATGTATATATATATATATATATATATATATATATATATATATATATATATATATATATATATATATATATATATATATATATATATATATATATATATATACATACATATATGTGTGTGTGTGTGTATTATATATGGCCAGTCTCTAGGGAGTTGCCCAGCATTATTATTGTTAATATCATTACAAGCTAGGCTATAACCTTAGTTGGAAAAGCTAGATGCATATAAGCCCAAGGGCTCCAGCAGGGAAAAATAGCCCAGTGAGGAAAGAAAACAAGGAAATAAATAATCTACAAGAGAAAAATAAACAATCAAAATAAAACATTTCAAGAACTGTTACAACATTAAATTAGATCCTTCATGCATAAACTATAAAAACTTTAAAATTCAAGAGGAAGCGAAGTAAGATGAAACTGTATGCCCTAGGGTACGCCCATGCAAGAGAACTCTAATCCAAGACAGTGGAAGACCATGGTAGAGATGCTATGGCACTATCCAAGGCCAGAGAAAAATGATTTGATTATGGAGTGTCCATCTCATAGAAGAGTTGCTTACCATAGCTAAAGAGTCTCTTCTACCCTTGCCAAGAGGAAAGTATCCCCAGAACTATTACATCAAAGTAGTTAACCCCTTGAACGAAGAAGAATTGTTTGGTAATCTCAGTGTTTTCAGGTGTATGAGGATAGGGAGTGTGATAAAAATAGGCCACACTATTCTGAGTATGTTTAAGCAAAGACAAAATGAGCCGTAACCAGAGAGAGGGATCCAATGTAGTACTGTATGGCCAGTAAAAGAACCCAATAATTACTCTCTAGTGGTAGTATCTCAACGGGTGGCTCGTGCACTATCCATCCAACTATCTACAATGCATGATAAGGCATTGGAACTGCCTATTGCCTCTGCCATCTATGGATGACATTAAACCTTAAAACCTTTAATGGAACAACGAATGCCTGATATCCGTGACCAATACGCCCCAAAAAATGATACGAACAATAACGGCAAATGAATCATTTTCGTTGTAAAGTTTTTCTCTTTCACTCTCTGATGAAGTGAATAGGCTTCGTAATACTTGGGGATTTTATATGTTCTTATAATCAAATAAAAAAAAGATAACAATAGTTATTTAGGATCATGTTCATTATCAAAGTACCAAATTCGTGTTTAAGCTCATCAGACACAATGTGGATGAACGGAAGAGATCTCTACCTTAAATCGAACCTCGAACCTAGGCCCTGTAGTTGCAAAGATGGTTATCTTGACTTCATGGTTATAATTTTTTTTATTATTGCTACTATCATTATAATTGTTTTCTTATCTATCTTGAACATGGCTAAAAGTACATTAAATTTTCATGGTAACCTAGCATAATTACATATTCATTTATTCAAAGACCCAAATGGTAGAGAGGGTTGTGGAAGCCTTTGAGAAACATCAGTATCTAGCCATCCGTGAGTTGTTAGTTCGAGCGTCGAACAAGCCTAATAGTTTCTAATAATGTCGATTTTGGGAGATATGGATGAAGAGTTTAAGAGAATGTATGGGTCTATCAGAATCACTAGTAGCCACCTGGCTTACCCTGGTGTTAGATTGGTTGGAGAGAGGGCTTGGGCGCTGATCCTATGGATATATAGTTGGTGTCCAAGACATTGTCCTGTCCCTTGTCTCTGTCGCTCATGAGTCACCTTTATAAAATTTCAACCTTTACTAGGAATATTATGAAATAAAATACCTAATAATTTGTGAGAAAAATTAGCCATGAAATTATAAACAGCTAACAGACGTTCTTGAGAACTTAGACTAAAAAAGACTTTCAGTTTCACCCAAATATCAGGTCGTATAATTCACCAATGATGATGATAATATTTTTATGAAAATTAACATTCATTGAAACATTTAACGTTAAAAGAAATATGAGAGAAAACGCGAAAATATTTTCTACAATTCTTCCTGACGATTTCCTTTCAAGGAAATTAATTTTCTCTCGGTGAGGATCAAGTTATTTTGCCTTTGATTCCACGAGTGAATGAAAGTTCTTGGAATATAAAATTAAATTTAAGCCAACCTTGAAGTACTGGAGTTACAAGCAAGCGCCGATATACAGATTCTTTAAAAAAAGAAATATCTGAGATTTTAGTCTATAGAAAGGTCGTTTTTCATGATTTTTTTTTCTTCATCAAAAAAAAGCCCTGAATAATATTAAGAATGGTCTTTAGTTTTCTTTGACAAACAAAATAAAATAGAGCAATTATGAAAAATAGATTGAAGTTAGGATTTACAGGGAGAAAATAAGAATATATACAAATAAGAAAATTTGTGAGACCATTTGACAAATGACATGTTAAAAACTGAAATTAGGTTACAAATTTTGTCATCCATTTTGGTTCATGACCCTCAGCGAAATTGCAATATGCTTTCACATCCTACAAAATACTATTGATCGAAGAAATAAAAATAAAAACTTGATATGGAATTTCTTTAGTTATTATTATTATTAGTATTTTTATTATTATAAATATTATCATTATTATTATTATTATTATTATTATTATTATTATTATTATTATTATTATTATTATTATATCTATGGATACGGTTGGTACTGTACCGCATCCGTATCACACATTCGTACACTGCTTCGGTATTTCTGTTTTTTTTTCATATATCATCATCATCGCTCTCCCCTTGCACTAATAACTTGTTTAAGCCTGTATGTTCTTGTATCATTGTGTTTGAGTTTTTGTGCCGTTCTTCCTTGGAACCGGTTGTATAAAAACGCATACGCCATCGAAATATAAAGTTAGTTGCATTCATCCCGCTTCTCAAGTATTACCTAACTGGTGCATCAGCACATTGGTGACCATTAGAGGTCCTAGCTCCCTCGTGCCATATCCAGCATTTCTGTATCTTACTGTTTGAAGATGCCGCCCTCAGACACTGACACTGAAACTACAGTCCTTCGGCAGCGGAGAAACGTTCGCCTGGTTCCAGCATGCAGAAATCCAGTTTCGCATCAAGGGCCTGCTCAAGCATCAACGCAGATTAAGTTCTCGCGGCGATCGCCGAGGAGACTTTTCCAGAAATCTACGATTGCCTGTGCAAGCAAGGGGATGCACAAATAAAGTAGGATGCCCTCATATCTTACCTACTGGAGCAGTGCTCACCATCGCCAGCCGCCCGCATAGCAAACCTTTTTCGGCTCTATAAACAACCACTGGGGAACCAAAAAGGTTCGCTTGCCCTGAGGGAGATGATCAGAAATATACTTCATGCCCCTTGGTATGGCGCCAACCCGAGGCCGTATGTGCTACCAGCCCCGATGTCAATATTTAGCCCATGGAGAACCTAATGACCTAAGTTGACGACCTTATGGACAGCCACATCCCCACCTTCAAGTCCTCCATCAATCTCTCCACTCCTGACAAAGTGGACAACTATCCAACATCAACTTAAGCTGACGTGAATCCGTTAGGACACAGGCACCCTCCCCGTAACATGCCAGAGCGGTGACAAAACTGCCTACCACCCACCACTCGCTCATACCCCAACCAATGACCTCTACAGCCATTCCCTGATGCCCATGGGTCACAGTTAAGCTACTACCATTCCTGATTCGGGGCTGTTGCTAAGAAATGTGTTAATGGTTTTCAGTGGCCAAAAAACCTATAAGTAGGCTATTGCTTACGGAGGTGGCCTGCAGTGTCACTAATCTTTTCTTTTTACATGATGCAGGGATGGTCATGTGATTTTTGTTAAACAACGGGTGCTTGCCGTAGTCTGTCTAAGTCTGCTGACACCTGCCTGGTAGCTGCTAACAGGTCTGCGATACCCAGCCACGGTTATGAAACCCTCACATAATCATTTGGAAGCATCCTATATAATTGGAAGTTTCTCGTAGCAGACATCACATTGTCAATCCTCGGTGCGGACTTCCTTTCACATTTCCAACTCCTGGTTGATACCACTCACCATTGGTTAGTCAACTTAGATGAGTTCCCCTCGACACCTCTCCAGCAGGACCCCTCCGACCTATCTCTCCACATGCGTTCAAAACTTAGTCAAATGCTCACGGTTACTGCTAACACAGTATTTATCACCATATCAAGCAACGAGGCCCCAAGCGTTGGTCAGATTCAGAGGACTGGCACTAGACTGTTTGGCAGATGCTAAACAAACGTTTGCTGAAATGGAAGAAATGGGCCTTTGCCGAAAGGCCTCAAGCACAAGGTCATCACCCTTACACATCTGTCTGAAGAAAGATGGCTCTCTACGTCTGTGTGGGCATTATAGGAGCCGAAACATACTGACAGAATGAGATCACTTCCCCCTACCAAACATCGTTGATAGGACCTCTTACTTGCAAAAGGGGAAGGTTCTCTCCTGGCTTGATCTTCTAAAAGGGTATTATCAGGGACCCATGAACCCAGAAGACATCCCTAAGACTGCCATCCCCATCCCCCTCTCTACATACACCTTCAATTACTCCTGGTTAGGCCTTAGTGATCCTTGGGCCATTTTTAAAGTGTCATGGACGGCTTCTCAGGGGAAACCCCGTTATTATCGTTATCGCTCTCCTCTCGCACTGATAACAAGTTTAATCCTGTATGTTCTTGCATCATTATGTTTGAATTTCTGTACCGTTCTTCCTTGGACCGGGTTGTATATAAACTCATACTCCATCGAAATAAAGTCAGTTGCACTCATCCACTGTCTCATTTATTACCAATCTGGTGCATCGGTACAATACACCTATACCCTCACCCTCAACAGTGACGATATTTGGTTATTACATCAACATGTACAAATATTTTTGACTCGACGAAGACACTGATATTGAACGATAAATACCAAAGATTAAACTTAAATCTTACCATTAGAAAGATGATTGTCCTGACCACGAAGGCTATTACCATGATCATCATCACTGTCGTCATTATCCTTATAGATATTCATATTACCTTCGCCAAGGAGGTTATATTTTCGAGTTGGTTTATTTATTTATTTCTCTGTATGTTTGTGGATAGGATTACGTCAAAACTACCAAACAAACTTTTATGAAATTCTCACAACAGATAGATCTTCGATCAATGATGACCCTTTTAAATTTTGGAGATGATCCTGATTTTAATTTTTCGCTAATTTAAAAATAGTGCCAAAACCAATTGACGGATCTTGACAAAATCTCCACCACAGATAGATCTTAGGTTATTGACGACCCCATTAAATTTTGGAGATGCTCCGGTACCGGATACGGAGTGAAGATCAGGAATTGCATTTTTTTCCAATTTTATTTGCCTGTATGTCTGTCTGCGGAGAGGATTACGTCAAAACTATTTGACAGATATTAAGAAAATTTACCCAACAGATAGATCTTAGGTCATGGACGACACCATTGAATTTTGGAGATGATCCGGAGTCTGGATCAGATGTAAATAGATTTTTTTTTTTTTTTTGTGTCATCGTCACCCTTTGGCGGAGGTCAGAAATATATGATTGATCTTGTTATTCTCATTATCAACATTAACATTACTGAATTCATAACTATAATGGAACACAATAAAAGACCACAAACTTTTTATGACAATATCCATTGAAACAAATATTCTTACTGTATCAAGGGATTTAAAGATTACAAAGAAGTATATTATGAAGTAAAGAGGCAGATAAATAGAATGAGAACAGTAGACAAATAACATTAGATACAACTAAATGGATATTAGATGAATAGACATGTTTAAAACATAAAAGTAAAGAAGAAGGACTACTCAAATAAAATTAAAGTTTACTAAAGTTTCAGCCACAAAATCTATCAGTGATATTAATGAAAATTCTGTAAGCACTGATGTTTGTTGAAACATTTGAGTTTAAAGAGATATGAAAAAAAAATATAGAAAACTAAAATAACTTCGACGACTTTCCCGAGGTTTTTTCCTTTCCAGGAAATGAATTTTGTGTCGGCAATGAGAGAGTCACATTGCCTGGGATTCTCGGAGTCAATGACCGTTCTTCTAATACATCCCTCAATTCACGCCAAACCTGAAGAATGAAAAGAGCCAGAGAAGAAAGAGAGAAGAACGAGCGAAGCAAGAGAAGAGAGAGAGAAGAATGAGGGAAGTATGAGAACAACGAGAGAAACAAGAAAAGAAAAAGAGAAGAACGAGAGAAGCAAGAAAAGAAAGAAACAAACAAGAGGAGAAAGAGAGAACAAAAGAAGCAGGAGAAGAAAGAGAAAAGAACGAGAGAAGGAAGAGAAGAAAAAGAAAAGAACGAGAGCAATATGAGAATAAAGAGAGAACCTAGAAAATAAAAGAAAGAAAGAGAGAAGCATGAGAAGAACGAGAAAAAAGGAGAAGCAAGAGAACAAAGAGAGAAGAACGAGAGAAGCATTAGAAGAAAGAGAGAAGAACGAGAGAACCATGATAAGAAGACAAGAACGAGAGAAGCAAGAGAAGAAAGAGAGAAGAACGAGGGAAGCATGAGAGGAAAGAGAACAGAAGAAGCATGGAAACAACTAGAGAAGCAAGACGAGAACAAGAGAAGAAAGAGAGAAAAAAGAAAAAAGCATGAGAGCAACGAGAGAAGCAAGAAAATGAAGAGAGAAAACCGAGAGAAGCAAGAGACGGGAGAGAGAAAAACGAAAGAAGCAAGAGAAGGAAGAGAGAAAAACTAAAACCAAGAGAACAACGAGAGAAGGATGAGAAGAACGAGATAGGGATGATAACAACAAGAGAAGGATGATAATAACGAGAGAAGCATGAAAAAAATGAGAGAAGGGTGATAACAACGAGAGAAGAATAGGAACAAAGAGAGAAGGATGGGAATGAAGAGAGAAACATGAGAACAACGAGAAAAGCATGGGAACAACGAGAAAAGCATGATTACAACGAGAGAAGAATTATAACAAAGAGAGAAAAATTATAACAACGAGAGAAGCATAAGAAGAAAGAGAAAAGCCTCTGAACAAAGAGAGAAGCATGAGAAGAACGAGAAAAGCATGATAACAACAAGAGAAGCATGATAACAACGAGAGAAGAAGGAGAGAGAAACAAGACAAGCATGAAAAAGCGAGAGAAGGATAACAACAACGAGAAAATCATGAACACAACGAAAAAAGGATGAGAACAACAAGAGAAGTAAGAGGAGAACAAGAGAAGCAAGAGAAGAAAGAGAGAAAAACAGGAGAAGCAGGAGAACAACGAGAGAAGCATGAGAACAACGAGAGAAAGATAACAACAAGAGAACCAAGAGAACAACAAGAGAACCAAGAGAACAACAAGAGAACGATGAAAACGATGAGAGAAGTATGAGAACAACGAGAGAAGTATGAGAACAACGAGAGAAGTATGAGAACAACGAGAGAAGCAAGAGAACAAAAAGAAAAGGATGATAACAACAAGAGAAGTATGAGAACAACGAGAGACGGATAAGAACAACGAAAAAAGCATGAGAAAAACAACAGAAGCATGAGAACAATGAGAGAAGGATGATATCAACGAGAGAAGTATGAGAACAACGAGACACGGATAAGAACAACGAAAAAAGCCTGATAAAA
>NC_090741.1:96790874-96805874 GCF_036898095.1 Palaemon carinicauda | reverse complement strand
ACTCATTGGTTAGGTCAGCTACGATTCAACTAGGGACTTTTGTTAGCTCATAGGGAGGGCCAGAACGGACCCTAGGAAAATGGAGACCCTAAAGGTAGCACAATTGAGAGAGGAATTGGAAGCCAGAGGCCTCCAAGAAGGAGGGGATAAGTCTGAATTGTGTCAGTGTCTAAGTGAAGCTCTACTCCTGAAGGGGTGAGGTCGGGGGTACCGATGGAGGTCCCAGTGCTCTGTCACGTCTGTTGTCACTGCTTCCTCTGCTACTGCTTATGATGTCATGCGGGGTGGTCATCGAACTCCCTTGTCTCCCCCTTCCTCTGTTTCCTTTTCCTCGGATGTTGGGCGGGGAAGGTGTGATTGTGCCCCAGCCCGCCCGCCCTTGGCGTTTTTTGCTGAGAACTCTCGAGATAGATGACCGTAGGCCTGACAAGTGTAACAGTGGGGGGATCCTTGGGTGGGGCACTCCACTCGTCGGTGCCCCTCTCCCCAACAGAGCCATCATCTGAAGACTCTGCTAATCTGCTGACTGCATTCCGCCTTACCTCTCTTCGTGGGTTGACTGCCTCTCATGGCTGCCAACTTCTCGGTATCGGCCCTGTTATTCCCAGTCCTTTTTTCTTCTGGCAAACTGTATAAAATGTTTTGTATCGCACTCACTACATCTGTTAATGAGCGATTGTCATCGAACAAATAACCCCATAAATTCGGGTTTACCAATCTATGAATATGTTTACGGGTAATTGCCATTTTATTACCTTCTGGGAGATTGGTACTCCGGGTAGCAAACGGATCGCAATCCCGAAAAATACAAGTTGCAAAACTAAGAAAGGATTCACCTTCCCGTATTTTGGGTTTGTAATTTTCTTTTAGGTCTCCCTTTCTCACATCAGGCAAGGCATACTTCTCAATTAAACGTCGTTTTATTTAAAGACTTCTTAAACTTTCTTGTCCAACACATTACCTCCATTGCTGGAGGATCTCTCAGCAATCTAATTACTTGAATCGCTTTTTATCTTTCCGACCACCCATATGTGGCTACTTCAGGGTCTCTCAAAAACACTTCAATCGACTGAAACCCTTCGTTAGGCCGTTGATCATCAAAAGGCCTAACACTTCCCTTTAGTTCTGGCAACTTTCAAACTACGATTTGCATATATTCACTCTGCTGTGCATGTGTACTTTCACTTGTGCGTGTTTGAACTTCATTTATGTACGTCGGATATGCTGTCGTTGCACGCCACTCCTGTTCTCGTTCCACCTCCAATCTGTTGATTAACTCTTCCTACTGTTCTAACTTATTTTTCAATTCTTGCGTTCTAATTTCCTGTCTATATTCTTCATTGGGAACGCTATATATCAATGCTCCTTCATTCTCTACTCCTGCAGCAGCAGTGTCTGCTATGTTAGTCCGTGTGTATCTCGTCATCTTGAACTTTTATTTCACTGGCTCAAAGAACAACTTCACTCACAGCATACACAAACAGTTGTATTCTTTTACACCTGACACCAATATGACCCGAGTAGACGGATAATGAGATGTCGGAATTTGAGTTTTCATCATTTATTACAAAAGGTTCGTTCGTAAGTACATTATACACAACTACCCTTTCAGGTGAGGGACTTGTCAACTCGAGCCCTCACCGGCAACTAACTACTCCCCTCGTTACCAGAATACACCATTGCAAAACATGCTGACACATACGTTTTTGTGGAATGCTCATGAATATTGAGTTCATTTACGTTGACGTAAAACACACATATATACATGAATTACGACATATATATATATATATATATATGTATATATATATATATATATATATATATATATATATATATATATATATATATATATATATATATATATGTATGTATGTATGTATGTGTGTGTGTATAAATTGGTGTATTTCTGAAATTGTTTCCGAAATTATTATAACTTTTATTCTACGTCACTAATGAGCGTGGGCCTTCCCATTCTCATATGCTAAACTTCTCGCAATGAACCGTGTTCCTGCTTCAAAAGCTCCATAAGGCCACTTTTGAAATCAAGCTGAGGCACATATTTACAAAGTGAACTTGGGAGAGAGAGAGAGAGAGAGAGAGAGAGAGAGAGAGAGAGAGAGAGAGAGAGAGAGAGAGAGAGAGAGAGAGAGAGAGAGAGAGAGATCATAAGTTGAAGAGCAGACCAGTGATCTGTTGAGGCATGACATCAGTGTTGGAATCCTTTTCAAGCCAAAATTTTGTTGTGATGAGTTTAGTTAAGATTATGAATAAAATCTTTTAGGAAAAGGATGATAAATGAGATATATGTACATACACACACGCATATATATATATATATATATATATATATATATATATATATATGTGTGTGTGTGTGTGTGTGTGTGTGTGTGTGTGTGTTTGTGTGTGTGTATAAATATATATACATATACAGTATATATATATATATATATATATATATATATATATATATATATATATATATATATATATATATATATATATATATATATATATATATATATATATATATATATATACTGTATGTGTTTGTGTGTGTGTGTTTTTGTGTGTTTGTGTGTGTGTGTGTGTGTGAAGTATGTATTTTTACCAGGCAAAGGAAATACCTGAATACTGAATGTGAATATGATTGTTCAAAAAATGGAAACAGTCAATTTGTATTCGTATGCGGGAGTAAAAATATCAGATGACACTCGAACGAGTAAAAAATTCACTAGCAGAAAAGGTGAAGCAGAGAGAGAGAGAGAGAGAGAGAGAGAGAGAGAGAGAGAGAGAGAGAGAGAGAGAGAGAGACAGACAGACAGACAAACAGAGAGAGAGAGAGAATGTTCCAGCTATGGTAGAGAAAAGTCTGAAGTTCTTGAGACTTTCTCATTGAGGCAAATCTTTGTTGTCCGTAGTAAATGCTAAACGTTTATCTCGTTCTCTTTGACTTCCAGAGACTTTGAAAAGCAAAAAGAGACGATGAATTGATTTCATTATTATTATCATTATTTTTATTATGAAATTTATGGTTCGGCGTTTTTAGATAATTAAAGCGTGTATGTGTGTGTGTGTGTGTGTGTGTATGTGTGTGTTTGTGTTGAATTATGCCATTACGATTGTCAAAGCTATCATCACATCTTTATAGAACAGCAAAATTATGTATAATTCCAATTCTTTTACGTTGTTGGCAATCCAACATTCATGTTCTTTCCTTCGAATCCGAACAAATACAGAATCCCTTTCAAAAACAACCAATTACCTACATGAATGAAATGAAAAGAAAATAAGTAACAAGAAAACCCATGTCTTGATGCTTCCCAATACCAGTTCATCCCACAATCCCACCTAATGTCAGGTCAGCTTAGTCGACTAATTGGGAAATGGACAGGTGAGACCTTATGTGATTTGACCTTCGGGAAATAATATCCGGAGCAATTTTTAGTTGGCACGACTAAAGTAACATCGACGAATCTCTTTATTCTTCGAATGTTTGAAATTAAGATTTTATTTATCAAAAGGAGTAAAATCAATAAATATCTTTCCTCTCTTGTCACCAAGTTCATCTATCTCTTTATTCAATCCCTTCTACCTCTAATACTAATAATACCATAATATTTGCAATATAATAATAACAACAACAACAATAATAATGATTTTATATTTGATTGTCAATTAGAAAGATTCCTAAACAACATTATGCAAAAGTCTATTGTAAGCACTACATAAAAACAGATCGTATATCTAAAACTGCATTATCAAGGAAAGCAATTATGCAAGGAAATAAATGAAGAATTAAAGAAAATAAAAAATCCGCATTTCCCTCAGATTAACGTAAAAACGATTTTTTTTAAATAACTTTGAAATAATTTTTTTTTCCAAGACATGCACAAGACAAAGAACTGGTGTTCTGACATAGTTTACACGGTTAAATGAGAAGTTTGTGTTAACTGGTATTTGGGATCTAGTAAATCTAGAAGAATTGAAAATGTAAATAATTTTGAATCGCACCAATTATACTGATTAAGGCCTTAAACTCAACTTGGAATAATGGAACTTCAAGCTTTATATTCAAATTATTTCAAGCGTTTATGAAATTATATTGTTTTTTAGTCTAACTCCATTTATGGAATTTACCCTATTATATGTTATGTATATCAGAATATATATGCATATTTTAGCTATAGGGCAATGTAAATGAAATAAAAGCTAGAAAAAAAAGTCGTTGATTGTATTGCTAAACGTCCTACAATTTCTTATTTATTTAGGATATTCAAGAGGGACCTCTCCAGTAGACGTACTAATAATAAAAATGATAATAATAATAATAATAATAATAATAATAATAATAATAATAATAATAATAATAATAATAATAATAATAATAATAATAATAATAATAATAATAATAGATCCAAGCTTACTGTGAACCCATACAAATAATTTCCATGATTTATTAAATCAGTATTTTTCTATATTAAAAAAAACATGACCTTATTTTGATTCCCCTTTACACAAAGAGAAAGATCAAACACAAATAAATAAAAAAACTGGTGATCTGAGTACTTTTTCATATCTTGTATTACCAGAACAAACGAAAATAAAATTTCACTCTACGTCATCTTATCACTTTGCGTCTATTTTCGGACTTCCTTTATTTTCTTAAGAATCTCTCTCTCTCTCTCTCTCTCTCTCTCTCTCTCTCTCTCTCTCTCTCTCTCTCTCTCTCTCTCTCTCTCCTCCTCCTCCTCCCTAATTCTTCTCCTTCCCTGCCCCACCTTCGTTCCCAATCCAAACTTGTGCCACAACCGACTGCTGAAGGGAAGGTGTGACTAGAGGTGTCAAGTGGCCAGGGAGATTTGAACTAACACAACCGAGTCAAAGTTTGTAATAACTCCCAAGTACTTGGAACTGGCAACATGGATATGAATAGCATTATTCAACCTCATTATTATTATTATTATTATTATTATTATTATTATTATTATTATTATTATTATTATTATTATTATTATTATTATTATTAAGGTTTTTGCCAAAATATAAGTAAAAAATTTTTTCTCACAAAGTTTTCAAAGTTTTAGGGGAAAATAGGCTACTTCCAAAAACATCTTCTGAAAAAAATACACAAAAAAGTATTGCACCAAATAAAAACCAATTTTCACATTAAATTGAAGCTTACAACTCGAAAAATCATATTTCTAAAGATTTCGTCTTACGAATGTAAGATGCCTATTTTACTCACCCTCTAGTCCGTGAAATAAAGACGATTTTTGCTCTGGATAATATATTGGGAAAAATTAATCATTTAACGAGACTGAAGCCCTGTGAGGAATCTCAGTTATGTAAAGCCTCCTTTAAGACACGAAGTCTGTTAAAGACTGCTGTTCATAAATTATTATCATATTTTTTTTTTTTTTTTTTTTTTTTTTTTTTGCTAAACATGAAAAGGAAATAACTTGAGATATTCCCTGGAAGCAAGAGGTGTCCCGAAGGAAGCTCCTTGATATCTTCGAAATGTCATAACGATGTGAGATGCCCGTAATGGACAGCTTATTTCTTATATTGATTTGGGAGTTTTGAAGCAAGGTGTATTTGTATCTTCATACTGAGCCCTCATTGTATCAAGTTTTTTCTTTCTTTCTTTCTATTTTGTATTTTTACCTGATCCATCAAAATTTCTGATTTCTATCAATGGATCAAAAACTTGGGCTTTAAGGTGAAAAGAGGAAGCAAAGCTTGAGAGAACAGAGATGAGAATGCTGAGATATATTATGGGAATATCACTGTTTGAAAGATTGGAAACTGATGAAATAAGAAGAATGGCAGGTGTAGTAAAGATTACAGAGATGATGAAAGTGTCATGACTGAGATAGTGTGGGCACGTGTTGAAGTTGAATGGTGGGGAGGAAGTGAAGAGGACTTTGCAGGAACCTATTAGGGGAGAAGATCAAGAGATAGACAGAGATTCAGATGGGAAGATAAGCTGAAGGATGGTAAAGAGAGAGGAGGTTTGATGAAGAGGAGGCCTTTGATATATGGCATTGGAAAGAATGCATCAGGCAACCGACCCCTTAATGTCGGACTAACGGGGGTAAAGAAGTTCTTACTTCATGAGATACAGAAACCAAATTTCAATTTGTCTTTTGTAACATGTTTACATAGAATTTTTTACGAAAAATTCAGCTTTTTTTCAATGAAGAATTATTATTCATAATATTTTGTTTATTCATTTGTTCATATTGATAATTGTCTTTATCGAAAGCCTTTACATGAATCTAATTCTTTTAGCTTTTTATATCAAATTCTTCGATCTTAGTCAGGTTTATTTTTTTAGGCAAAAATATTCATGAAAACAAAAACTTACTTTCTCGTCGACTCGATATCCTTATCCCGTATGCATGTTTGCTTCTCTCATTCTTGAAGTTAAGCCTGAATCAAATATATTCCAAGAACGTTTATTCACTCAGAGAAGCCGAGGCAATGCGACTCTCTCATCACCGAGACAGAATTCTTTTCCTGGAAAGGAAAATCTCGGGAGAGTCGTCGAAAATATTTGACTGTTTTTTATTTCAACAAATGTTCAACTTCCCATTATTATAATTATCCTCCTTGGCAATCTTGGAGGATGATACATAAGCAATTTTACAAATTTTGTAGTTATTTCTATACACACCGGTACTTCATTGTTAATAATAACAACAACAACAATGTTGATGATATTAATTACTTTTTGGTAACTCTTATAGTTGGAATGCCACTAATTTATGTGCTAAAACATACGTGAACATCGCATTAACATGTATCATAACATGAGCCCATTGCAAACACGGGGAAACTGCACATGATTATCTTAGTAAATACTTCCACTTTATACCTCAGTTTTGTATTTATTTTTTTTATTTGTCCAATAAATGAACGCCTACCAAAGCTATGCTGGAATATGCAAAAAAAAATAAATATATAAATAAATAAATAAATAAATAGATAAAATGATGCGAAAAATGAGCTGCATCGCTTCATGCTTTTGTCCCCCCCCCCAAAAAAAAAATAATAATAATAATTAAAAAAAAAACTTGAGAAATGTGAAATATGCTTGAATATCCAAAGTATCGACATAAACAGGAATTTTGATAATCTGTTTAATCTAAGTTTGATATTTAATTTTTATAGTTTATTTATTTATTTATTTTTTTTTTGGCGATTGAGATCTTGAAAAGTTAATGAGGAATTTAATGGTCATATTATATTCTTGCATTTGAATACGCTCCTATGTTTAAAGATAACAATTATGATAATGTTCTTAGGCGGTGTTTTTCATATATACCATTTTATCTATAATAATAATAATAATAATAATAATAATAATAATAATAATAACAATAATAATAATAATAATAATAATAATAATAATAATAATAATAATAATAATAATAATAATTATGATAATAATAATAATAATAATAATAATAATAATAATAATAATAATAATAATTATAAAAATAATAATAATAATAATAATAATAATAATAATAATAATTATAAAAATAATAATAATAATGATAATAATAATAATAATAATAATAATAATGATAATAATGATAATAATAATAATAATGATAATAATAATTATAAAAAAACTATAATAATAATAATAATAATAATAATAATAATAATAATAATAATAGTAATAATAATAATAACAATAATGATGATGATAATAATAATAATAATAATAATTATAATAATAATAATAATAAAAAAAACAAGAATGATAATAATTATAAAAATAATAATAATAATAATAATAATAATAATAATAATAATAATAATAATAATAATAATAATAATGAAAAATCTCGTTATTATTATTATTATTATTATTATTATTATTATTATTATTATTTTTATTGTTGTTGTTGTTGTTGTTGTTGTTGTTGTTGGTATTAGTATTATCTTTCACAAACTGATATTCCAGTATAGTTCCCGTCATATTTATCAAATATTTTCTTTTATTCGGTGTCTTTGTTAGGAAAAAATATTCATTTGAATAACAAAAAATGTTTAAGAGGTCACATTTCTTTTTACGTATCTTCTGAGTTTGTCCAAGATGAAAGGGCAACAAAATTCTTTGAAAAACGTTTTTTCTTAACTACACTTGAGCAGAAAAATTTTTCACCTCTTTTCAATTAACATTCTAACGAAGTTAAGGTCAAGGAGTAGTGGGTTAATCATACTTACCTTCTTGGTCAAAATGAGTTTTTAAGAATTGGTAGATTTTTTTTTTTTTTTTTTTTTTTTTTTTTGTCAAAATTTGTTAATTGGATTTTGTTTTAATTCTTGTAAATATTTACGGAGGTTAACAGAAGGACAGAGGAGCATTTATTATCATCTTAATATTTTTGTTTTGAGAACAATGATTTTTATTTTCCTACTACTTTTTTCACGTCATTTGTTGACAAACATTTCAATGCAAGACCACATAAACATACATGTGGAAGAAGCAATATTTCTTATAATTATTGTGATTGCCTAAATAATTATACTTTAGATTAAATTTCTGTTGTTTGAGAGAGGAACATTTATCTATTATCCATATCAGACCGGATGTGGCATTGTTTATATGGAATGTCTTTAAGGATATTAGTTGGACAGATATGACAGTAAAACACAATGGTTATAACAACCCTCCATAATTTATAATGTTATAAAAGTTACTGAAACCTATGTACTTTAAGAGTTTACTCTTATGATTGACGTTATAAGAAAGTCTGGTTCCTCAGATGTTACCGGAAATAGAGATTAAAGTCAACATGATAACGAAAACAATGCAAGAGATTAGATGTTGTCAAAATAAAGATCGTCAGTGAGTAGTAAGTCGGAGGTATATTCATAAATCTGTTGAAGGAATTTCATCAATGGTGTAGATACATGTCACTGACGTTTTCACCCTGACCTGAAGGGGATTATGTCATAATGTAGTGACTGACCCCGTGTCATATTAAGCCTTTGAAGCTGCCACAGTCAAGCAACTACCAGGTATTCATTTCATTGGTTTTAACGGAGAATTTTCTTCTGAACGTCCATGCTAAAAAGCTAAGCGCAGCTCCTCATGCCAGGCAAGAGTGCTACCATATACACCATGAGACACACACACAAACATACATACATACATACATATATATATATATATATATATATATATATATATATATATATATATATATATATATATATATATATATATATATATATATATATATATGTGTGTGTGTGTGTGTGTATGTATACATATCGAGACTAGCACACGATGCGGATAAAGCAGTCGTGCAGTACTTTTAACACCATTTTGTTTTGCCTTACTTTTCCCCCCCCATCCCCCACATTCTCAGGCCTTAACGTATTCACACTCTTTGCTGTACTCATAACAGCATCACTATCCAGTTAATAATAGTAAAAGTACAGTACGGCATCTAGACTATGTGTGTGTGTGTGTATGTGGGAGTTTGAATATAGCATAATTTCTCTCTTGATATTGATTGGATAAATCCTGTAATTCTTGGCATGAAGAAATATTATGGAATAGAACATTTTCTGGATACTGTTAGTGTCTCAGAAGTGACCTTGAAGTGTCTTCAGACAGATGAGAGTGTCAAGTAGGGTGTTGAGACACTTGGAGTCTTTTTCGTCATTCTTTCTCTCAGGCTCAGAAGATAACACGTACTATTGCAAAAGCAATGGACACGTGTTATTTCTCCAGCTTTCTTCTAACTTACGACAGTAAGATATCTATGAGAAAGAAAAGTTTTCATGATATCTTTGTTTACTTATTGAAGGGATTATGAAGGTTAGGATGTTTGCTCCAGATCCTTATGGCAACAGGATACAAACTCTTCCTCCCCAAAGAATTTTTTACTTTCCTTTAATTTTTTATAAACATTTATTTAGTTTTTTTTTCTCAGCTCTTCTTTTTGGTAATCATGGGAATATTGATTTTTGGAAACAATTTCAAATTGTATTTATTTATTAATCAATCAGTCAAGTTACAATATCTCTCTCTCTCTCTCTCTCTCTCTCTCTCTCTCTCTCTCTCTCTCTCTCTCTCTCTACCGTCCTTTTACCCTGGGTTCTTGCCATTTCTTCGAAGGAATATTTCGGTTACATTTGAAAACATTAAAAAATCAAATGAATGTCAGGAAAAACGGCACCAAATGAAATACCATTTAAAAAGACATTTTGAAATCCAGAATAAGAAAAATTCAAATCCTTTTCTGAAGGACCACCAATGTTTCCATGTCTTGATTACTTGATAATATATTCCATCTGATCTCCAATCTGAATTCTGGAAAATTCTGGAAATGGCTGGAAATATTTTTTTACTATTTATCAATTTACAAATATGTTATTTGATACTATCAATAATATTGTTATAGTTGATTATATTACTGCTGTTGTTGTTTTTCTTTATTTTAATGTCCACTATTGAGTTTTCAATGGTAATTATTATTGGATAAAGTTATTTGATTGATCGATGTAGATTTCTCTGGCGCTGGGACGTCTATCGTCGATAATTATGGGTTTTCCAACAGAAATTATATAACTTTTTTATTTGATTTTATTATTATTATTATTATTATTATTATTATTATTATTATTATTATCATTAAATTCGCCAACAAAGTCCAACGGAATTGGAAAGAGGTTATGTTTCACCATTTTAGTGTGTTTGTAATTCATGTTCGTGTTTGTTTGTGAACAGCTTCCTGGACACAATTTTATTCCTAGAGTAATGAAACTTGCAGGGATTAACTATTATGCAAATAGCTGGAAATGATTACATTTTGGAAGGTCAAGGTCAAGGTCACGATCAAGCAAAATATCCGATTCACGTAATCAGTCATAAGTTTGGACATCTTTGTCACCAAGACTTCAAACTAACTTCAGAATTGAGTGTATGAAGACCTACCCCAAATGTTATATGTGAACGTCAAAGGTCAAGGTCAAGGCCGAGCAAAAGGTCGAGATACAAGCTACCGCGGCGGAGGTGTGCACTCTACTGAATGTCCCTCTAGTTATTATTATAGTTATTACCTGCATAAAATGAAAATGAAGAATTACTACAACGTGAGCAGAAAAAAAAACTCAACTCTCTCTCTCTCTCTCTCTCTCTCTCTCTCTCTCTCTCTCTCTCTCTCCAGCACAATATAAAATTTTTTCGCGTTACGAAGTATAGCGAAAAATAATTGTCCTAACGACATGTAAGCAGATCTTAAGTATCTTGTTACTTAAGTTCAGTTGTTTTGTAGGCAGTGGCCAATGAGAATTTAGTGTTGGGTGAAACGTATTCAATGTTTGAAGAGGTATTTAGTAAGTGGTCACTTTCTAGCGCACGCTAGCCCGAGCAAGTCGAATTTATTAGCCAGGACGCCAGGCAGGGTCAAATTACAGCTTCAGATGTGAATAGTGTTTTCACGTTAGCAATCAGAATGCTGAAACCGTTTCAAGTTGTGATGGAAAATTTATTATCCGATTTCCAGCAGAATATTCAACAAGTATCCGCACCTCGTTAAAGTATGATGGAAAACCATTTGAATGAGCATCGCGTTATTTTGAGGAAACTGATACGAAAATGTTAGCATTAGATGCGATTGTTTATCAACTTGGAGGACAAGGTACATCTAAAACTGCTGCAGAAACGAATTAGTACGCAAAGAGCAGCATCGCCGAAAGTGTCAAGCTAGTTAAAGATCGAGGGAAAGTGTGGATTCATATCAACTTTGATGGAAGAGGTCTAGAGCTCAATAAAGGCCGAGAGTTGACATTGGAGCCAGGAATGTACCAAGAAATACGTCGAAAAGATAAGTGAAAATATAGCTGTTTTTATTTTTGTATACTTAGCAGTTGGTACAAGGAAATTGGAACATTGTGTTTATTTTATTTTATTGTTTTAATCGCCTGTTGGTTGTTGTTATTCACAATACATTGAACAGAATTATTTTGGGTCCGGTAAGATAGTCATGGACGTCTAAAAGGGCGATCACAAAATTCCATTTCAAAACCGTTACTGTGGTTGTTGGATTGGGTAACTATAGGTCAGAAAGGGACGAATCAGAATTTATTAAGAGAATGGGTGACACTGGTATCAGAAAAACTAAGAAATAATTCCTTTGACGGTGACCAAGAATGGAAATGGTAAGCAAAGGCTGGTTTTTTATTACAAACTTTTTAAGGATTTAATCAGTCTACAGTCTGCTTATCGCATAGAAATCTATTAAAACGTTGCCAATATCTTTCTCGTTGGGGAAAAATTTTAAAAAGTTTTTTATAATGGATATTCTTTAGATATTTTTGAAGCGGCGGTACATCTTTACTAAAGTTCTTAAGTCTGTTAGATATTGGAGATCTAAGGAAGTGAAGATTGAAGTATTTTTAGATGATGGCATAGCTGCGGATGGTTTATTTGAAGGGGCATTGGATGCTAGCTATTTACTTTAAAAGCTTCAAGATTTGGATTTATTTACAAGAAAGTATAATAGGTTTTCAGACTCTAAATTGTATTTGGAAAGGTTTACAGAGGACGAATACTGAAGGCGAATTTCGTAACTACAGTGTTAGGATAAACTATGTCGTTAAAGACCTTGTTTAGATGCCAAACATTCTGAATTAACGAAAACGTTATTTTAACGAATATCTTTTGGACAGAATTGTCTGTTACATAATTTCCACAAAATTTGTCGTGAAAGGTATTGTTAAAATGAAAACGATAAAGTATTTCTATATTTTTACATATTGAGCAAAGCTAGTTGAGAACTTAATGAAGAAATATCAGATGCTCCGGTTGAGAGCACGTTTTGACGCAGAAATTCATTCTTTTTATTTTGGTCCTTACTTTAACTATATACTTGCATCAGACTTATTTAACCTATTACTTCATTGTGACGCCTAAGATGTAGGCAGTTTATCACTATATTGTGACGCCTCAGGTGTAGGCAGTTTATCACTATATTGTGACGCCTCAGGTGTAGGCAGTTTATCACTATATTGTGACGCCTCAGGTGTAGGCAGTTTATCACTATATTGTGACGCCTCAGGTGTAGGCAGTTTATCACTATATTGTGACGCCTCAGGTGTAGGCAGTTTATCACTATATTGTGACGCCTCAGGTGTAGACAGTTTATCACTATATTGTGACGCCTCAGGTGTAGGCAGTTTATCACTCTATTGTGACGCCTCTGGTGTTGGGAAATTTATATGTTGTGACACCTCAGTAGTAGGTTTGGAGTAATTCTGAAGTTTTTAGCGATGAATACAGCGCATTTTTTTTTTTCATATCATGAAAAGAGTGGTTGGAAACTGGACAGCAAATTAATCTTTAAAATTAAACATGAAGGAGCAGGAGGCAGTCGACAGAATTATGTAAAGTACTTTGGCAATGTTTGAACATTGTTCCAGATAAAATTTTCGATTTTAATGCAAGTAGGTAGCAAAAAGCCAGATTTGGAAATCATAGAAAACCAAAGAATTTAAACTTGTACTGAATACACTGTTCAGGTCATCAATGTATGTAAGCCCAGAAAGAGTACAAAAGAGCGGATTTTTTGAAGTGTTGTCAACTAACATGGATGAATGGTCAATTCTTTTTACATTTTTCAGAGTTATGGACTTGTGAGAGTTATTAATTCTTTAGACTGTTTTGCTACCTTTAAAAATATGTTGAGGTTTTTTAATCTCTAATATTGGGGTCCAGGTACAGAGGCAATTGATGCTTTAACTTGAGGTTTGGTGCTTTATACCAAAGGTTATTAATAAAATGGAGGTAAAAATTCTTAAGTAGAATATTCCTGAGTGAAAGTCCTCTGCATCTTGACTGTTCATATTAACGAGGGAAACTTTATTGTTAAACTTTGAGTGTTTACGTAACAAAGGTTTTATTACACGGCAAAGATAAGGAGAGAGAGAAAAAAAAAAAAAAAGTAAATTTTTCGCTGAAATTTAACTTTGATATAGAAGGTAAAGGTTTTTGAAATTACAAGTATATATGTACATTGTTTTATTTTTGGAATCTGCTTTCCAGGATCGTGAATGCAATGAAATGCCAGCAGTCGTCTTTAACGGTGGCATCTAATTTGGACAGGAAATTGGGGGACCTCAGTTGTCATGAGCATCTTCTATCATCGATGAATGGCAGCACCGACAAGGCCTACAAATTTGTCTTTCATCAAAGAGAAACTTACAATAATGGTCACGAGCAAAGCGAAATGCCATTGTAGGTTGCTTTATTTATCACGCTTCTATTAGATTCCGGCGTTTTAGTAATCTCCAGTGATCAAGCTATTTAGGCCATAACGTGCATGCATGAAATGAGGGGTTACATAGATCCAACGGAAATTTCACTTGTTAAATCTTTGCAAGCACCTGTGAAACATTAAGCTGGTAGATCGGTGCATACAAAGGATCTTTTTGATAATATGGTGTTGCAGAATCCGTGCGGATTATATTTTCCTATATTGAAAAACTTCTTTATTATTTTGATAGATCATTAAAGTGTTCTTATCTGAGATTTGGGGAATTAAGTTTATTGTAATTTGAAGATTTAGTTGAACAAGAAAAAAAAAAAAATTAAATCACCAATACTGTTTAGTTTTTGATATCGGAAGTTATCACAAATGCTTTTCCATATTTGATGTATTTTGCTTGATGCAGAGGAAGCTGGAATGATTTTGTCCTTTGATCGATTTCTCTTTAAGAAGTTTTTTAAAAGCTCCTGTAATGTAACCAAACATAATTTTTTGTTAAAACTGTGGCTACAAGTTCAAACATCGTAAACGATAACGTCAATGATAGGTGTCTTCATAGACATGAGTGTTGGTAGTCTGTTTCAAGTAGACATGTTTGTCAAAGGCTTCAGAAAGAGGTTAAATGTGTAAATCATTCAATCGGAGCATTTATTTCTCTCTCTCCATTTTTTTCCTTCTCTCCCTTTCTTTGGTATTA
>NC_090741.1:96785874-96788374 GCF_036898095.1 Palaemon carinicauda | reverse complement strand
CCGTTAGATATTCAACATTTGCTTCTCTCATTTCTGCTTCATTATTCTCATTCGCAATTCATGGCATGTACTCACTCTTATATATTTTTGCTAATATGTTGCATATTTCCTTTTTTTCATTCGTTGACCGTCCTTCAATTGTTAAAGGGCCTATTGCTAATCTCCCTTCATTCATCTTTTTTGCATAAGAGTAAAGTGCTTTGGCTTTTTTTTTTTTTTAGATTTTAAAGTGGTCTTTCTTCTAAGTCCCTTTTTTCATTTTCTTTCGACTGTATAATCTTTTCTTCTGCATTTTCTATCTTACATTTTATTTCCATAATTTTCCACACATTTTTTTCTTTTGTAAGATTTTTCTTCCACTTTCTAATTTTCTGAAATAAGATCCTTCTGTCTCTTGGTATGCATGTCTTTTGTTTATTGTTTTTTTTTTTTTTCAGTAAATATTTTTCAACAATTTTGTCCAGTATTTTGTACAGCATGTCCGTATTTACCTGTATATTATCACTTACAGATACATTTTTCCATTCTTTGTTTAGTTCTTCATTTATTTCTGACCATTTTATATTCCTAATTCTATAACATTGTGGTTTGAAATTCCCGTGTTATACACTATTATTTCATTAACATAATTCACCTCAACTAGGGCACTTTCCTTTCTTGTTGGAATGTGGTTTATTTGTTACATATTATGTTATGATAGCATATCTTGAAGCTTTTATCTTCTACGCTACTATTACTCTCTTTTTTATAAGGATACATACAACCACTTTCTTCTATCTGTTCTTTCCATTCCATGAAAGGAAAGTTAAAATCTCTGAATAGGAGTATACTCAAGTGTTTATGGTTTCTACATATATCATCTATTTTTTATTATTATGTCAAACTCCTTAGTATTTGGGGGTCTCTACACTACAATATTCACTAGTTTTTCAAATTCAAATTCTACCGCAATCAATTCACATTCTGTGTTGCTGTATTTTTCAAAGACTTTTCCTTGATTTATGTCTCTTCCATATATTGCGGTTCCCCCTTGGTTCCTATTTGTTCTGTCTGATCTATAAGTTTGGAAACCCTTTATCTGGTCATCACTGCCAGTCTCTTGGGAATACCATGTTTCACTTATATTTAATATATCTATTTTTTCAATTTAGGTTGGTTTTTCTAATAACTCTATTTTCCTTTTAGTGTTACTCGTGACTAAACTCTGTGCATTCATCACTATTATGGTTTGTGTTTCATCCCCATTATTTAATATTGGTAATAATATGGATTCTCCCATGCTTCCTTCCTGTTCTGATATGATGTTCTTTTCTTCATTTCCAGGAATTCTGCCATTAAAAAATCCAACTTTTCTACTATATTTGCTCTTTCGCCTTTATATTTATTTTTGTGTGTATACTTGTAATTATCCCCATATCTGCACCAAACCCTGGCATTATAGATGCATTCTTTGTAGTTGGGCTCTAAATGTGCATATTTGGGTTGAAAGGTCTCATATCTTGGGGCCTTTTGTGCACAGCGCAGTATATACGTGGCCTTTTTTTTTTTTTTTTCATGTTTGCTTTCATTTTTCTATCCAGTTTGCTGAGTTTTCTTACTTTCATTCATGGTTGCAGGATGCATATATCGACATTTTTTTTTTTTGAAACTGTATCCTTTTCCTTCTTTTAGGTTTTTACATATTTTTGGATGGAGATCTCTGCATTCGTCTCCATATCCGTCTAAATATGCACATTTACCATATATTTCATAATTATGGTATACCTTTGGATGCTTGTAGTAGCATCTTTCGCCAAATCTGCAATTCCTTCTTTTCAATAAATGGCAGACTATATCTTTCTTTTCTTTTTTTCTTGTTCTTGCTCTTCCCTAAAAGTATGTAGGTCCAAGTAGAGCCTCTTGGGTCTATTATTTGTTTCCATCTGATAGTTTATTTCTTCGTAAGTATGTTGTTGGATGGCATCATAAGTTACATCAATGATTTCCTCTGCATCCTTACACATATCCTGTTCATTTTTCTCTTCTTCTTCTTCTTCTTCTTCTTCTTCTTCTTCTTCTTCTTCTTCTTCTTCTTCTTCTTCTTCAGCTACTTGCAGATATAGTCTCGACCTAATTATATTTTTTATCCAGACTAGGCATGTTGAGCAGAATACCTTTGTGTCTCTATATTTTATTTTTTGCTTTATTTGAACACATGTAGGGTGTGTTGAAACATGGCACACATTTCATTTTCTAATCTGTTGTTGAGGATTATTAATGAAATACCATATCATACATGTATTACACCATTTTTTGCATTCTTTTTCCCAATGCATCAATCAGCATATTCACCATATTGGACTTCTTATTGTTCTTTGATGGAATGTGTTGATTGATGTAAACTTTCTTTATAAATCTTTTTATCACTTGGATCTTCTTTGGAATTTCTTTTATTATTTTGGTGATTCTTTCCGCAGATTTTCTCCAGTTTATTGGATCATATTGTTTTAATATGTCTGCG
>NC_090741.1:96748570-96771070 GCF_036898095.1 Palaemon carinicauda | reverse complement strand
ATATATATAAGCATACATATATATTTAAATACATATACACACCAATAATATAAATATATATATATATATATATATATATACACGCACACACACATACATACATACACACACACGCACGCACACACACATACATACATACACACACACGCACGCACACACACACACACACATATATATATATATATATATATATACTGTCCCCAAATTATTTATAGCAAATAAACCTTTAATCTTTATTTTAGATTTGATTTTGGAATAAGAATGTCGGATACTGGGCTTACGTTCGAGAAAGAAAGAATGTTCTGAAGACATTCTGGAAATGTGAATATAAAGCTGAAGTGCAAAGTCGATTTACGAGTGAGTTCCACAGAGATGCCCCCAACACGCATCATCATTTCACGAATCGTAGATAAGTTTGAGAATCATAGAACCCTCCAGTGCATGAGAAAAAGGACACCCAGGACGAAAATAACATCGACAAGCCCAACTACAAAGCAAGATGTTATTGCTAATGTTAACAATTCCCCATGAAAATCTGTTCAACTGTCACGTAAAACAGGTATCCCAAAATCGAGCATCCATCGCATTTTGAAGCGTGTGCACCAGAAAACCTGAAGCAATTGAAGAAGAATGTGCTCAGATACCGAGAGAAATGCTACTAACAGTTTGTAGTTCCATATTTTCACGATACGAAAAGTGTACTGAGGCAGAACAGTAACCAGTTTGAACGCTTTATATGAGCTGACCTCTTAATTTGAACCTTCTCAAATTGCCCCATGTATACTTAGTTTTTCACTGTGAACTTTCGGAATCTTTAAATGTGCTTTGTGTCTCACCCGTGAATCTGTTTCCACGTTAATATCAATAAATTGAACAAGTTGTAATTATCAAAAGAGTGTATACCTTCTTTTGGAACTCCCTGTGAATATATATATATATATATATATATGTATATAAATATATATATATATATATATATATGTATATAAATATATATATATATATATATATATATATATTCTGTCATTTCAACCAGCTTCCCTAATCTGTACTGGGACAATACAAAAAAATCTATTTATAATGCTTTTCGGGATTATATACGACTGTTGCATAGTGCATGATTCATTTACCTAAGAGAAATGTGCAAGTTTGCATTTGGCTCGAAATTTCTTTGTTATCTTCTGCAAGGCAGTGAGTTACACAGGGATACTCTGTAAGACTATTTAAGAGCATTACAAGACTATGTAAGACTCTTCAAGATACTATAAAGCTGAGTTTACACGGGGCGAGCAGCTCGTCGAGCCTGGCTCGACAACCCTGTGTTTGAATTGATGTTCGAGCGTGTAAACGGGGTATTTGGTTGTCGAGTGCGCTCGTCGAGCGGCTCGATGAAAGTCAGGCTCATCTTGACTTTTGTGGGCGGAGCTACATTGTTTGACGAGAGGTGTGAACGTGTGAACGGGTGTCGAGCATCGAACCTCAGTTGTTATCCAAACCTGCTAGAGTAAACATCATCAAAGAAATGAATAATGGCTGCAATTAATGAAAGCAAGAAGGAGAAGGAAGTCGTACTTTGATTTCATACATACATATCGGGCTCATCCAGCTTTATGAAAAATTAAATCAAAAGACTATTCTAATAAAGTGGCCAGAAAGAAAGGAATAGCGGCTCTGCATGAGATATTGAAAGAACTAATTTCAAAGCCTTAATTTTAAAGAAATAAGCAAGTTGGTATGTGAAAATTACTCTCTTTTCAATAGCCAATCCTTCGTCCACTTTTATTTTTTTTTCCCTTCTTAGTGCCACTGCTTAAAGCAATGGCTATCAAATCGTCCTGGTCGAGAGCCATGTTGACGTTGTTTTAGCACGAGGCACACTGAGGCTCGATGTACTGTCTGAGAGCTCTTCGAGCCGTTCTACAAGTAGGTTCGACAACCGGGCTCGGCGAGCTGCTCGTCCGTATAAACCCGCCTTAAGACTGTAAGATTGTCCAATGACACGTAAGACTCCAACAGATTCTCGTTCAAAATAACATCATTCATCTTACAACTGTTTCTCCACTTCTTGAAATCGTTTGTTATCTAATTTATAATCTTTACCATAAAGAGTTTACCTATATTCTATCTATATAATTCTAAACATCAATTACTCCCCTCTCTCTCTCTCTCTCTCTCTCTCTCTCTCTCTCTCTCTCTATATATATATATATATATATATATATTCGATAACTACTCTGATACGGCTTGCTGTTCAAAATAAATTCAGGCTTTCGGATTCTCATAATCATAATATTAACGAAGTTACCTTTGCTCTCGGGTGCCTCATTGATAAAGAGAATTAATTAAGGACCATGCCTTGCTTTAATGGAAGAGAAGCGCCAATATTGTGCCGAGAGAGAGAGAGAGAGAGAGAGAGAGAGAGAGAGAGAGAGAGAGAGAGAGACCATGTTGGGTATTTGTTCTGTTCACATTGAAGGAATTTTTTGTTAAATTAATTATTTCCATTTTTTGCCTGTAGTAATAATAATAATAATAATAATAATAATAATAATAATAATAATAATAATAATAATAATAATAATAATAATAATAGTAATAATAATAATAATAATAATAATAATAATAATAATAATAATAATAATAATGATAATAAAAATAATAATAATATGGATTTTTTCTATTCATATAATTCCTATTTGAAAACAAAATCTTAATGACGGTATGTGTCACGACGCTAGAGAGATCTACATCGAACAATCAATACAAGCTGTCAAATAATCCTAATAATTATGGGAATGAATGAAAACAACAACAACAATAAAATAATTATTGATAACATATTTATTGATAACAGTGATATTACCTATAGTCTTATATAACATATTGTCTGAAATAAATAAATAGATGTAAAAATATTTCCAGCCATTTACAGAATTTGGAGTGGAGACTTGATGGAATATATCAAGGGAACAAGGATAGAAACACTGTTGGTTCTTTCATGAAAGGATTTAGACTCCTCTTACTTAGGATTTAAAAATGTCTTTTTAAGCAATATTGTATTTAGTGCCGTTATTCTTGAGATTCATTTCAGTTTTCTTAACATTATTGAATATTGAACATTTTATTAGATCGTTCTTTGAAGGATTGGCAGGAGACCCAAGGTAGAAGAGAGAGAGAGAGAGAGAGAGAGAGAGAGAGAGAGAGAGTCCTGCCGGAAATAGAGAACTGCAAATGCATCCCTTTTGTGTCGCCGAAGACATTTCGGTATCTTTTAAAGAAAAAATAACATTGTTTTCGGGTGAATTTTGCCAGAAGAAAATTTTTCTCTGAATTATTGTGGTGAAAAAGGGTAAATTGATGGTGAATATCTAATGATTTCACTTTCGGAAGATATACAGATAATAGGATATGATGGATAGAAAGGTATGAAACAATATGAGAGAGAGAGAGAGAGAGAGAGAGAGAGAGAGAGAGAGATACATTATCTATATGTGAGTTAAAAAAATTTTCAATGATTCACACATGGAAAGTCATGAAACTCATGCATGGATAATGTAGAATCTCTCTCTCTCTCTCTCTCTCTCTCTCTCTCTCTCTCTCTCTGATTGTTTCATACATTTCTATCCATCAAATTCTTATCTCTTTATATCTTCTGGAAGAGAAATCACTCAACTCACTCAAGTGACCCCAGATCCTATTGTAATTCATTCCGCTATTGTGATGCTACTCTGATACAATATAGTTCAATTGAGGACCCTAAATTACTTCTGATCAAACTCTTAGCCATTATGGGGAAGGTTACCCCTTCTTCCCACTACTACATAATCCCTTCTCATTCATCCATTCCCCCTACCTAAATCCCCTACTTAGGGAGACTCGATTTGACATCATCATGTATGAAATCCCACGAAAATCTCAACATCCTAATTGACACTCTCAGTAGTCTGAAGACACTTCAAGGTCACTTCTTAGACACACCAGGATCTAGAAATTGTTATATCCTACCACCGTGCTTATGTCTAGAATTAAACCAATTAATGTACAAATATAATCAGATAATTAAATTTTTTTATCAAACATACACACACAAGCACACATTCACACACACACACACACACACACACACACACACACACACACATATATATATATATATATATATATATATATATATATATATATATATATATATATATATATATATATATATGTGTGTGTGTGTATATAACAGATTCGTTTTTTGGATGAGGTAGCCATGTTGTCCTGATGGAAGTTCCTATTAGGTAGCTTTCTAGGGTATATTTGACTAAAGTGATATTCCCAGAGGATTTTAACTTAAGGTATCCAGAATTCTAACTCCTGGACTGGATATCCCTAATTAATATCACAGGGATATCGCATAATATTAGAGAACGTATTCTTCACATGCCACATAGCTATCTTCATCCCGAACAGTATTAATGCTTCGAGGGGGTACAGTGACAAGAATCTGAAACGCGAATGAAAAAAGAGCCGCTCATAAGGCATTTCTCCTATTCCGTTTCCAGTGTGTATCTGATGAAGGCTGTATCGCCCTCTTTATTCCTTGTAGCAATATACGAGGTGCTACAGATACTGTACTACAGGGAGGGATCAATGAACCTCTTACAATAAAAGGAAGGGGGGGGGGTCCATCAGGATGACATGGCAACCTCACCCAAAAAATAGATTTTTCGCTTCGCTCAAAATCCGTTTTTTTGGGCTCAGGCCATGTCGTCCTGATGGAAGTTTACGAGAGCATTACGGTATCTGTGGATTCTCAGTCAGTGCTGTACTCTCAAGAAAGTATTTTCCTGGTCCGTCTAGACCTAGACACCTATGATGTTACCGTCATACATCATTTCATCTAAGCATGAACTATGTTAGTGCTTCCTGCCCCCTACAGGGAAGAGTCGTACTAGACTCTGGAAAAAGTCTCGAGGAGTACATAACAACTATGGATGACAAAATGACAAGCTTGTATAGTGGTCTCGCCCTATACAATATAAAGCAAAGCTTGTATAAGTCACCAATGTCAGTATGAATTTGTGACACCTTCCCCAATGTGACTACCCTTATCAGCTATTGATAATGGTTGTATCCACATAGGAACAAATTTTGCCTCTTTGCCACTATCCCGTTAGGGACTTTTGCTTGAATCTGGAAACAGTCTTGAAAGACATACCATGATAAAAATATCCATATTTTAATCTTAATGCTCTGAACATTTCTAATAAAATGAGTGTGTGCGAATAAGACGCAGGGTTTACTCTGAACTAGTTTATTAAAATTTAATGAACGTACATATCAGATCAATATTTATGAAATTTATAAAATGTGGATGATATGCGTTAATACATAAAGAAAAACAGTCAATAGAAAATATTGTTTCGTTTACTAGGAAACAGATTTGTCACTTCAATTGGATTATGATTAATAATGATATAGTCTGTATACTGTTTATGTACAGTATTGTAAAAAACGCTTGGCATAAGTGTGTGTATCATGCTATAGTTAACCGACGTTAATGGAACAGTTCGTAAGAACACTTTCGTGGCCTATCGCTCAGCGTGTAGTAACATACAGTGACTACACACGCACCCTCTTAATTAATCGTCACAGATTAATTACAGTGTTCCTCGCAGACTTAAAACAAAAGGTTAAAGAATTCTACCTGCTGCTACCACAGATCTCTTAAGTTGCTCCACTTGCTTTGCATAGTGCATAAAGAACGCCTTGGATGACTACCAGCCGGTGTGCAAACAAAGATGTTCAAAGTCCATATAATTAAAGAAATTTTATGGAACAGGCAACTTTCTTCGGATCATGACTAACGGGTGTACTGTCTGGACCCGTTCTGCGAAAAACACAGGTGAATTTCGCCCTTAATTATAGATAACTTTGAGCCAAGGGTTTCTCTTCTGAACAGCTGTCCTCCCATAAAGTCTGAAGTTCTATGAAGATAGACCTTTAGGCACTCAACTTGACATAGAGATGCATCTTCCTTCAGAGGGTAGATTCTCTAGGGACCCCACCTGTTGGTGGGTAGTTTGTTCCTGGTAAGAAACGTTGGGTCTGGAAATATATTCGGTTCTCCCTCCAAGAATTGGACGAGGCCTTCCTTTCTAGAGAGAGCCACTATTTCACTAACTCAGGCCCCCATAGCAAGTACAAACATAAATATGACTTAGATTCAAAACCTTCTAAGCACATACCTCATTATTCATTATTTATACACAGTGAGGAATCATATCTAATGACCATGCAAAGGGTCTTTGGAAGCGCTGAAGGGCTAAGCCCAGCATGGGCCTTTGTAGTTCATTAAGAACGTCGTTAGAAAGGTCGACCTTTAAGGCAAATGGTATCAGAATTTTCAGAGCAGGCTTAAACAATAGAATTGTGTTAGCTGCTAAACCTTGCTTATGAAGGTGAATGAAGAATGATAAATAGGAATCTGTTATGATTTCTTTCGGTTTCTTCGCCTTGAGAAAGGTAGCTATTTCTTCCCTGAAGCCTCATAATGTCTTCTGGTTTCCTCGAAAAGTCTAAACTGACTTTTTAACATCGAATCTTTTTCTCATCGTTAAGGAGAGAAAATCATGAGATGTAGGTTCCGTGTTTTCTGTGATGGAGCGAAGACAGTCGACTTCTGTACTCGCTGAGACAGGGATCCGGTAGCGGTACGAATTTCAGTCGTAGTTCCAATGCCAGAGGGAACCACACACTATCTGGTCACTTGTAGGCCACTATTGCTGCTTTCCCTTTGAAGGATCTCAGCTTATCGAGGACCTTCAAAAGGAGGTTGTGCGGAGGAAACAGATAGATACTGGACCATCTGTTCCAGTCCAGGGACATAGCGTCCAGTGCCTCCGCTAACGGATCCTTGTAAGGTGACACGTAACAATCTATTTTCTTGTTGTCTTTCGTCGCAAAGAGACCTATCTGCAACTCTGGGACTTGACTCGAGATGAAGGAGAACGATCCTGCATCAAGGGACCATTCTGACTCTATAGGTGTAAACCTTTATAGAGCGTCCGCTGTCACATTGCGGAACCCTTGAATGTGAACTGCTGACAGGTGACATTTCTTCGAGCGTTTGATGCATATTTTCCCAAGACTCCTGTTGCATCCTTAAGCGATGCTCTTAGCACTGGATCTTTTATCGAAGCAAACTGTAGAGAGCCCAGCACTCTCTCCTGTTTGCGTCTTGATATCCATTTGGATTTCAATATTCTCTTGAAAGATCCTTCTATTTCTTTCCTCTTCTTACTAGGAGTGGAAAGCCGATGTGACTCCAAATTCCAGTGGATTTCCAACCACTGAAATTTTGGAGCTGGAGAAAGTCGAGACTTTATGATGTTGATCTTTAATCCCAGATATTCCAGGAACTGGATCACTATCTTAGTAGCTTGCATGCATTCTGTCCTGGATGCTGTCCACACCACCCAGTCGTCCAAGTAGGCTACTACTTGGACCACCTTTATGCGTACTTGATGGACGGCTGCGTTCGTGAGCTTCGTGAAAACCCTTGGGGCTATGTTTAGCCCAAAAGGCATAGCTCTGAAGGCGTAAAGGTTTCTATGTAACTTGAATTCTAAGTAGGAGGAGAGGTAACGATTAATTGGGACGTGCCAATAAGCGTCAGACAAGTCTATAGAGACAGTATGTGCCCTTCTGGGCAGAAGGGTCCTTATGTGTTGAAGCGTGAGAATTCTGAACTTGTAGTTCACTAGGAACTTATTGAGTGGCGAAAAGTCTAGAATGACTCTGATTTTTTCGGAGTCCTTCTTTGGAACACAAAACAGCCTTCCTTGGAATTTTTGGACTTAACTTTCCGGATTACTCTTTTGTCTAAGAGTTCTCCGACATATTCTTCCAGAACGGGGGATGAGTGTTGGAAGAATTGAGGAAAATGAGGTGGAGGACTGCTCCATCTCCAACCTAGTCCATTTTAATTAGGCTGTGGGCCTAGGGATCGAAGGTCCAGCGATCCCTAAATAGCTGTAGTCTCCTTCCTACTGGAAGTATCTTACTTCTGCTGTTGTGGACCTGAGACCTTGCCTCTTTGACCGCATCCTCCCCTGTATCCCCTTCCTCTTGAAGGGCGTCTAGAAGAACCTCTGGCTGTTCCTATAGCTCTCGAACGAAAGGAAGAAGTCTGCCTTTCGAAGGCTGGGTTAAAAACTGGAGACTGTGTCACCACTTGTTGAGGTACCAGCTGGTACGTGGTTGGAGGTTGTGCTACTATCTGAGGCACCGCGGACATAGGAAGTAGATGTTGTTGCTGTCGGAAAGGTTTAGCCGACCGAGAGGATGGCCTAGGCATTTTTGTCCTCCTCTTGGGTTGGGGACCCTTATCCGGAGAAGACTTTCTCTTGATATCTAGGCCCCTCTTTTTGAGAAGGTTCCTATTCTCTGAGGCGGCCTTGTCTATTACCTCTTTAACCACTTCATTGGGAAAGAGGTCTTTACCCCAAATACGAAAGGAGACCAGTTTCCTCAGTTCGTGCCTCACCGCAGCCGAGGCGAACACGAACTCTCTACAGGCTCTCCTAGCTTTAATAAGGCTATAGAGATCCTTCGTAACTGTGGCCAGATGGGTTTTGGCCACAACCATGAACATGTCCTGGTTCTTGGGGTCACTTGCCATCGTTTCTAGTGTCGTTTGTAACGACATCGATGACACAAGTCTATCCTTTGTCTCTTACTCTCTGCGCAAGAGAATCTCTGACAGTTTTGGAAGTGCCTCACTGGACTGGCGTTCAGTAATATCAGCTTCCAGATTCCCGACTGAGAAGGTAAGGTTTACGTCCTTCCAGTCTTATTGGTCCAAGGGCAAGGTCAGAGATAACGGCTTACACTCCTCCAAGGAGGGGCATGGTTTCCTTACCTCCACTGCCTTTAAGCCTGCCTTATATCCCTTTTCCAAGAAGGGAAAGGGTCTGGTAGGAGAGGCCACAAAGGAGGGAAGCTTCTTACTCAAGGCGGGCACCTTTGAGTTAGTGAAGCCCCTCTCTTTCATCGAGCTTGTTAGTAACATCTGAGCTTTACTATGGTAAAAAACTATGACCTCCTTCGGCTCCGTCTCCTCCTTTGAGGCTGGCTCCTTCCTAAGACAGACATAGCAGTCCGGATAAGAATCTGTGTTAGGCTAAAATTCCACTTCTTCCAGGATATCCTTCTAGAAGACCTGCTACCTGTAGCTAAAGATTTTCTTCTACCCTTACAAGAGGAAATTAGCCACAGAACAATCACAATATAGTGGTGAAGCACTTCACATAAGAAGAATTTTTCTGTTATCTTTTGTCCGGTGTATGAGGAAAGAAGAGGATGCGTAATGGATAGACTAGGATATTTGGAGTATAAGTAGGCCAAGGAAAAATGAGCCATAACCAGAGAGGGATCTAAAGCAGAACAGTGCTATCTGGCTAGTCAAAGTATCTAATAACTATCTAGCGGTACTAACTTGATAGGGGCTATTGCCCTGACCAACCTAATACGTAACTTATAAAAAACTTAGATACTAATGAAACTTATCTAAAATAAAGTACAGAGAAAACAGAGTCTCAGTAAAATGTATTTGGAAGTTACAGATAAATCCCATAAAACAAAAAATATACATAAATCAATATATAAAAATATATATGTACATATATATATATATATATATATATATATATATATATATATATATATATATATATATATATATATATATATATATATATATATATATACAGATATGTATATAAATATATATATATATATATATATATATATATATATATATATATATATATATATATATATATATATATATATATATATATATATATATATATATATATATATATATATATATATATATATATATATATATATATATATATATATATATGTGTGTGTGTGTGTGTGTGTGTGTATATATATATATATATATATATATATATATATATATATATATATATATATATATATATATATATATATATATATATATAATCATCACTATCATCATCATCATTAGCCGTTACTAATCAACTACAGAACAAAAACCTCAGGCATGTCACATATTTTTATAATCTTTCTATGCCAGTCACCACCCACAAACCTTATTCCCATTTCTTTTTTTTTTTACTTCTCTTCCTTCCCCTGCTTATTTTGCAATCTTTAAAGATCCATTCTGCTATTTTTAATGTCCATCTATTATCAGTCATTCTTATTACTTTGCTCTCATTTCCATGCTGCTTTTTTTCTGTCTCTTCATTATTCTTTCCATAGTTCTTTGATTTACATCTAGTTTATGTTCTATGGCTTTATTATGGCTCCAAGTTTCTTATATATAAAGTCAAAATTGGTAGGACCTACTGATTAAATACTTTTCTTTTTTAGAGAAAGTGGTGTTTTATATTTGATAATCTATTTCTCTTTTACCAAAAGCTCTCCATCCCATGATTATCTTTCTTTTAATTTCAGTCTCGTGTCCTAGGGAGACTAATCTGTCCTGCGTAGTATATTCACCAAATTCTCTAGACTCTAGAGGTTCATCCATAACTCCTATTTGTTGTCTCTGCATTTTTATTGACCATTTTCTTAGTTTTACTCATATTCATTTTCAGTCTTATATTTCTGCTTTCCTTATTGAAATCTTCTATCATTTTTTGTAATTCCTCTATTAATACAATAAATGCAACCATGTCATCTGCAAATCTCACACTTTGTACAGAATGAGAGAGAGAGAGAGAGAGAGAGAGAGAGAGAGAGAGAGAGAGAGAGAGAGAGAGAGAGAGAGAGAGAGAGAGGGTATTGTTGATAGGTGGATGGGTGTGCCAAGGTGATGTGGGGGAGCTTGTTAGGGAGGGGGATGAGAGACCTAATGAAGAGTAAAGTTCTTGAGTTTATAAGTTCTTTAACACTATGAATTACGGAGGTTGTTGTAACCACTGTGTCAGACTGTCATAAATGTTCAATTTATAATGTTAAAGATATTACCGATAAACAATGCCACATCTGGTCTGAAATATATAATAAATATATGTTCCTCTCTCAAACCACCTAATTATAATCTGATGTATTTTTGTTTATGTAATCACATTAATTATACGAAATGAAGCTACTTCATTTTTGTGATTTAGTGTTGAATATTTTTGTAAACAAATCTCGAAAAAAACATAATATGGATAAAAAAATCATTGTCACCAAACCAAAAATATTAAGAAGGTAATAAAAGAGGTTCTGTCTTTCCGTCAACATCGGCAAATATTTACAAAGATTAAGATGAAATCCGCTAAATAAACTTCGCAGAAAAGATCATGAGTTAAAGAAATCCACCAATTCTTGAAAACTCCTTTAGACCAAGAAGGTAAGTATGATTAACTGACTCCTCCTTGACCTTAACTTCGTTCCTAAGTTAATTAAAAAGACGTGAAAAATTTCTCCGCTCAAGTGTAGTTACGAAAAGACGTTCTTCAAAGACTTTTCCTGCCCTTTCCTCTTCGACAAACGCAAGAGGAAACATTACAAAAAAAGTGGCCTCGAAAGTGATTTTTTTATTCAAATGAATATCTTTTCAAAACAAAGAAAATATTCACAATAAATCCTATTCAATTAATTCTGACAGGAACTATTCTGAATCATCAATCAGGCTAGAATAGATAATAAAACAACAACAAAAATAACAAGAAAAAAATATTAATAAATAATAATAATAATGATAATAATAATAATAATAATGATAATAATAATAAAAATAATAATAATAATAATAATAATAATAATAATAATAATAATAATAATAATAATAATAATAATAATAATGGTACTACTACTACTAATAATAATGAAATTCTTGATAGCAGAGTAAATTTGAAATGGAGCGGATTTGTTTTTATTAATTTTGATAAAACGGATTTTGAAGCGAAGCGAAAAATCTATTTTTGGGTGAGGTAGCCATGTCGTCCTGATGGAAGTTCCTTCATTAATAGCTTCTTAGGTATATTTGACTACAGTGATATATACCAAAGGTATCCAGAATTGTAACTCCTGGAGCGAATATCCCTTAAAATTTTAAAAGGGATATCGTGTAATACCAGAGGACGTATTCTTGACACGTCTTATGGCTATTTACACCCCCAATAGCGCTTTCGCTTCGAGGGGGATGAGTGGCAAGAATAAGGAGAGTCGTTAAAGAGACAACGCTCTCAACACCCCTACTGTACTGTAAATAGGGTGCCGAATCGCCACCGCGAGGCGCCACCGAGCCATTCTTTATAGCTTTGTAGGTGTTCCAGATACAGTATCATAGGGAGGGATTCATTATCCTTTTGTCAAAAAGAGGTTGGATCCATCAGGACGACATGGCTACCTCACCCAAAAATTGATTTTTCGCCTCGCTTCAAATTCCGTTTTTGGGGCTCAGGCTATGTCATCCTGATGGAAGTTTACCAGAGCATTAATGTATCTGTGGATTTTCAATACTGGCGTTATCTAGATATAAGTATTTCCTATTTGGTCTTCTAGACCTAGAGACACTTGATGTTACCGTTATATATCAATTTACTGATCATAAACTATGTCAGCTCTTGCTGCCCCCTACAGGGAAGAGTTTGGGAAGACTCTAGGAAAAATCCCGAGGATTGTGAGTGCAAGGTGAAATCTAGCAAACAGTTTGTATATTAGTATAATCGTATACATAAAGAATAGTTTGTACTTAGATGGTATATCTCTGTATAGGTTACTGATACCTCCCAGGTCTGGCTGAAAAGAGACAGACAGGTTTATATACAAGTAGGAAATCTTAGTTTAGTAAAATAAACAGTTTAGTACAATCAGTCCTTTCCTGTTTGCTTGGAACACTCTTAACCCTAGTTCCCCAATATTAAATATTAAAAGAATCAAGGATGCTCTGACTTTATTCTCAATCTAAAATGTTTGAGGCGAAAGATACGCAAAGATTCCTTCTATTTTTTATTACAAAAATAACAATCATGGATGTATTCAGTTATATCTTATGCAGAACAATTTTGCATAAAAGCATAAATAGTAATAACAGAATTAAAATAAGTTTCACCTTAAAAGGAAAACAGCCACTCTAAGGGAAATATACAATTTCACTATGTATTCTGTTGTTACTAGGAACACTGTGCATATAAGTATGCCTGGCACTTGTGTCAGTCTATTATGCTTAATGTCACCTGTGTAGAGAGAACAGTCTATAGTGTTATCATTAAACACAATACTCAACATGATATGTCTTACGAGTCTATCATGTACACCCTTCACTAAAAGTCCCAATTAGTGCACTGTTCTTCGCAGTAATTAAGCGGCAGGTTTTATAACACTGCCTGTTGCCACCACATGAAATTTTGTTTCTTTTAATTGCTTCGCATAGTGTTTGGAGAAAAACTCTGGATGACTTCTATCCAGTATAAGCACAAAGGCTCTCATATGACATTGTCTGAAAGAAATTCAGAGATGAGGCAACTTTTCTCGGATCATGACCTGCGGGTGTACTATCTGGATCCGCTCTGCTTATAAAATAAGTGATTTTTGCCCTTAACTGTTTCAAGGATAATGTTGAACCAGACATCTCTCCCCTGAAAAGCTGACATCCCTTAAAGTCTGAAGTTCTACGAAGATAGACCTTTAGGCATTCCACTGGGCAGAGGGATGTTTCTTCCTTCAGAGGGCAGATTCTCCAGGGACCCCATCTCTTAGTGGGCAGCTAGTTCTTGGCGAGAAACGTCGGGTCCGGAAAGAAGTTTAGTTCTCTGGAGTCTGTGAACTGAATGTGGCCAACATCCCTCGAAAGGGCCACTATTTCGCTAACTCTGCTGAGGCTAGTGCAAATAAGAATATCACCTTTTGAGTCAAGTCTTTCAGCGAGCAATCCTCATTGGTCAGAGTTGATGCTAAGTGGAGAGCCTTATCCAAAGACCATGCAATGGTCTTTGGAGGAGCTGCGGTCCAAAGTTTAGCGCAGGCTTATGGAATCTTGCAGATTTCATTAGAAAACTCTACCGGGAAGGCATATAGTATTGGTCTGGCTAGGGCAGATTTACTTGTAGTAATCGTGTTGGCTGCAAAACCTTGTTCATGAAGATGGATGAAGAAGGACAAGCAGAAATCTGTAGAAATCTCCTTAGGTTTCCTCGCCTTGGCAAAGGCCACCTATTTCTTCCAGGAAGACTCATATTGACTTCTTGTTGAGTTTGAATTGTATTCTTCTAAGAAGTTAATACTCCCTAGAAATCCCGAACCCTCTCTTGACCGCTAGGGCTAGAAAATCATGAGATGAAGGTTCTGGTTTTTTTCTAATGAAGCTGGGAGAGTCAATTTCTACACTTGCTGAGTCAGAACTGGGTCCAACAACAGGATCAGCTTCAGGCGTAGTTCCGTTATCAAAAGGAACCAAACACTGTTGGGCCACTTGTGGGCCACTATTGCTGCTATCCCTCGAAAGGATCTCAGTTTGTCGAGGACTTTCAGCAGAAGGTTGGTTGGAGGGAACAGGTAGATCTTGGACCACCTGTTCCAGTCTATGGACATTGCGTCTGTCACTGCCGCTTGAGGATCCTCGTATGGGGCTACATGCCGGGGTAGCTTCTTGTTGTCGCTCGTTGCGAAGAAATCTATCTACAGTCCTGGGACTTTGCGTAATATGAAGAAGAATGATTTTGCATCCAGGGACCATTCTGACTATCAGGTTGACCCTGGATAGAGCGTCCGCTGTCACATTGCGGAACCCTTGAAGGTGGACTGCTGACAAGTGCCAGCTTTTCTTCGCTAGACGAAGGATGGCCAGTATCACTTGATTTACTGTATGTGAGACGATCTCGAGCCTTTTCGATTTAGGCATCTCATTACAGCTTTGCTGTCTAGAACCAGACGGATGTGGATTGAGCAGCAAAGCTCCTTTCTTCCCGAAAATTGATGTGGAAGGTCTTGAAGAGGGGAGACCAGGTTCCCTGGACTCTCCAATGATGATAGTAACCTGCCCACCCCTCTTTTGAGGCGTCCGTGTGAACGGTGACGGCCGGTGGAGGTGGTTTCAGAGGTGCCTTGCTCTTCAGGTTCTTGGCGTCCGACCATGGTTTGAGTAGTGATCGCACACGATTTGGAATCGGTCATTGTAGATCTCTTCGAGCATTTGATGCGTAGTTTCTCCAAACTCCTGATGCAACTTTTAATTAAGCTTTCAATATTGGATCTGTCACTGTCGCCAAATGAGATTTGGAGAAGACCATGTAAATGTCTGGGGTGTCTGGGATGCTTAGCATAGTCTCTATGCCAGTCTGCAGGGACATGGAAGCAACAAGACGTTCTTTAGTCTCCTGTTCCCTGCGCAGGAGAGAATCTGACCGCTTCAGGAGGTCTTCGCCGAACTGTCATCCAGCAATATCTTCCTCCAGCTTCCCAACTGTGAAGGTGTTGTGGACATCCTTCTAGTCTTTATCGTCTGATGGAAAAGCGAGGGAAAAAGGTCTATACTCCTCCAGTGTAGGGGAAGGTTTCCCTGCCTCGATTGCCTTTAAGGCTGCCTTAAACCCTTTGTCCATAAAGGAGAAGGCATGTTTGGCGTCAGCAATAAAGGACGGGTGCTTTTCGCTGAGAGCCAGCACCTTGGAGCTAGTAAAGGCCCTCTCTTTCAAGGGGGTTGTTTATAAGGCCTGGGCCTTAGAGAGTTCGAGGACAATCGTGTCCTTCGGCTCTGTCTCCTCTTTGGATGCAGATTCTGTCCTCAGACAAACATAGCAATCCGGGTAGGCCCCTTTGCTGGGCCAAAACTCAATTTCCTCTACTGGGACAGTACCCAGTTTCTCCGAGAGGAAGATCTCTCCCCCCCCCCGACATTTGCATATGCTCTGCGTATCTCCATGGGTTAATGTCAGAGAAAGCGGGGAGATCCTTGACGTTTAGCTTCTTTGGGGCTAAACGTGCTGCAACCAGCTGATGCATTTCCGTCCGAAGAGAAACTTCTTTCTCGGACGATTTCTTCTGAATGTCCTGCACCATAGACAGCAACGATTGCAACGTACTCGTGATGGAATCTAACTGGGGTGCAGTGGAGGAAGTCGAAGACATCGGCTCAGTCACTGCGGCTGATGATACCGAAATCGTTTTGGTTTTCTCAACTTCAGCCTCAGGAGGTATGTCATCCTCCTGATCCAGTTCCTCCACTAAGAGATTGTTCTCAGTCTCCTCCGAGACAACAGACATATTGTCCTCCAATTGGATGCCTTGCTAGGCGTCTGATACGTCAGGTTCTACCCGAATCTGAACTAGGGGAATCTCAGGTCGAGCCTGGGGAATGGTTGCATCCGAAGATGCCCTAGGGAAAAGACAATCCCTCATCCTTTCATTAGGAAGGTATGGGCCAGAGGTGTTCTTCTGAAAACCCCAGACCCATTTTCGCAGCATGTCCCTTGCTGTATCCCTTGACTCAGTAGACTTTTGGTCATCAAAAGCCTCTTTTACCAATTTGTTACAAACGGTACATACCTGTGGGTCCCAGTATTTGAGAGCCCCCTTGGTGACTGCGCAGCGAGCATGGGCCCCGCACGCGTCATGGCTGTAGAAGTTCTTACTACGGACCCTAAAAAAGTTGTTCCCGCACTCGGGATGCTCCTCTAGTAAAGAAAGAAAGCATATAAGTATTCGGTGAAATTCTTAGATTTCAGCATACATATTTTTAATGATATTAGCTTGGATAGTGTAAGCTAGAAAATAGGAAAAACACCTACATGTGTTTCCTGTCCAGCCCATTGCTATGGCCTCCTCCGATATTGATCACTAAATTCTTAACAAATTTTTCAGGGGAAGATGATATCCTTTGATATAAAGCGTCTTCTTAACACAGTCTTCCAGGTTCAATATTGGGGATTGAAATAATGGTTGATAACCATTAAAAGGTAGAGAGAATTGCTTTCTTATATGTAATGGTCTCACAATAGGCTGCCCATGAAAAACCTTGTAGATTGGAAAAAAACTTTTGGGCTACAGCACTGACTGGGGGCGTCATGCCGCCAGTCCTGCCGGGCCTGCCGGCATATGCCGGGCCTGCCGGCATATGCCGGGCCTGCCAGCATATTGCCGGCTGTACTGGGCTTTTGAAGGCAGTTACTGTCTTCAGAGTAATGGGCGGCAGGTCGCTAGCAGCCGCTCTGCCGGGCGGCAGCCAAAGGATTCCTCTATCAAGTAGGACCCGGTGGCAACCGGCGGCAAATGTCTAGACATTTGGTGGCCGCCTGCCAGCCGACAACTTAGTTGCCAGCAGTCGCTGTAGTATGTCCACTGTCACTGGGTCGTCGATCAGCAACGCCCACGGCAAGTGGCGGCATTGCAACTGCCAGCCGACAGACAACCAACATGGCTGCTGGCAGCTACTAGCTGCCGGCGGTCAGCCCAGTATAAGGAAAGTCAGTAAAAAAGAGAGAGGATGGAGGAAGACAAAGGTTCAGCCTTGCCGGCCTACATCCAGAATGAGGGTTCAAGTGGAAGGGGGAATTATATTTGGGCTTCCACTCAACCATATCCCATCCATATGGGCTATGGAAGGCAGTCCAAGGGAGGACTGAAGAACACTTTAAAGAATATGAGGGTACCTGCCAGCAGCCGGAATGGCTGGCAGCAGACAGGGAACCTCAGGCCAATTCCATAGATTACCCGTAGGGTCAAATATAAAACGACGGCCAGGGAGGGTGATGGCTCATCCAACACAAAAGAGATAGCGGGGAATGGGGAAAAGTCCTATAAGTAAGGTAAAGCCCGAAGGCATTACCCAACTTAAGGACTTTGATCTCCTAAGGCAGTGGTTCCCAACCTTTTTTTCAGGCGACCCCAATTATGCACCTAAAGCCATGACCGCGACCCCACTGGTTTAGTTGTATAAGTATTATTATATATTACTAGTTGTTGGATGTAAAAGTAAGGGACAGTAAATATACTTCTATAAGATAGGTATTATAAGACTGGTAAAGAAAAAACTAACATCATTAAATTTTATGATAGCATTATAAATTTTAAGGCACTTCTGGGATAATATTTTGTCACATTCCACAAAAACTAACTAAAAGTATATATAAATATTTTCTGTTAAATGTTAAACTGATTTTAATGGGAGCCTTGGGCCTGGATCATGATGCTAAGTTTCTCTATTGGTGGTTCAGTCTTAGAAAAAGGATAGGTGGCAAGGAAAGTGAAGGGGCAAGGAACAAGGAGGAGGAGGTGTAGAGAGGAGGGGAGCAGTCAAGGAAGGAGTAACAAGGAAGAGAGGTGTAATATATTTGCAAATCGTAGTAAATAAGACGAAGCAGAAACGAAAAAATCAATGACATACAGCACTCCAAATCTCGCCAAAACAAAAGCCTCAAAAACCAAACATATAAAAAACTCCAAATCTCTAAACAACTGCCATAACAACAACCTCCAAAACCAAAGACATAAAATCCTCCAAATCTCTTAACAACTGCCAAAACAATAACCTCAAAAACAAGCGACAAAAAATCCTTCAAATCTCTAAACAACTGCCGAAATAACAACCTCAAAAACCAATGACAAAATCCTCCAAATCTCTAAATAACCGACAAAACAACAACCTATAAAACCAGCGACATAAAATCCTCCAAATCTCTAAACAACTGCCAAAACAGCAACCTCCAAAACCAATGACTTAAAATCCACTAAATCTCTAAACAACTGCTAAAACAACAACCTCCAAAACCAATGACATAAAATCCTCCAGTTCTCTAAACAACTGCCAAAACAACAACCTCAAAAACCAGCGACATAAAATCCTCCAAATATCTAAACAACTGCCAAAACAACAACCTCAAAAACAAATGACTTAAAATCCTCCAAATCTCTAAACAACTGCCAAAACAACAACCTCAAAAACCGGCAACATAAGATCCTTCAAATCTAAACAACTGCCAACAAAACAACCTCCAAAACCAATGACATAAAATCCTCCAAATCTCTAAACAACTGCCAAAATAAACAACCTCAAAAACCAATGACAAAATCCTCCAAATCTCTAAATAACTGCCAAAACAACAACCTCAAAAACTAATGACATAAAATCCCCCAAATCTCTAAACAACCGCCAAACCAACGACCTTTTCGACCAAGTGACCAGCCCGCGACATGCCAACTTCACAAACACATACAAATAAAGTAACACATCTAATAATACAATTATTTTTTTAAATGAAATAATAATCGAACTATACAAATTCACATGAGGTAAATAAAAAGGAAGGGGAGGAGTAAAGATGAGGAGAGGAAGGGAAGTGGCAAGGAAATATAGAAGAGGAGGGGAGGGGGGGGGGGGGGCAAGAAGAAGGAGGAGAAGAGGGCAGGGGTACAAAAGAAGCAGGGGGAGAAGGGGCCTGGAAAGACGGAGAAGGAGGGAGAGGAGCAAGGAAAGGGTGGCGAAGGGAAAGGGGAAAATGTAGGAGGAGAGGGAATAAAAAGTGCCCCTCTCCTCTTCCTCTTCCTTTGCCCATCTCTCTCTTTAAATATGGTGGGGAGTACCATGTGGTTTTAGAAGCCTCAATTATGAATACTGGGATAGGCTATCATCCACTGACATACTGTGGTGCAATACTTTGTCAGCAAGGGAAGTACTCAGTTTCTATTGTTGTCATACTACTTTTTCATGAATGATTATAAATTTTAAAGAAACAAAGACTGAGTGCAACTTATGCAGCACATTCGAAATCACTATACAGGTATAAATGCATCAACTATATAAGTGGCTGCCTGGTTGGACGTGATCGGCGATGCTGATCACATATCAAATGCGTACTGCACTCAGGGATACCACCATTAAAATTTAGTTTTTTTTATATTAATATATGAATAGATAGATATATATAAGTCGATAAATAAAAATCCCCAAACGCGTTTATATATTTTTTTCTTTACTGCAAGTTCTGCCATATTATGAATATTTATTTCCATTTTGATATTTTGAGATTTTGGCGACCCCAGGAAAAGCACTTGGCGACCCCAGGGTTGGGAAACCTGGTCCTAAGTTAACCTCAAGTAGGGGAAATCATTTCCCCCGGTTGGGTTAGACAAGTGAGAAAGCAGACATAGGACACAATCTCGCAAGAGAACTGAATCTCGTACGAGGTATCTTAGACAATGAAGAAATAATTTCTTCGCTCTAAGATCAATAGCACAGGACTGTCTGCTAGACCGAGGAAGGAGAAATTGTAAAACAAAAACCTCCACGTACGGTCTACGGAGGCCTAGCCTCCTGTATAGACAACTTAACCTGACTTGGGAAATCATTTCACCGAGGCAGTAAGAAGCCTAACACAGACTTTACTCTGATGTCCCATTCTAGCTCAAAAACTGACTCAGTGGTTATGAGAAAGAGACGAAACACCCCCGTAAACTTTGCCAGAACTCAGTTCACAGCAAAGCTAACGAGGGTAGCCTAGGCATATCAGAGGGAAGGGGAATTGCTCTTAAATCTCGCCAAGCAATTGGTATCGACTTAAAAGGTATAGGAGGCATCAACCTCACCCTAGAAGACAATACAAGAGCAATTGGGGACATGTATGAAAGTATACTAAAGCCCCGAGGCTAGTAAGTCTAGGAGCATAGAGAATCGTTCACCGAAACTCTCTTGTATACTATCTTGGAAGAGGAAAATTTATGCCGTAATATCTTAATTGTATAAAATATTGCCTGAGCTTCAATAAAACTTTACCAGGAAGGTTATATCATGCCTAGGCCAGGAAGCTTAGCACTCCTGACGCTCGGACATAAATAGCCAAATCCACGACAAAATGACATAATATAAAAATCCCTAGGTAAAATACTAAATAGCTAAAGTTATTAAAGCAAATAATGCCGGGAAAGTCGATCTGGCTAACTAGATGTACAGGAAGAATGACCGTGTTCATGACACCATCCGGCTGGCAACAGCTCTTGTTACGTTAATTATAATCTCAATCGAAGAGTAAAACTGGCAAGAGCTTACATTTACACAATTCAAAGATATTGCTTAACATTCCAGAAGCTGATGAGGCTGGTGAAGACATCATAGCAACAAATAACACCAAAATAGCGAGAGATAACACGGATAACACCAGTCAACGAAGCTACAAGAGAAAGAAATGGGTTGGTGGCGCCTTGCGGTTGCGATTCGTCGCACTATTTATAGTACAGTAGGAGTGTCGAGAGCGTTGTCTCTTTAATGACTCTCCTTATTCTTGCCACTCTTTCCCCTAGAAGCGAAAGCGCTATTTGGGGTGTAGATAGCCATGAGACATGTCAAGAATACGTCCTCTGATATTAAGCGATATCCCTTTTAAAATTTTGAGGTAAATTCTTTGGGATATATTACTGTAGTCAAATATACCTACGAAGCTACTAATGAAGGAACTTCCATCAGGAGGACATAGGCTGAGCCCAAAAAAGGGTATATATGAAAAACCAACTTGAGGTTATTATCATAATTATCATCATTCCTCTAAGGAACGTAATCAAATGCAAGAATCTAAAATGACCAGTAAATTCCTCATTAACCTTTTAAGTTTTCCATCTCAAAAATACAAAGATAAAAAAAGAAAAATATCATATAAAACTGAAATATCAAACTTTGGTTGAACAAAATATCAAATTTCCTGTTTATTTCAATACTTTGGATATTCAAAGATATTTCATCTTTTTTCATATATTTAATACTTTTTTTACCAATAACAAATTTTTGGCATTAATTTTTTATTTATGGTTTTGCATATTCTAACATAGGTTTGGTATGTCATCATTTATTTGACCGATGAAAACTGACAAACAAACAAATGTAAAACAAATAGAAAACAGGTATAAAGTTATTTACCATATGATTTATATGCCACCTCGACTTTACAGTTATCAAAAAACCCATTATTATCATGTTGTCGTCGTCATTGTTATTAATGAAGTACCCGGTGTTCATGATATTAACTGCAACCATTGTAATTCAGCTTGTGATTCATCCTTCTAGACCATCAAGGATGATAATGATAGAAATACGAATATTAAAATTCACTGAAACATTTGAAGTTAAAAAAGTAAATAAAAATAAAAACAACTACGAGGTTGTGGCAAAAAATACTTTCGACGACTCAAGTGAGGTTTTCTTCTCTTCCAAGGAAGAGAATTTTGTCTCAGTGAAGAGTGGGTCCTTTTGTCTCAGTTTCCCAAAGTGATTGAACGATCTTAGAATATATCATTCAATTCATGCAGACCTTGAAGAAGGATAGAGGCAAGAGAAGAAGGAGAGAAGCCAGATAAGATGGAGAGAGGCAAAAGAAGAAGGAGAGAGGAAGGAGAAGCAAGAGAAGAAGAAGAAGTGAGGCAAGAGAATTGGGGAGAGGCAAGAAAAGAAAGGGAGAAGCAAGAGAAGGTGGAGAGAGCTAAGAGACGGAGATATGCAAAAGAAGAAGAGAAACCAGAGAAGGAGGGAGACAAGAGTAGAAGGAG
>NC_090741.1:96741070-96743570 GCF_036898095.1 Palaemon carinicauda | reverse complement strand
GGCAGAATTCCTGGAAATGAAGAAAAGAACATCATATCAGAACAGAAAGGCAGCATGGGAGAATCCATATTATTACCAATATTAAATAATGGGGATGAAACACAAACCATAATAGTGATGAATGTACAGGGTTTAGTCACGAGTAACACTGAAAGGAAAATAGTTATTAGTAGAAGTAACCCAAATGGAAAAAAATAGATATATTAAATAGGAGTGAAACATGGTATTCCCAAGAGATTGGCAGTGATGACCAGATAAAGGGTTTCCAAACTTATAAATCAGACAGAACAAATAGGAATCAAGGGGGAACTGCAATATATGGAAGAGTCATAAGTAAAGGAAAAGTCTGTGAAAAATAAAGCAACACAGAATGTGAATTGATTGTGGTAGAATTTGAATTTGAAAAACTAGTTAATAATGAGGAGTTTGACATAATAATAAAAAAAACATATATGATATATATAGAAACCATAAAGACTTGAATATACTCCTCTCCAGAAATTTTAACTTTCCTTTCATGGATTAGAGAGAACGGATAGAAGAAAGTGGTTGTATGTATACATATAAAAAAGAGAATAATAGTAGCGCAGAAGATAAAAGGCAATTTGAAAAGCTTCAAGATATGCTATTAGAACATAATATGCAACAAATAAACCACATTCCAACAAGAAAGGAAAATGTCCTAGATCTAGTATTTGTGAATGAGGTGAATTATGTTAAGGAAATAATAGTGTATAACACGGGAATTTCAGACCACAATGTCATAGAATTGATAGTCCATTCCAAAGCAAGTGATCGCAGAATTAATAAAAGCACAAAACTTTGGGAAGGATATGGAAAATATAATTTTCACAGTAATAATATAAAATGGTCAGAAATAAATGATGAACTGAATATAGAATGGAAAAATGTATTTATAAGTGATAATATACAGGTAAATACGGACATACTGTACAAAATACTGGAGAAAATTGTTGAAAAATATGTGCCGAAAAAAAAAAAAATAACATGCATACTAAAAGAAAGAAGGATTTTATTTAAGAAAATTAGAAAGTGGAAGAAAAATCTTACAAAAGAAAAAAAAGAAATGTGTGGAAAATTATGGAAATAAAATGGAATAGAAAATGCAGAACAAAAGATTATACATTCGAAAGAAAATTAAAAAAGGGACTTGGAAGAAAAGACACTTCAAAATATAAAAAAAACCCAAAGTACTTACTCCTCTGCAAAAAAGATGAATAAAGGGAGATTAGAAATAGGTCCTCTAAGATTTGAAACACTGTTAACGAATGAGAAAAAAGAAATATGCAACATATTAACCAAAAAATATGAGTGAGTACATGCCATGAATTGTGAATGAGAGTAATGAAGCAGACATTAGAAAAGAAAATGTTAAATATTTAACGGATATAGATATTAATGAAGCAGATGTAGTCAAGGCTATAAACAAATTAAAAATGGATCGGCATCCGGACCTGTTGGCGTTCCAGTGATTTTGTTAAAAAAAAATGCAAACACCATCGCTAAGCCGCTTGCATTAATGCTAAGGACAAAGTGTAGATATGAGCGAGATATATGTTAAACACTAAAAAGAGATCTAAACAAAATATATGAATGCAGAAATAAATAGGATGGTATTTAACTCCGAGAAATTCGAATCAATAAATTATGGAAACAGAGAAGGAATGGTATATGCATACAAGGGACGTAATAATGAGACAATCACAAACAAGGAAGCAATTAAAGACCTTGGTGTAATGTTGAATAGGAATATGCTAAGCAATGACCAAATAGCAACATTGTTGGCTAAATGTAAAGCAAAAATGGGAATGTTATTCAGGACACTTTAAAACAAGAAAAGCTGAACACATAATTATGCTTTACAAAACTTATGTACGTAGTACACTTGAGTACTGCAATGTGATATGGTACCCACACTACCAAAAGGATATTACACAAATAGAGAGTATAAAAAGTCCTATACTGCTAGAAGAGAAGAAGTTAAGGACCTTGACTACTGGGAAAGACTAAATTTTTTAAAAAAATATTCAGTCTAAAAAGGAGAAGAGAACGCTACATGATAATACAATCATGGAAGCAAATAGAAAGAATTACTGAAAACATCATGGAGCTAAAAATATCAGAAACAGCAAGCCGAGGTATATTAATAGTGCCAAAAACTATACCAGGAAACATAAGGAAGGCGCACAGGACATTAATCCACTAAGCACCAGCATCGATAAGGCAGCGACTTCTCAATGCGCTGCCAGCTCATCTAGGAAACACATCTGGAGTAAGCGTATATGTGTTTTAGAATAACCTCAATAACATCTAAGATGCATCCCAGACCATCCAAGACTGGAAGATGCAAAATACACCGGAAGAGGCATTAGCAACTCTCTGGTGGATATATGAGGTGCCTCAAACTGAGGGAACTGGGGGAACCCAAACATAAAATAAGGCAATAAGATAAGGCTCTTTTCATATGTATATATATATA
>NC_090741.1:96737986-96740570 GCF_036898095.1 Palaemon carinicauda | reverse complement strand
ATGAGGCATCATGGAAGAAGCGGGTGTCCTTTGTCAAGGCGAAGAAACCAAAAAGAAATCTCGACAGATTTCTGTTTATCATTCTTCATTCACCTTCATGAGCAGGGTTTAGCAGCCAACACAATATCAATATGCAGGTCTGCATTGACAAGACAGATAAAATATGCCTTTCAGGTCGACCTTTCTAACGACGTTCTTAATGATTTATGAAGGCTCGTGCTAAGAATAGTCCTTCATGGCCTCCAAGTCCCACTTCATGGTTACTAGATAAGATTTTTCATTTTGCCTAAATAATGAACAATGAGGAGTGCGCTTAGAAGGATTTGACTCAAAAGTCCTATTTCTGTTTGCACTCGCTTTGGGGGCTAGAGTTAGTGAAATAGTGGGCCTCTCTAGAGAGGAAGGCCACGTCCAGTTCTTGGAGGGAGAACCGAATCTATTTCCAGACCCAACGTTTCTTACCAAGAATGAGCTAACCACCAACAAGTGGGGTCCCTAGAGAATCTGCCCTCTGAAGGAAGATGCATCTCTATGTCCAGTGGAGTGCCTAAAGGTCTCTCTTCATAGAACTTCAGACTTTAAAGGAGGACAGCTGTTCAGAGGAGAAACCTCGGGTTCAAATTTATCTCTGAAACAACTAAGGGTGAAACTCACCTATGTTATTCGCAGAGCGGATCCAGACAGTACACCCACAAGTCAAGATCCAAGGAAAGTTGCCTCTTCCATAAAATTTCCTTAATTATATGGACTTTCAACATCTTCGTTCGTACACCGGCTGGTAGTCATCCAAAGTGTTCTTTGTGCAATATGCGAAACAATTGGACCAACTCAAGAGGTCTGTGGTAGTAGCAGGTAGAATTCTTAAACCTGCTGTTAAAATCTGCGGGGAACAGTGAAATCAATTTGTGACGATTAATTAAGAGGGTGGGTTTGTAGTCACAAACTGTTACTACACACTGAGTGATAGGCTACTATCGTGTCCTTATGAACTGTTCCATTGACTTTGGTGAACTAAAAGTATAATACGGACACTTGCGGCAAGCGTTTCTTACGCTAGTGTAAATAATCAGTAATACAGACTGTATCAATACTATTAATAATTCAATTAAAGTGGCAAATCTGGTTCCTTTTAGACGAAACAATATTTTCTCTTTACTGTTTTCTTTATGCTTTAATGGATATCGTCCACATTTTATAAATTTCATAAATGTTTACTGATATATGTTTATTAAATTTTAGATAAACTAGTTCATAGTGAACCCTGCATCTTATTCGCCCACACTCATTTTATTAGAAATGGACTGAGCATTAAGTTTAAAATATGGATAATTTTAACATGGAATGTCTTTTAAGATTGTTCCTTTCTTCAAGCAAAAATCCTCTCGTTTTAACCCTTCCTTAGGAAGGATTAACGTTGTACCCTAAGGGGATGGTGGTAGAGATGCAAAATTTGTTCCCATACGGATAGAACTGTTATCCGATAGTTTAATAAGAGTAGACACACTAGGGGATATGTCAGGAATTCATACTGACATTGGTGACTCTTATACAAACTTTGCTTTATAATGTATAGGGCGAAAAACACTATACAAGCTTGCCATTTTGTCATCCATAGTTAATGCGTACTCCTCGAGACTTTTTCCAGAGTCTAGTACGACTCTTCCCTGTAGGGGGCAGGAAGCACTAACATAGTTCATGCTTAGATGAAATAATATATGACGGTAACATCATAGGTCTCTAGACGGACCAGGAAAATACTTTCTTGAGGGTACGGCACCGGTTGAGAATCCACATATACAGTAATGCTCTGGTAAACTTCTATCAGGACGACATAGCCTGAGCCCAAAAAACAGATTTTGAGCGAGGCGAAAAACCTATTTTTGGGTTAGGTAGCCATGTCATCCTAATGGACCCGCCCTTCCTTTTATTGTAAAAAGGGCTTATTGACCCCTCCATATAATACAGTATCTGTAGCACCTCGTTTATCGCTACTGGGAATAAAGATGGCGCTGCCATCTTCGTCAGATACACACTGTAAACTGAATAGGAGAGATTCCTTGGGAACGACTGTTTTCATTATCGTTTTTAGATTCTGGTCACTGTAACCCCTCGAAGCATTAATACCGTTCTGGGTGAAGATAGCTATGTAGCGTGTCAAAAATACGTCCTCTGATATTATGCGATATCCCTGTTAGATTTATTTAGGGATATTCGCTCCAGGAGTTACAATTCTGGATACCTTAAGGTAAAATTCTCAGGGAAAATCACTGTAGTCAAATATACCCTAGGAAGGTACCCTTTAGTAACTTCCATCAGGACGATATGGCTACCTCACCCAAAAGCAGATTTTTCGCTTTGCTCAAAATCCGTTATATATATATATATATATATATATATATATATATATATATATATATATATATATATATATATATATATATATATATATATATATATATATATATATATATATATATATATATATATATATATATATATATATATACAACCTTCGGATGTTCCGAATTTTTCTGTAATACTGAATTTTCAAAGACATTTCTTTTAACAATAACTTTACAGTATG
>NC_090741.1:96722986-96732986 GCF_036898095.1 Palaemon carinicauda | reverse complement strand
CGTGGATTATATTACTGAACCTGCTACAATTTCTTATTTATATAAGATATTCAATAGGTGCTCCACTAGTACATGTAATAATAATAATAATAATAATAATAATAATAATAATCATAATAATAATAATAATAATAATAATAATAATAATAATAATAATAATAATAATAATAATAATAATAATAATAATAATAATTAATCCGAGGTTAGCTGTGAGCCCATAGAAATAACTTCTTGATTTATCCCTCAGCATTTTCCTATATTTCAAAAATTACACAACCCTATTTTCAGCCCCCTTTAAACAAAGAAAAATATTAAACACAAACAAATAAAAAAAATTTGATCTGCGTACTTTTTTATATCTTGTGTTACCAGAAGGAACGAACATAAATTTTGCTTTCTATCACCATATCACATTGCGTTTTTTTTTTTTTTTCAAATTTCCTTTATTTTCTTAGGAATCTCTCTCTCTCTCTCTCTCTCTCTCTCTCTCTCTCTCTCTCTCTCTCTCTCTCTCTCTTTCTTTTCATTGTCAATCCAAACGTGTGCCACAACCCGACTGCTGAGGGTAAGGTGTGACTCGAGGTATCATGTGGCGAAGGAGATTTGAACTAACGCTGCCGAGTCGAAGTTTGTAAACTCCCAAGTACTTGGAACTGACAACATTGATATGAATATTGATATTTAACCTTCGTTTTGTTTATTATTATTATTATTATTATTATTATTATTATTATTATTATTATTATTATTATTATTATTATTATTATTATTATTATTATTGAAATAATGTTTTTGCTAATATATTGTATAAGTAAACCTTTTTTTCCACACAGATTGTTCAAAATTTTAGGGAAAATTGGCTGCTTCCTAAAGCATCTTCTGCAAAAAAATACAAAAAAACTATTTTACTAAATCAAAACCGATAATTATATTAAAGAGAAGCTGATAAATTTGAAAATCCTATTTCTAAAGATTTCCTCTCATGAATGTAAGATGCCTATTTTACTTACCCTCTGGTCTGCGAAATAAAAACGATTTTAGCGGTAGATGACATAGGAAAAATGAATTATTCAACGAGACTAAACCCTGGTGATAAGTCTTAGTTATGTAAAGCCTCCTTTAAGACACGAAGTCTGTTAAAAAAAAGACTGCATCTCGTAAATCTTTTTTTTTTTTTTTTTTTTTTTTTTTTTTGGCTAAACATGAAAGGAAAGCAGCTTGAGATATTCCGTGGAAGCAAGATGCGTTGAAAATGAAGCCCCTTAATATCCTTGAATTGTGAGAATGAAGTGAGATGGCCGTAGAGGACAATTTATTTTTTATGTTGATTTGGGAGTTGTGAAATAAGGGGTATTTCTATCGTTATGCAGAGTTCTCAATGTCCCGAGTTTTTTTCCTTCTTTCTCTCTTTCTATTTCGTATTTTACACGATTCTTCAAAATTCCTGATTTCTGACACTGGATCAAAAACTTGGGCTTTAAGGCAAAAAGAGGAAGCAAATCTCGAGAAGAGAGAAGAGAATGCTGAAATAGATTATGGGAATATCACAGATTTAAAGATTGGAAAATTATAAAATAAGAAGAATGGCAGGGGTAGTAAAGATCACAGAGATGATAAAAGTGTCATGACGGATATAGTTTAGGCACGTGTTGACGAAAGATGGTGGGGAGGAAGGGAAGTGAGGAGTCCTTGGGAGGAATCTATTAAGGGGAGAAATTCAAGAGGGAGACAGGGAATTAGATGGCGAGATAAGATGAAGGATATTAATGAGAGAAGAGTTCTGATGAAGAGGATGCCTTTGTTAGAGGTCATTGGAAAGAATGCATCAGACAACCGACCTTTAATGTCAGACTAACGGTGGTAAAGGAGTTATTACTTCATGAGATGCAAAAACCTAATTTCAATTTGTCTTTTGTAATATGTTTACAAAGGATATTTTACGAAATAATTAACTTTTTTTCGATGAAGAATTATTGTTCATAATATTTGGTTTATTTATTTGTTCGTTTTGATCATTTTCTTTATCGAAAGCCTTCATATGAATGTAATTCTTTTAGGTTTTTATATCAAATTCTTTGATTTTAGTCACGTTTATTTTGTTAGGCAAAAATATTCATGAAAACGAAAACTTAATTTCTCGTCGACTTAATATCCTTATCCGTATGCATGTTTGCTTTTCTTGTTTTACCTTTTAGGCCTGAACTTAATATATTCCGAGAACGTTGTACCCATATGAATTTTGTACAGAAGGGAAATGGAGGTACAGGAAACGATAAGGAGTGGGAGACCAAAGCGAAGGTGGGTGGACTGTATCAAGGATGACCTTCGATCAAAGGGATTAACCTGTGATGAGGTGTGGGATAAAGCTAGATGGAAAATTCTGACCAGAAACATCAACCCCATATAGAAGTGGGAAAAGATGTAGGCAAATAGGAAGACGAAGAAGTTGTACCAACTGTCTGTCACACGATCGTACATAGTAACGACATTTTATTTTATGTATATATTATGCTTGTATCTTTGCTCTCCCCTCGCATTATCATTGAACCTGAAATAACGTGTCTGTTTTTCTCACCATTAACTGTTAACCGGTGCGGTGTCGGTTGAACAGGAAATTTCCTGTTTTATTGAGTTTTTGTATATAAAGGCGAGTGTTCTGTAATAAAGTTACTCAGTTGCCTTCATCCTGCCTTTGTGTTACAACCTACTCTCGGCTCGTTACATTGGTGACCGTGGAAGTCAACTCGCTCCTCCCGCCTTCCACGCCCACTCGCCCCTCCGTCGTTGGTACTATGGCGGACTCCACAGAAGTGGCCGCTGTCCAATTGAAACTTTCGTCATTCGCCAGCAGAGAGGCATTTGCTTGGTTTCAGCGCGGAGAAGTCCAGTTTCGTATCAAGGGTGTCACTCGCTCAACCACAAAAGCAGATTATGTTCTCGCGGCAATGCCCGAGGACACCTTCCCGGAAATATCATACTGGCTTTGTGTACAAGGAGACACCCCAATAGCGTATGACTCCACCCCTATAGCAAAGCTATTTCAGCTCTCTCCGCAACCAATGGGGGATCAAAGGGTTTCGCTCACCCTCAGGGAAATGACCAGTATCGCTCGCCTGCTACCTGCCACAGAAAGCTCTCCTCATGAGGTGAACCTACTTCGTGCCCTTTTGATATGCCGTTTACCTGAACAAGTACGCGTTACCATACCCGATGTCAATAGTTTACCCATAAAGGACTTGATGACCAAAGCCGACGCCCTTATGGACACCCACTTCAAAACCTCCATCAACGGGTCCACTCCTGACAGAGAGGACGCCTATTGAACATCAACCTAAGCTGACGTGAATGCTGTAGGACATACACGCCTATCCCCTGATGTGCTGAAGTGGCGACAAAGCCAAACACCATCCACCACTCACTTGCGCCCCAACCAATGACTTCTACAGCCACTTACTGCCTGTCATCAGTCGTAGTTTTGCTACTACTACAACAGATTCGGGGCAACTGCCAAGAAATGTGCTAAGGATTGTCATTGGCCAAAAAAGGTGTAAGTAGGCCATCACTTGTGGCAATGTCCTCAAGTGCTTTTAATCTTTTCTTTTTACATGATGCATGAACAGGCGTGCGATTTTCGGTAGACACGGGTTCTTGTCGTTCTCTTTTGCCAAGGGAGCTTTTCAGAACACGTCGTAGTCTGTGTACGTCTACCGACGTCCATTTGGTAGCTGACAACAGATCTGTGATACCCACCTACAGTTAAAAGAACCTCACAATATCGTTTCGAAACTGTGAATTCAATTGGAAGTTTCTTGTTGCTGACGTCACATTGCCAATCCTCGGTGCGGATTTCCTCTCTCATTTCCATCTTCTGGTCGATGTCGCCCACCGACGATTAGTCAACGCAGACTCGTATTTGTCGACACCTCTTCAACCCGCCCCCTCCAACCTCGCTCTCCACATCATCGCACCCGGAAGTTTTCAGTCCAGAACTTCGCAAAACGCCCACGGCTCCTGCCAAGCACGGTATTCATCTCCATATCAAGACAATAGGACCCCAGTCTTCACAAAATTCAGACGTCTGGCAGCGGAATGATTGACAGCCGCCAAACAGACATTAGCCGAAATAGAGGAAATGGGCCTTTGCTAAAGGGCCTCCAGCCCATGGTTGTCACCCTTAAACATCGCTCTGAAGAAAAACGGCTCCCTCCGTCCATGCGAGGATTACAGGCGCCTGAACATGCATACAGAACCGTATTACTACCCCCTCTGAAACATAGCTAGCGTGACCTCCTACCTGCATGGAACGAAGGTTTTCTCCACGCTCGAGCTCATGAAGGGGTATTATCAGGGGCCTATGAACCCAGAAGACATTCTCAAAACTGCCATTACCACTCCGTCTGGTAGATACACCTTCAATTACTCCTGGTTTGGCCTTCATAATGCTGGGGCTACGTTTCAACGTCTCATGGATGGCATCTTAGGGGACTTCCCTTCTGTATATGTTATGTGGACGACAAACTTGCGTTTTCCTCCTAAAGAAACGAACACCTCCGTCACTTGCGCATCGTGCTCGACCGCCAGCAACAAAACGGCTTTGTAATCCGGTACGACAAGTGTACCTTTGGCGCCAACAAAGTGTCGTTCTTAGGGCACTGCATCACTCCTGAAGGAGTACATCCCCTCCCTGAGAAGGTAGCAGCCGTTCAAGACTTCCCCGCGCCCTCAACTGTCAAAGCTCTGCAGGAATTCTTAGGCATCATCAACTATTATCACCGTTTTCTGCCAGCCATTGCCACCACTCTTGCTCCCCTCTACGCCTCCCTCAAGGGCAAGCCAAAGGACCTGAAATTGGGTCCCCTTTAAGAAGCAGCCTTCTGCAATGCAAAGAAGGCCCTATCAACCGTTGCAGCTCTCACTTTTCCTATTCCACATGCCCCTCTCCTTCTCTCCACTGATGCCAGCCACATCGCTATTACTGCAGTACTCGAGCAAGTGGTCAATGGCTTGCCCCACCCATTGGCCTGCTTCAGCAGAAAACTGTCCAATGAAGAATCGGGTTATTTTACCTTCTATTCCTAATTGCTAGCGATGCACTTAGCTGTCCGTCACTTTCACCATTTCTTAGAAGGTATGCCCTTGGTCATTTGCACAGACCACATGCCTCAGATGCTCGCCTTCACTCGACAGTCTGACACCTACGCCGGGCGTCAACGCCGACATCTCTCTGCCGTGGCTGAATACAATTGCACTCTTCAATATGTCCCTGGGAAAATGAATCCCGTGGCCGATGCCCTGTCAAGAAACACGTTGGCTGCGGTTCAACTGGGACTGGATTACAACGCCTTGGCTAAAGCCCAACGACTGGATCCAGACTATCAAGCATGTAGGGCATCCTGCACGTCCCTCCATTTGGAAGACTTCCCTCTCGAAGACTCCAACACCACCCTCCTCTGTGATGTCAGGACTGGTATACCACGACCTCGGATTCCTGCTCCCATGCGCTGGCAGGTGTTTGATTTCATTCATGGCTTTTCACATCCCCCGTGCCGTTCTACTGCACAGCTGCTGAAGACGAAGTTCATTTGGCACGGCATTTCTAAGGATGTTAAGGATTGGGTCCATGCCTATACTTCTTGCCAAACTTCCAAAGTACATCGACACACGGATTCAGGAGTGGGCACCTTTCCTCAACCTCCGCGTTGTTTCGCACACATTCACGTCGACGTTATAAGCCCCCTACCCACATCACAAGGATGTCCTTACCCTTTTTCCGCCATCGACTGCTCCACTCGCTGGCCTAAAGCCATTCTTATGGAAACTGCAACGTCCTCCTCATGTAAATCTGCCTTACTCTCAGGTTGGATTGCAAGATTTGGTATCCCTAAGCATATTATTTCTGACAGGGGTATCACTTCCGCCTCTCAATTGTGGACATCAATAGCGAATCTCCTGGGCATCACCCTACATCAGACAACGGCCTACAACCCCGCTGAAAATGGAATGGTTGAACGTTTTAATCACACCCTTAAATCAGCTTTGATGTCCCTCTGTGAGGACTCCAATTGGTTTACTCAGCTTCCCTGGGTCCTTTGGGACTAAGGACCACTCCTAAAGACGCCCTGAACGTGTCGGTAACTGAAATGGTGTATGGCGACCAGTTGGTCGTCCCTGCCGAATTTATTTCTTCTGCAACCTCCTCCGATGATCTCCAGCAAATACTTCAGGTCGTGGGAAAATTTACCTCAAACCGCCAGACTTACAAGCCCCAAGGGAAGCATCACATACCGACAGACTTGCACTCTGCAACACACGTCTTGCTATGCAACGACACTAGCAACCCACGGCTAACGCCCCTTTACACGGGCCCTTTCCTTATGATGTGACGCAGTCAGAAAGCACTCCTACTAAACATTTGTGGCAAAGAAGACTAGGTCTCCATTGATCGTCTAAAACCTGCTTATCTCCTGCCAAATGACCCGCCTACAGTTCACCTCTCTAGATCAGGGTGCCCTATTTAACATGTACAGTATGTCATTTTTAAGGGGGGACCCACATACCAACCATGTGTCACACGATTGTACATAGTAACAATATTTTATTTTGTGTATATATTATGCTCGTATCTTCACTCTCTGCTCGCTCTAATACTGAACCTGAAAAAACTTGTCTTTTTCTCTCACTGTTAACTGTTAACCGGTGCAGTGTCGGCTGATCAGGAAATTTCCTGTTGTATTCAGTTTTTGTATATAAAGGCAAGTGTTCTGAAATAAAGTTACTCATTTGCTTTCATCCTGACTTTGAGTCACAACTTTCTCTCGGCTCGTTCCAAGGTTCATTCACTCGGGGAAGCCGAGGCAATGTGACTCGCTCATCACTGTGACAAAATTCATTTCCTTGAAAGGAAAACCTCGGGAGAATCGTCGAAAATATTTTAGTGTTTTTATATGACTTCAAATATTTCAATAAATGTTAATATTCCCATGACTATTTTCATCCTTGGCAGTCTTAGGGATCTTGCTTAGGGTAGATTACTATTGTTGCCATTGATACCATATACATATGGTACTTAATTGTTAATTACAACAACAAAAATTTTAATAATACTAAATAGTTTTTGGTAACTTTGATAGTTGGGGTGCCACATATATGTATGCTGAAAGGTACGTTAACATCATATTAACATGTACCATAACATGAGCCCATTGCAAACATGGTAGAACAGCACATGAATCTCTTGGTGAATACCTTTACTTTATACCTCAGTCTTGTATTTATTTTTTATTTGTTTCTTTTAGTTTTCATGAGTCAAATAAATGAACATCCAAAAACCCCACGCTAGAATATACAGAAATAAAAATAATACAAGAATGGAGGGGCATCGGTTCATGATTGTCTCAAATAAATCATGAAAAGGGTGAAATATTTCTTAATATCCTAAGTATCGACATAAACTGGAACTTCAGTATTCTGTTTACCGGAGATTAATGTTTATTTTCTATACAATTTTTATTAATTTTTTTTTTATTTTAACGACTGAAAACTTGAAAAGTTAATGAAGAATTTAATGGTCATATTAGATTCTTGCTTTTGAATACGTTCCTTAGAAAAATAATAACACTGGTTTTCAAAGAAATTGAGACAAGCACAAAAAATACCCGTTTTTACCTAACTTGGGGATGCTGAATTCAAATTTGAAATCTGTTCTTACTCATCACCTCTATTTTTTTTAAATATGCTTAGTTTATATTTTGTGCATATAAGGTATATAAAGGCATATATTTATTCAGGGTTAATTCTAATATTGTGAGACTTATGGCTTATCTTTTAGTTATTATGAACTAAATGTAAGTGATTGCATTACTATATATATATATATATATATATATATATATATATATATATATATATATATATATATATATATATATATATATATATATATATATATATATATATATATATATATATATATATATATATATATATATATATATATATATATATATATATATATATATATATATATATATATATATATATATATATATATATATATATATATATCAAGACGGATTTTGGAAGTTAGGGCAGCAGGTCTCAATCCACACTCAGTAGTGCTCGGGCAGTCATTGGAAGATTGTGTCTCGCCGGTGGCGCAAGAGGTTGGTGTCCCTCCAACTATCGTGTTACACATATTTTGGGTAGCTAAATATTAGTATTACATTTTCCAATGCTCATTTTATTGCCTTGCATATGATTTAGTTTTACTTTGCTATATTTTCAGATTATCCAATGGCTTCAAGCAAGTCAAAACATCGAGGATGCCTCAACAAGGGCAATTTTTTCTGCTACGTGTTTGGGAACTTCACAACAGTTTGCACAGCGTCGAACCATCACTCCTCAGAACTGCCTACTTTCACTATTTTGACTGTAAAATTGGTGATCAGGAAAAATCTTGGGCTCTACACATCTGTTGTAAACCCTGCTACAATGAACTAACTGCATGGTTTAATGACAAGAAAGCAGCTTTCAACTTTGCAATCCCGATGGTTTGGAGAGAGCCATGAAGCCACGCAGATGATTGTTATTTTTGTTTAACTAATATAACTGGTTTCAATGAATCTTCTATGAATAAGATCAAATATCCTAACCTTCCATATGCTATGATATCCGTTCCCCATTCAGATGATCTTCCTGTACCCACACCTCCAGTAAATAAGGATCTTCTGTCCTCATCAGATAAAGAAATGCCTTCAAGGGAGGCATTTGGAAGATATTGAGTGTACATATTCACGAACAAGGAGCGACGAGCCACGGTGGATCACGCTAGAAGACTTGAATGATCTTACTCGTGATTTGTATCTTTCAAAACAGCAGTCAGAGCTCTTGGCTTCTCGGCTTAAACAGTGGAACCTAGTCCAGGAAGATGTAAGGATCACCAGTTTCAGGAATCGAAACAAAGACCTTGCTTCATTTTCCGGCATGGAAGACAAGTTGTGCTACTGCACAAACATACCTGGCTTGTTCACGTCCCTTGGTTTGCCACATAATCCTTCAGACTGGCGTCTTTTCATAGACTCTTCCAAGTGAAGTCTCAAGGCTGTGCTTCTGTACAACGGGAATAAATATCCCAGCATTCCCATTGCACACTGTGTCCATCTAAAGGAGTCCCATGACAGTATGGAGCTTCTTTTAAAAGCTTTTAAGTACAGCGAGTACCAATGAACTCTGTGTGGGGACCTCAAGGTCATTGGTCTTCTTATGGGTATGCAAGCGGGCTTCACAAAGTACTGTTGTTTTCTCTGTCTCTGGGATAGTCAAGCTGTATCCCAGCATTACAAGCAGAGAGACTGTGGGTCTAGAAGCACTTTTGTTCTTGGCGAACACAGCGTCAAGGGGAATCCTCTGGTAGACATGAATAAGGTGCTTCTTCCTCCTTTTCACATCAAGCTTGGTTTTGATGAAGAATTTCGTGAAGGCGTTGTACAAAAATAGTACTGCCTTCCAACAATTGTCTACTGTGTTCCCAGGTGTTAGTGCTGCTAAGCTCATAGAGGGCATCTTTGTCGGACCTCAGATCCGAGAAGTGCTGAAGGAGACTAATTTTGAGGAGCTTCTTAGCTTAATAGAAACTGAGAGCATGGGAAGCATTCAAATCAGTTTGTAGTGGCTTCCTTGGTAACACACATGTACCAGATTACCAAGCCTGTATTGAAAAGTTGCTTACGAGGATAGGGGGTACCGAATGTCACTCAAGATTCCCTTTCTCTATTTCCACCTCAAACTCTTCCCACCAAACCTTGCAGCAGTGAGTGATGAGCATGTAGAAAGATTCCACCAAGACATTAGGAAGATGGAGAGCAACTATCAAGGCAAATGGAACAACGGCATGATGGGAGACTTCTACTGGATGCTCTTGCGGGACATCCCGGAGACAAAATACACCAAATCTTCTAAGAAAACACACTTTTGACTGTCTGTGGTACTATTCATTGTGTAA
>NC_090741.1:96705486-96717986 GCF_036898095.1 Palaemon carinicauda | reverse complement strand
AAGTAAACCACACAGATTGTTCAAAATTTTAGGGAAAATTGGCTGCTTCCTAAAGCATCTTCTGCAAAAAAATACAAAAAAACTATTTTACTAAATCAAAACCGATAATTATATTAAAGAGAAGCTGATAAATTTGAAAATCCTATTTCTAAAGATTTCCTCTCATGAATGTAAGATGCCTATTTTACTTACCCTCTGGTCTGCGAAATAAAAACGATTTTAGCGGTAGATGACATAGGAAAAATGAATTATTCAACGAGACTAAACCCTGGTGATAAGTCTTAGTTATGTAAAGCCTCCTTTAAGACACGAAGTCTGTTAAAAAAAAAGACTCTGCTGCTCGTAAATCTTTTTTTTTTTTTTTTTTTTTTTTTTTTTTTTTGCTAAACATGAAAGGAAAGTAGCTTGAGATATTCCGTGGAAGTAAGATGTGTTGAAAATGAAGCTCCTTAATATCCTTGAATTGTGAGAATGAAGTGAGATGGCCGTAGAGGACAATTTATTTTTTATGTTGATTTGGGAGTTGTGAAATAAGGGGTATTTCTATCGTTATGCAGAGTTCTCAATGTCCCGAGTTTTTTTCCTTCTTTCTCTCTTTCTATTTCGTATTTTACACGATTCTTTAAAATTCCTGATTTCTGACACTGGATCAAAAACTTGGGCTTTAAGGCAAAAAGAGGAAGCAAATCTCGAGGGGAGAGATGAGAATGCTAAAATAGATTATGGGAATATCACAGCTTTAAAGATTGGAAAATTATAAAATAAGAAGAATGGCAGGCGTGGTAAAGATCACAGAGATGATAAAAGTGTCATGACTGAGTTAGTCTGGGCACGTGTTGAAGTTGAATGGTGGGGAGGAAGTGAAAAGGACTTGGCAGGAATCTATTAGGGGAGAATATCAAGAGATAGGCGGAGATTTAGATGGGAAGATAAGCTAAAGGATGATAAAGAGAGAGGAGGTTTAATGAAGACGATGCCTTTGATATATGGTATTGGAAAGAATGCATCAGGCAACCGACCCCTTAATGTCAGACTAACGGTGATAAAGAAGTTATTACTTGATGAGATGCAGAAACCAAATTTGAATTTGTCTTTTTAACATGTTTACATAGGATTTTTTACGAAATATTCAACTTTTTTTTTCGATGAAGAATTATTTTATAATATTTGGTTTATTCATTTGTTCGTTTTGATAATTTTCTTTATCGAAAGCCTTCATATGAATCTAATTCTTTTAGGTTCTTATATCAAATTCTTTGATTTTAGTCACGTTTATTTTGTTAGGCAAATATATTCATGAAAACAAAAACTTAATTTCTCGTCGACTTAATATCCTTATCCGTATGCATGTTTGCTTTTCTTGTTTTACCTTTTAGGCCTGAACTAAATATATTCCGAGAACGTTGTTCCAATATGAATTTTGTACAGAAGGGAAATGGAGGTACAGGAAACGAGAAGGAGTGGGAGACCAAAGCGAAGGTGGGTGGACTGTATCAAGGATGACCTTCGATCAAAGGGATTAACCTGTGATGAGGTGTGGGATAAAGCTAGATGGAAAATTCTGACCAGAAACATCAACCCCATATAGAAGTGGCAAAAGATGTAGGCAAATAGGTAGAAGAAGAAGAAGTTGTACCAACCGTGTGTCACACGATCGTACATAGTAACGACATTTCATTTTATGTATATATTATGCTTGTATCTTAGCTCTCCGCTCGCATTATCATTGAACCTGAAATGACGTTTCTGTTTTTCTCACCATTAACTGTTAACCAGTGCGGTGTCGGTTGAACAGGAAATTTCCTGTTTTATTGAGTTTTTGTATATAAAGGCGAGTGTTCTGTAATGAAGTTGCTCAGTTGCCTTCATCCTGCCTTTGTGTCACAACCTACTCTCGGCTCGTTACATTTGTGACCGCGGATGTCAACTCGCTCCTCCCGCCTTCCACCCCCCCTCGCACTTCCGTCGTTGGTACTATGGCGGACTCCACAGAAGTTGCCGCTGCCCAATTGAAACTTTCGTCATTCGCCAGCAGAGAGGCATTTGCTTGGTTTCAGCGCGGAGAAGTCCAGTTTCGTATCAAGGGTGTCACTCGCTCAACCACCATAGCAGATTATGTTCTCGTGGCAATACCTGAGGACATCTTCCCGGAAATATCATACTGGCTTTATGAACAAGGAGACACCCCAATAGCGTATGACGCCACCCCTATAGCAAAGCTATTTCAGCTCTCTCCGCAACCAATGGGGGATTAAAGGGTTTCGCTCGCCCTCAGGGAGATGACCAGTATCGCTCGCCTGCAACCTGCCACAGAAAGTTCTCCTCATGAAGTGAGCCTACTTCGTGCCCTTTGGATATGCCGTTTACGTGAACAAGTACGCGTTACCATACCCGATGTCGATAGTTTACCCATAAAAGACTTGATGACCAAAGCCGACGCCCTTATGGACACCCACTTCAAAACCTCCATCAACGCCTCCACTCCTGACAAAGAGGACGCCTATTGAACATCAACCTAAGCTGACGTGAATGCTGTAGGACATACACGCCTATCACATGATATGCCGAAGCGGTGACAAAGCAACACACCACCCACCACCCACCACCCACCACTCACTTGCGCCCCAACCAAGGACTTCTACAGCCACTTACTGCCTGTCATCAGCCGTAGTTTTACTACTACCACAACAGATTCGGGGCAACTGCCAAGAAATGTGCCAAGGATAGTCAGTGGCCAAAAAACGTGTAAGTAGGCCATCACTCGTGGCAATGTCCTCCCGTGCTTTTAATTTTTTCTTTTTACATGATGCAGGAACGGGCGTGCGATTTTTGGTAAACACGGGTGCTTGTAATTCTCTTTTGCCAAGGGAGCTTTTCAGAACATGTCGTAGTCTGTGTACGTCTACCGAGGTCCATTTGGTAACTGCCAACGGATATGTGATACCCACCTACGGTTACAAGAACCTCACAATATCATTTCGAAACTGTGAATTCAATTAGAAATTTCTTGTTGCTGACGTCACATTGCCAATCTTCGGTGCGGATTTCCTCTCTCATTTCCACCTTCTGGTCAAAGTCGCCCACCGACGATTGGTCAACGCAGACTCGTATTTCTCGACACCTCTTCAACCCGCCCCCTCCAACCTCGCTCTCAACATCATCGCACCCGGAAGTTTTCAGTCCAGAACTTCGCAAAACGCCCACGGCTCCTGCCAAGCACGGTATTCATCTGTATATCAAGACAATGGGACCCCAGTCTTCGGAAAATTCAGACATCTGGCAGCGGAATGATTGACAGCCGCCAAACAGACATTGGCCGAAATAGAGGAAATGGGCCTTTGCCAAAGGGCCTCCAGCCCATGGTTGTCACCCTCAAACATCGTTCTGAAGAAAAACGTCTCCCTCTGTCCATGCGGAGATTACAGGCGCCTGAACAGGCAAACAGAACCGTATTCCTACCCCCTCTGAAAAATAGACAGCATGACCTCCTACCTGCATGGAGCGAAGGTTTTCTCCACGCTCGAGTTCATAAAGGGGTATTATCAGGTGCCTATGAACCCAGATGACATCCCCAAAGCCGCCATCACCACTCCGTTTGGTACATACACCTTCTATTACTCCTGGTTTGGTCTTCATAATGCTGGGGGCATGTTTCAACGTCTCATGGATGGCATCATAGGGGACCTCCCCTTCTGTATATGTTATGTGGACGACATACTTGCGTTTTCCTCCTAAAAAGACGAACACCTCCGTCACTTGCGCATCATGCTCGACCGCCAGCAACAAAACGGCCTTGTAATCCGGTACGACAAGTGTACCTTTGGCGCCAACGAAGTGTCGTTCTTAGGGCACTGCTTCACTCCTGAAGGAGTCCATCCCCTCCCTGAGAAGGTTGCAGCCATTCAGGACTTCCCCGCGCCCTCAACTATCAAAGCTCTGCAGGAATTCTTAGGCATCATCAACTATTATCACCGCTTTCTGCCAGCCAATTCCGCCACTCTTGCTCCCCTCTACGCTTCCCTCAAGGGCAAGCCAAAGGACCTGAATTTGGGTCCCCTTCAAGAAGCGGCGTTCTGCAATGCAAAGAAGGCTCTATCAACCGCTGCAGCTCTCACTTTTCCTATTCCACATGCCCCTCTCCTTTTCTCCACCGATGCTAGCGACATCACTATTGGTGCAGTACTCGAGCAAGTTGTCTATGGCTTGCCCTGCCCATTGGCCTGCTTCAGCAGAAAACTGTCCAATGAAGAATCGGGTTATTCTACCTTCTATTCCTAATTGCTAGCGATGCACTTAGCTGTCCGTCACTTTCACCATTTCTTAGAAGGTATGCCCTTGGTCATTTGCACAGACCACATGCCTCAGATGCTCGCCTTCACTCGACAGTCTGACACCTAGGCTGGCCGTCAACGCCGACATCTCTCCGCCGTGGCTGAATACAATTGCACTCTTCAATATGTCCCTGGGAAAATAGATCCCGTGGCCGATGCCCTGTCAAGAAACACGTTGGCTGCCGTTCAACTGGGATTTTATTACAACACCTTGGCTAAAGCCCAACGACGGGATCCAGACTATCAAGCATGTGGGGCATCCTGCACGTCCCTCCATTTGGAAGACTTCCCCCTCGAAGACTCCAACACCACCCTCCTCTGTGATGTAAGGACTGGTATACCACGACCTCGGATTCCTGCTCCCATGTGCTGGCAGGTGTTTGATTTCATTCACAGCTTTTCACATCCCTCGTGCTGTTCTACTGCACAGCTGCTGAAGACGAAGTTCATTTGGCACGGCATTTGTAAGGATGTTAAGGATTGGGTCCACGCCTGTACTTATTGCCAAAATTCCAAAGTACATGGACAAACGGATTCATGAGTGGGCACCTTTCCTCAGCCTCAGCGTCGTTTCGCACACATTCACGTCGACGTTATAAGCCCCCTACCCACATCACAAGGATGTCCTTACCCTTTTTCCGCCATTGACCGCTCCACTCGTTGGCCTAAAGCCATTCCCATGGAAACTGCAACGTCCTCCTCATGTAAATCTGCCTTACTCTCAGGTTGGATTGCAAGATTTGGTATCCCTGAGCATATTACTTCTGACAAGGGTATCACTTCACACTCTCAATTGTGGACATCAATAGCGAATCTCCTGGGCATCACCCTACATCAGACAACTGCCTACAACCCTTCTGCCAATGGAATGGTTGAACGTTTTAATCGCACCCTTAAATCAGCTTTGATGTCCCTCTGTGAGGATTCCAATTGGTTTACTCAGCTTCCCTGGGTCCTCCTTGGACTAAGGACCACTCCTAAAGATGCCCTGAACGTCTCTGTATCTGAAATGGTGTATGGCGACCCATTGGTCGTCCCTGCCGAATTTATTCCTTCTGCAACCTCCTCCGATGATCTCCAGCACATACTTCAGGTCGTGGGAAAATTTACCCCAAGCCGCTAGACTTACAAGCCCCCAGCGAAGCATCACATACCGACAGACTTGCACTCTGCAACACATGTCTTGCTATGCAACGACACTAGCAAACCACCGCTAATGCCCCTTTACAAGGGCCCATTCCTTGTGATGTGACGCAGTCAGAAAGCATTCCTACTAAACATTTGTGGCAAAGAAGACTAGGTCTCCATTGATCGTCTAAAACCTGCTTATCTCCTGCCAAATGACCCGCCAACAGTTCACCTCTCTAGGTCAGGGCGCCCTATTTAACATGTACCTTATGTCATTTTTAAGGGTGGACCCACGTACCAACCATGTGTCACACGATTGTACATAGTAACAATATTTTATTTTGTGTATATATTATGCTCGTATCTTCACTCTCCGCTCGCTCTAATATCGAACCTGAAATAACGTGTCAGTTTTTCTCACGGTTAACTGTTAACTGGTGCGGTGTCTGTTAATCAGGAAATTTCCTGTTGCATTCAGTTTTTGTATATAAAGGCAAGTGTTCTGAAATAAAGTTACTCATTTGCTTTCATCCTGCCTTTGAGTCACAACTTTCTCTCGGCTCGTTCCAAGGTTCATTCACTCGGGGAAGCTGAGGCAATGTGACTCGCTCATCACCGTGACAAAATTAATTTACTTGAAAGGAAAAACTCGGGAGAGTCGTCGAAAATATTTTAGTGTTTTTATATGACTTCAAATATTTCAATAAATGTTAATATTCCCATGGCTATTATCATCCTTGGTAGTCTTAGGGATCTTGCTTAGGGTAAATTACTATTGTTACAATTGATACCATATACATGTGGTACTTAATTGTTAATTATAACAACAAAAATTTTAATAATACTAAATACTTTTGGTAACTTTGATAGTTGGGGTGCCACATATATATATGCTGAAACGTACGTTAACATCATATTAACATGTACCATAACATGAGCCCATTGCAAACATGGTAAAACAGCACATGGATCTCTTGGTGAATACCTTTACTTTACACCTCAGTCTTGTATTTATTTTTTATTTGTTTCTTTTAGTTTTTATGAGTCAAATAAATGAACATCCAAAAAACCCATGCTAGAATATACAGAAATAAAAACAATACAAAAAAGGAGCTGCATCGGTTCATGATTGTCTCAAATAAATCATGAAAAGGGTGAAATATTTCTTAAAATCCAAAGTATTGACATAAACTGGAACTTCAGTATTCTTTTCACTAGAGATTAATGTTTCTTTTTAATACGATTTTTATTAAGTTATTTTTTTTTATCGATTGAAAACCTGAAAACTTTATGAAGAATTTACTGGTCATATTAGATTCTTGCATTTGGTATACGTTCCTTACAAAAATAATAACACTGCTTTTCAAAGAAATTGATGCAAGCACAAAAATACCCGTTTTTACCTAACTTGAAATCTGTTCTTACCCATCACCTCTATTTTTCTTTAAATATGCTTAGTGTGCATTTTGTGCATATAAGGTAGATAAAGGCGTATATGCATTCAGGGATAATTCTAATATTGTGAGACTAATGGCTTATCTTTCAGTTATTATGCACTAAATGTAAGTGATTGTATTACATTATATATATATATATATATATATATATATATATATATATATATATATATATATATATATATATATATATATATATATATATATATATATATATATATATATATATATATATATATATATATATATATATATATATATATATATATATATATTTATATATACATATATATCAAGAAGGATTTTGGCAGTTAGGGCAGCAGGTCTCAATCCACACTCAGAAGTGCTCTGGCCGTCATTGGAAGAGGTTGTCTCGCAGGTAGCGCAGGAGGTTGGTGTCCCTCAACTATCGTGTTACACATATTTTGGGTAGCTATATATTAGTATTACATTTTCCAATGCACATTTTTATTGCCTTGCATATGTTTTAGTTTTACTTTGTTATATTTTCAGATTATCTAATGGCTTCAAGCACGTCAAAACATCGAGGATGCTACGTGTGTAGGAACTTCACAACAGTTGCACAGCGTCGAACCATCACTCCTCAGAACTGCCTACTTTCACTATTTTGACTGTAAAATTGGTGATCAGGAAAAATCTTGGGCTCTACACATCTGTTGTAAACCCTGCTACAATGGACTAACTGCATGGTTTAATGACAAGAAAGCAGCTTTCAACTTTGCAATCCCGATGGTTTGGAGATCCATGAAGCCACGCAGATGATTGTTATTTTTGTTTAACTAATATAACTGGTTTCAATGAATCTTCTATGAATAAGATCAAATATCCCAACCTTCCATATACTATGATATCCGTTCCCCATTCAGATGATCTTCCTGTACCCACACCTCCAGTAAATAAGGATCTTCTGTCCTCATCAGATAAAGAAATGCCTTCAAGGGAGGCATTTGGAAGATATTGAGTGTACATATTCACGAACAAGGAGCGACGAGCCACGGTGGATCACGCTAGAAGACTTGAATGATCTTACTCGTGATTTGTATCTTTCAAAACAGTAGTCAGAGCTCTTGGCTTCTCGGCTTAAACAGTGGAACCTAGTCCAGGAAGATGTAAGGATCACCAGTTTCAGGAATCGAAACAAAGACCTTGCTTCTTTTTCCGGCATGGAAGACAAGTTGTGCTACTGCACAAACATACCTGGCTTGTTCACGTCCCTTGGTTTGCCACATAATCCTTCAGACTGGCGTCTTTTCATAGACTCTTCCAAGTGAAGTCTCAAGGCTGTGCTTCTGTACAACGGGAATAAATATCCCAGCATTCCCATTGCACACTCTGTCCATCTAAAGGAGTCCCATGACAGTATGGAGCTTCTTTTAAAAGCTATTAAGTACAGCGAGTACCAATGAACTCTGTGTGGGGACCTCAAGGTCATTGGTCTTCTTATGGGTATGCAAGCGGGCTTCACAAAGTACTGTTGTTTTCTCTGTCTCTGGGATAGTCAAGCTGTATCCCAGCATTACAAGCAGAGAGACTGTGGGTCTAGAAGCACTTTTGTTCTTGGCGAACACAGCGTCAAGGGGAATCCTCTGGTAGACATGAATAAGGTGCTTCTTCCTCCTTTTCACATCAAGCTTGGTTTTGATGAAGAGTTTCGTGAAGGCATTGGACAAAAATGGTACTGCCTTCCAACACTTGTCTACTGTGTTCCCAGGTATTAGTGCTGCTACTCTCAAAGAGGGCATCTTTGTCGAACCTCAGATCCGAGAAGTGCTGAAGGAAACTGATTTTGAGGAGCTTCTTAACTCAATAGGAACTGAGAGCATGGGAAGAATTCAAGTCAGTCTGTAGTGGCTTCCTTGGTAAAACACACGTACCAGATTACCAAGCCTGTATTGAAAAGTTGCTAAAGTCTTACGAGGATATGGGGTGCCGAATGTCACTCAAGATTCATTTTCTCCATTCCCACCTCAACTTCTTCCCACCAAACCTTGGAGCAGTGAGTGATGAGCATGTAGAAAGATTCCACCAAGACATTATGAAGATGGAGAGCAACTATCAAGGGAAATGGAACCCCGGCATAATGGGTGACTTCTACTGGATGCTCTTGCCTGACATCCCGGGGGCAAAATACACGGGATATTTTTAAAAAAACACACTTTTGACTGTCTGTGGTACTATTAATTGTGTAATTGTGTCATCCAAGTATATTGATTCAATCAGTGCTCTTTATCAATCCTGTTTTATCTGTTAAAAGCTGCTGCAACTCTTAAAATGTGCGCATATATTCTTTATTTACACTAAAAGTAGACTATTTAAAAGTCAGAAAACTAGAAGTGATCGAGCAAAACTATTTATAATTTTGAATCCGGCATACCCAGATTAGCAAAAAACAGCTATCCCCATTCTTGCCTCAGACCAATGTTTTTTTTTTTTTTTTTTTTTTTTTTTTTTTTTTTTTTTTTTTTTTTTTTTGTAAACAAGTGTAATTTTGGTGATAGTCTTAGGTGATATTATTCATATATACCATTTTTGTCTATAATAATAATAATATTAATAATAATAATAATAATAATAATAATAATAATAATATCATTATTATTATTATTATTATTATTATTATCATTATTAATAATAATAATAATAATAATAATAATAATAATAATAAAAAAATCACCACTATTTGATGTTTGACATCTTCATGAAAATGACGTTATTATTATTATTATTATTATTATTATTATTATTATTATTATTATTATTGATGTTGTTGTGGTTGTTGTTGTTGCTGGTGTTGTTGTTGCTACGAGTATTTTCTTTTATAACCTGATTGATATTCCAGTATAGGTCCAGTAAGATTTATTAAATATTTTCTTTCATTTGGTGTCTTATTTGAAAAAAAAGTTTATTTGAATAATAAAAAAAAATTTCTATACCATATTTCTTCTAACGCATCTTCTAAGTTTGTCCAAGATGAAAGGGAAGCAAAAATCTTTGAAAAAACGTCTTTTCTTAACTAAACTTGCGCGGGGAGATTTTTCATCTCTTTTTAATTAACTTTGGAACGAAGCTAAGATCATGGAGGAGTCAATTAATCATACTTACTTTCTTGGTCAAAAGGAGTTTTCAGGAATTGGGGGATTTCTTTAACTCGTAATTTTTTTACAATTTTTTGGTCAAATGGATTTTATTATACTCTTTGTAATTTTTTACCGAGGTTGACAGGAGGACTGAGGCACTTTTATTGTCATCTTGATATTTTTGTTTTGGGGACAATGATTTACAATTCCCATTTGTGTTTACGTGATTTGTTGACAAACAATTCAACACAAGACCACACAAACATACACGTAGAAGTAGCTTTATTTCGTATAATCAATTCTGTTGCATAAACAAATATATTTTAGATTACATTTTTGTTGCTTGGGATAGGAACCTTTCAAAATTTTCTATTTCAGACCGGATGTGGCGTTGTTTTATAAGGAGTGTCTTTGAGATTATTGAGTGGACAGTTAAGCCAATGTAACACAATGGTTATAACAACTCTCCGTAGTTTATAGTGTTATAGAAGTTACTCAAACTTATATACTTTATGAGTTTACTTTTACGATTTTAGATTGGAGTCAGTGAGAACCAATTCTCCTTTCCTTAGCCCACCCCAACCCCCACCAAGAAGCTCCCACTCTCCCAACAACCTCCTCATCATCCCCATTAACACACCCACACCATCTATCAACTCTAACCCCCCTCCCACTCCTACCCCCCCACCCCCACCTCCCTCTCTCTCTCTCTCTCTCTCTCTCTCTCATCTCTCTCTCTCTCTCTCTCTCTCTCTCTCTCTCTCTCTCTTTCTAACAAACTGGCAAATATAGCCAGTTAGTTAGTTAGTAGTTTATTCTCATGAAACGAGGAGAAAAACCTCACTTTCTTCTTTTAGTTATTATTATTATTATTATTATTATTATTATTATTATTATTATTATTATTATTATTATTATTATTATTATTATTATTATTACCACACCCAATCGACTTGAATAAAAACAGAAGTTCTTCCTCATCAAGGGTTACTCCTATGTAACCGAAATCCAAAACCTTGCTTTTTTTCCCTTCCACAAAACGCACCTGAAGCTTCTCTCCCATTAAGGCTAATTGAGGAAATTTATGGAAGACATAAATTCCTTGTAACCATTGAAGGACCTCTAAGAATTAGACAAAGAGGAAGGAGAAGTAGGAATCCATACTGCAATTTTAAGTTAGATGAAATTCGTGTCGTTTTCAACAAAGTCTCATATCTTAGAGGCTGAGAAGTCTTGCTAATCAAACGATGGAGAAGTTAGGAAACATCTGCATTCCCGTGTCCATAACTCTGTCTTTGATCGGAGTTTCTTTAAGAGACCTTTGTTATGAGCTACTTCATATGCAAAGAGTAAATGTAAGGTGTCATATATTGACTTTATAAGAAAGTCTGGTTCGGAATATATTATAGAAAATAGAGTTTAATGCACCATGATACAGGAAACAGTATAAGAGATGAGAAATAGGTAAAAATAATATATTCACAAGTAAGAAGTCGATATATATATTCACAAAATGTTAAAGGAATTTCATGCAATTGTTGTAATTACAGTTCACTGACCAGTTTACCATGACCTCTTGAAAGGGATAATATTATAGGAGGTTTTATTATATATATAGATATATAGTATATATATAGGAATATATATATATATTAGTACATATATAGTATAGATATATTAGAGACTAGAGATAGTATATTATAGATATTGTCATTATTTAGATTGCCACATATATATATATTATATAGAGTATATAGATATATATATGTGTGTGTGTATGTGTGTTATATACATTATTTATATATATGACAAATATATATAGTATATATATTATATATATAGAGATATATATATATATATATAGTATATATATATATTATGTGTGTGTGTGTGTGTGTGTGTGTGTATACATATTTATATATTATTCACATGCACACACTATATAGATATATATATATATATATATATATATATATAGTATATATATATATATATATAGTATATATTATAAATATATTATAGTATGGTGTGTGTGTGTGTGTGTGTATGTGTGTATATACATATTTATATATATACACATACACTATATATATAATATATATATATATATATATATATATATATATATAATATATATATATTATATGTGTGTGTGTTTGTATACTTTATTTATATATTACACACTATATATATAATATATATATATTATATATATATATATATAAGATATATATATATATATTATGTATATATAGTTTGTTATAAATATATATATATATATATATATATATATATATATATATATTATACTATATATATATATATATACCACATACTATATTTATATATATATATATATATTATATATATATATATACTATATATTTATAAATATTATATATAAATATATGTATATACATATATGTATAGTATTATCATTTTTTATATATATATAATATAAGATATATTGTATAATGTATGTGTGT
>NC_090741.1:96703505-96704986 GCF_036898095.1 Palaemon carinicauda | reverse complement strand
CTTTTATGTTTGTGTGGTCTTGTGTTGAATTGTTTGGCAACAAATGACGTAAAAACATTGGAATGAAAAAATTGTTGTCCTCAAAATAAAAATATTAAAATAAAAATAAAAATAAATATGGCTCTGTCCTTATGTCAACCTCGGTAAATATTTAAAAATATTGAAATAAAATCCACTTTAAAAACTCTGTGAAAAAAGTTACGAGTTGAAGAAATCCACCAATTCTTGAAAACTCATTTTAACCAAGAAGGTAAGTATGATTAACTGACTCCTTGACTTTAACTTCTTCAAAAATTAAATAAAAATAGATTATTTTTTTTTTTTTGCTCAAGCGTAGTTAAGGAGAGACATTTTTTTTCAAAGACTTCTGTTGCCCTTTCATCTTGAACAAACTCAGAAGATACGTAGGAATAAATATGATCTTAAAACATTTTTTTTTATTCAAATAAATATCGTTCTCTAAACAAAGACAACATTATGTATAACGAATAAAAGATAATATTCACAAGGAATCCAATTAAATTAATCTTAAAAGAACTATTAAAGTTCATCAATCCTGTTGTGAAAGATAATACACATAGCAACAACAACAAACTACAACAACAACAACATCAATAATAATAATAATAATAATAATGATAATAATAATAATAATAATAATAATAATAATAATGATAACTTTTTTCATGAAAGTGTCAAACTTGAAATATAGTAAAATTTATTATTATTATTATTATTATTATTATTATTATTATTATTATTATTATTATTATTATAAATAAATTGGTGTATATGAAAAACACCACCTTAAGATTATCAGCATAATTATTATCATTATTCAAAGGGGCGCATTCAAATGTAAAAATCTAACATGACCAGTTAACTCTTCATTAAATTTTCAAGTTTTCAATTGCAAAAATACAAATATGAAAAAAAAAAAAATGTATATAAATCAAATATTTTTCTTTGGTTGAACAGAATACTGAAGTTCCAGTCTATGTCGATACTTTGGATATTAAGAAATATTTTACCTTTTTCATGATTTATTTGCGAGACAATATCATGAAACAATGCAGCTAATTTTTTTCATTCTTTTAAATGTATATTTGTATATTCTAGCATGGCTTTGGTAGGTGTTCATTTATTAAACTCATAAAAACTAAAAAACATAAAAAATAAATATAAAACAGAGGTATAAAGTAAAGATATTTACCGAGAGATTCATGTTCTGTTTCCCAGTGTTTGCAATTGGTTCATGTTATGGTACATTTTAATGTGATGTTCACATACGTTTTAGCACAAACATATGATGGAATTTTTTTTTTCTTTTTTTTCAAGAATTATTAAAGTTATTAGAATAATTTCATATCCAAAACAAAAACCGCATGTCATTCATACTCCAAAAATAACACATTGGTCCATTTACTGCCATTTAGATAATGCTAGCGAGAGGTTGGTCCATCTGCATGACATTTGACATC
>NC_090741.1:96683505-96688505 GCF_036898095.1 Palaemon carinicauda | reverse complement strand
GAGAACAACGAGAGAAGGATAAGAACAACGAGAGAAGGATAAGAACAACGAGAGAAGCAGGAGAACAAAAAGAGAAGGATAAGAACAACGAGAAAAGCATGAGAACAACAATAGAAGCATGAGATCAACGAGAGAAGGATGATAACAACGAGAGAAGTATAAGAACAACGAGAGACGGATAAGAACAACGAGAAAAGCATGAGAACAACAACCGAAGCATGAGAACAACGAGAGAAGGATGAGAACAACGGGAGGAAGATGATAACAACGAGAGAGCCATGAGAACAAGGAGAAAAGGATGAGAACATTGGGAGAAGTATGAGAAGAACGAGAGAAGCAAGAGAAGAAAGAGAGTAAAACGAGAGAAGCATGAGAACAACGAGAGAAGGACGAGAACAATGATAGAAGTAGGAGAACAATGAGAGAGGGATGATAACAACGAGAAAAGTTTGAGAACAACAAGAGAAGGATAAGAACAACGAGAGAAGCATTCGAACAACAACAAAAGCATGAGAACAACGAGAGAAGGATGAAAACAACGAGAAAAGGATGATAACAGCGAGGAAAAGCATAAGAACAAAGAGAGATGGATAAGAACAATGGGAGAAGTATAAGAAGAATGAGAAAAACAAGAGAAAAAAGAGAGAGAAACGAGAGAAGCATGAGAACAACGAGAGAATCTTGAGAACAACGAGATAAGGATGATGATAACGAGAGAAGCATGAGAACAAGGAAAGATGGAGGAGAACAACAGGAGAAGTATGAGAAGAAAGAGGAAAGCAAGAGAAGAAAGAGAGAAAAACGAGAGAAGCATGAGAACAACGATAGATTGATGAGAACAACAAGAGAAGCATGAGAACAATACAGATAAAAAAAGCGAAGAAAGAAATTTGTCACACAATGAAGACTGCACTGCATTACAAATATACCTTCCTTCAAGACTCCCAAATTAACATAGGAAATGAGCTACCATTGACAGCCATCTCGCTTCATTCTGACACTTCTAGGATATTAAGGCGCTTCCTTTTTGACAACTCTTGCTTCCAGGATATCGCCGGAGCTACGTTCTTTTCAAGTTTAAAAAGAAGCGAGAACTTAAGGAAAGGCAAATTCCTGCATGAAGAGAAAATTTTTTAACACAGATGATGTTGTGACGGGCCAAGAGAAGGTTGTGACTCAAAGGCAAGTTGAAAACAACTGAGTGACTATCATAGAACACTCTCCTTTATATACAAAAGTTCAAGGCAACAAGAATTTTCATGTTAAAAAAACAGACAATGTTATAGAGGAGAAACAAGACATGTTTTTTCAGTTTCTTTTCAGTGCGAGGGGAGACCGAAGATACAAGCACAAAATGAACTCTGTACGAACGTGCGACACATGGTTGGTACTTAGCTCCCCCCCTAAAAATGACATACTGTACATGTTAAATAGGGCTCTCTGATCTAGAAAGGCGAACTGTAGGCGGGTCATCTTGCAGGAGATAAGCAGGTTTTAGACGATCAATGGCGACCCAGTCTTCTTTGCCACGAATGTTTAGTAGGAATGCTTTCGGACTGCGTCGGATCACAAGGAAAGGGCACGTGAAAGGGGGGCGTTAGCGGTGGCTTGCTAGTGTCGTTGCGTAGGAAAACGTGCGTTGCAGAGTGCAAGTCTGTCGGTATGTGATGCTTCGTAGGGGACTTGTGAGTCTGGCGGCATGGAGTAATTTTTCCCACGACGTGACGTATGCGCTGGAGATCGTCGTAGAAGGTTGCAGAAGGAAAAAATTCGGCAGGGACGACCAACGGATCGCCATACACCATTTCAGCAGCTGCCGAGATGTCGAGGGCGTCTTTAGGAGTGATCCTTAGTCCCAGGAGGACCCAGGGAAGCTAAGTAAACCAGTTGGAATCCTTGCAGCGGGACATCAAAGCTGTTTTGAGGGTGTGATGAAAATGTTCAACCATTCCATTGGCAGCAGGGTTGTAGGCCATGTGTGATGTAGGGTGATGCCCAGGAGATTCGCTAATGATGTCCACAATTGAGAGGTGAAAGTGGTACCCCTGTCAGAAGTAATATGCTCAGGGATACCAAGTCTTGCAATCCATCCTGAGAGTAAGGCAGATGTACATGAGGCGGACGTTGCAGTTTCCATGGGAATGGTTTCAGGCCAACGAGTGGAGCGGTCGATGACGGTAAACAGGTAACAATATCCTTGTGATGTGGGTAGGGGACCTACAACATTGACGTGAATGTGTGCGAAACGATGCTGAGATTGAGAAAAGGTGCCCTCTCCTGAATCTGTGTGTCGGTGTACTTTGAAAGTTTAGCAAGATGTACAGGTGTGGACCCAATCCTTAGCATCCTTAGAAATACCGTGCCAAATGACCTTCGTCTTCAGCAGCTGTGCAGTAGAGGAATGTGAAAGGCAGGGATACAAGATCGCAGTCTACCAGTACTGACGTCATAGAGGAGGGTGGTGTTGCAGTCTTCGAGGGGGAAGTCTTCCCAACGGAGGGACATGCAGGATGTCCTACATGCTTGATACTCTGGATCCTGTCGTTGGGCTTCAGCCAGGGCGTTGTAATTCAATCCTTGTTGAACGGAAGCCAACGTGTTTCTAAACAGGGCATCGGCAACGGGATTCATTTTCCATGGGACGTATTGAAGGGTGCAATTGTTTTCAGCCATGGCGGAGAGATGTCGGCGTTGATGGGCAGACCAGGCGTCAGACTGTCGAGTGAAGGCGTCGCCAGAGGCATGTGGTCTGTGCGAATGACGAGGGGCGTACCATCAAAGAAATGGCGAAAATGACGGACAGCCAAGTACACCGCCAGCATTCCCGATCGAAGGTAAAATAACCCGATTCTGCCTTGGACAGTTTTCTGCTTAAGAAGGCCAATGGGCGGGGCGAGCCGTTGACCACCTGCTCGAGTACTGCACCAATAGCGACGTTGCTGGCATCGGTGGAGAGACGGAGAGGGGCATGTGGGATAGGAAAAGTGAGAGCCGCAGCGGTTGATAGGGCCTTCTTTGCATTGCAGAAGGCCACTTCTTGAAGGGGACTCCACTTCAGGTCCTTTGGTTTACCCTTGAGGGAGGCGTAGAGGGGAGCAAGAGTGGTGGCAATGGCTGGCAGAAAACGGTGATAATAGTTGATCATGCCCAAGAATTCCTGCAGAGCTTTGACGGTTGAGGACACGGGGAAGTCCTGAACAGCTGCTACCTTCTCAGGGAGGGGATGGACTCCTTCAGGAGTGATGCGGTGCCCTAAGAACGACACTTTGTTGGTGGTCTTTGGGATGTCTTCTGGGTTCATAGGCACCTAATAATACCCCTTCAAGAGGTCGCGCATAGAGAAAACCTTCGCTTTGTGCAGGTAGGAGGTCACGTCGGCAATGTTTGGGAGGGGGTAGTGATCCAGTTCTGTTTGCATGTTCAGGCGCCTGTAATCCCCGCACGGACGGAGGGAGCTGTCTTTCTTCAGAACGATGTGTAAGGGTGACGACCATGGGCTGGAGGCCTTTTGGCAAAGGCCCATTTCCCTCACTTCAGCAAACGTCTGTTTGGTGGCTGCCAATCGTTCCGGTGCCAGACATCTGAATTTTGCAAAGACTGGGGGTCACGTCGTCTTGATATGGTGATAAATACCGTGCTTGGCAGGAGCCGTGGGCGTTTGGTGGAGTTCTGGACGGAAAACTTTCGGGTACGACGTGAGGAGGTGGGCGTAGGCATCCGTGGGTGCGCTGATTTGGAGAGCGAGGTTGGAGGGGGCGGGTTGAAGAGGTGTCGACAAGTACGAGTCTGCATTGACCAATCGTCGGTGGGCGACATCGACCAGAAGGTGGAAATGAGAGAGGAAATCCGGACCGAGGATTAGCAATGCGACGTCAGCAACGAGAAACTTCCAATTAAATTTACCATTTCTGAGCAATAATGCGAGGTTCTCGTAACCTTAGGTGGGTATCGCAGATCCGTTGGCAGCTACCAAGCGGACGTCGGCAGATGTAGACAGACTATGTCGTGTCCTGAAGAGTTCCCTTGGTAAAAGAGAACGACAAGCACCCGTGACTACCAAAAATCGCACGCCCGTTCCTGCACCATGTGAAAAGAAAAGATTAGAAACACGGGAGGCCACCACAACGAGCGATGGTTTACTTACACGTTTTTTGGCCACTGACAATCCTTGGCACATTACTTCGCGGTTGCCCCAAATCTGAAGTGATAGTAGCAAAACTGCGGCGAATGGGAAATAGTAAGTGGCTGTAGAAGTCATTGGTTGGGGGCGCGAGGCGAGTGGCGGGGTGGTGGGTTGCTTTGTTGCCGCTTAGGCACATCTCGGGGTAGGCGTGTATGTCCTACGGCATTCACGTCAGCTTCGGGTGACGTTGAATAGGCGTCCTCTTCGTCAGGGGTGGAGGCGTTGATGGAGGTCTTGAAGTGGCTGTCCATAAGGGAGTCGGCTTTGGTCATCAAGTCCTTTATGGGTAAACTATCGACATCGGGTATGGCCGCGCGTATAGGTCCGGGTAAACAGCGTATCCAAATGGCACGAAGTAGGTTCACCTCACGAGGAGAGCCATATGTAGCAGGTTACAGGTGAGGGATACTGGTCATTTCCCTGAGGGCGAGCGAAGGCCTTTGGTCCCCCAGCGGTTTTTGCGAGAGCTGAAAAGGCTTTGCTATACGGGCTGCTGGCGACGGCGAGTATTGCTGCAGAAGGTATGTTTTGAGGGCGTCGTACGCTATAGGGGTGTCTCCTTGTTCATAAAGATAGTCGGATATTTCCGGGGAAGGTGTCCTCAGGTATCGCCGCGAGAACATAATCTGCTTTGGTGGTAGAGCGAGTTACGCCCTTGATGCGAAACTGGACTTTTGCGCGCTGAAACAAAGCAAACGCCTCTCCGCTGGGGAATGATGAAAGTTTCAATGGGGGAGTCGCAGCAATAACTTCCGAAGAGTCCTCCATGGTAACAATGATGGAGGAGCGGGGGGGGGGGGGTGTAGGCGGGAGAAGC
>NC_090741.1:96659652-96667152 GCF_036898095.1 Palaemon carinicauda | reverse complement strand
CTTGCTTCGCATAGTGGCGAAAGAACACTCTGGAAGACTTCCAGCCAGTGTATGAACGGAGATGTTCAAAATCCATACAATTAAAGAAATTTAAGGATGAGGCAACTTTCCTCGGATCGTGGCCTGCGGGTGTACTGTCAGGATCCGCTCTGCGAATAAAATATGTGATTTTCGCTCTGAGTTGATTCAGAGATAAATTTGAGCCTGATGTTTCTCCCCTGAATAGTTGACCACCCTTGAAGTCTGAAGTTCTATGAAGATAGACCTTTAGGCATTCTACTGGACATAGAGATGCATCTTCTTTCAGAAGGCAGATTCTCCAGGGACCCCACCTGTTGGTGGGTAACTCATTCTTGGCGAGAAACGTAGGATCCGGAAACAGGTTCAGTTCTCCCCCATCCAGGAACTGAACACGACCTGCCTCTCTCGAGAGGGCTACAATCTCACTAACACTGGCCCCGGACGCGAGTGCAAATAGGAAAATAACTTTTTGTGTCAAATCCTTTAACGCACATTCTTCATTGCACAACAGAGAAGCGAAATGAAGAACTTTGTCTAAAGACAATGAAATGGCCTTTGGAGGTGCTGAAGGTCTGAGCCTAGCGCAGGCTTTCGGAACTTTATTAAAGAACTCGTTACGTTGGTCGACCTGGAAGGCATGTAGAATGGGTCTTGTTAAAGCAGACTTACACGCTGAAATCGTGTTAGCTGCCAATCCTTGACCAAGGAGGTGGATGAAGAAAGATAAGCAGAAGTCTGTCGAGATCTCTTGCGGATTCTTCGCCTTGACAAAGGCGACCCATTTTCTCCAAGATGACTCATATTGCCTTCTAGTAGATTTGCACTTATATTCCTCTAGGAAGTCTATGCTGGCTTTCGAAATCCCGAAACGCTTTCTCACCGCTAGGGAGAGAAAATCATGAGCTGCCGGGTCCGGATTTTCTGTAATGAAGCGCAGACAGTCGACTTCTGGACTCGCTGGGTCAGAACTGGATCTGGTAGTGGTACAAACTTCAGCTGTAGTTCCAATGCCAGGGGGAACCACACGCTGTTCAGCCACTTGTGGGCTACTATTGCCGCTACCCCCTTGAAGGATCTCAGTTTGTTGAGGACCCTCAACAGAAGGTTGTGAGGAGGGAACAGATAAATCCTGCACCCTCTGTTCCAGTTGAGGGACATCACGTCCACTGCTTCCGCTAAGGGGTCCTCGTACGGGGACACGTACAGGGGCAACTTCTTGTTGTCTTTCGTCGCAAAGAGGTCTATCTGCAGTTCTGGGACTTGATTCAGAATGAAGGAGAATGATCCTGCGTCTAAGGACCATTCCAACTCTATCGGTGTGAACCTGGATAGAGCGTCCACTGTCATATTGCGGACTCCTTGAAGGTGAACTGCCGACAGGTACCACTTCTTCTTTTCCGCCAATCGGAAGATGGCCAACATCACCAGGTTGAGACGTGGTGACCTCGATCCTTGTTGATTTAAGCATCTCACAACTACCTCGCTGTCCATCACCAACCTTATGTGGATCGAGTGACGCGGGGAAACTTTCTTTAAGGTAAGGAGCACTGCCATAGCTTCTAGAAAGTTTATATGAAAGGTCTTGAATAGCTTGGGCCAAGTCCCCTGGATTTTTTTCCGATGAGAGTGACCTCCCCATCCCTCCTTTGAGGCGTCTGAGTGAATCGTCACCGACGGGAGAGGTGGCTGAAGAAGAACCGACTTCTTTAGAAGTCTGGCTTGGAACCAAGGCCTGAGAAGAGTGCGTAGTCGAAGCGGAACTGGTCTTCTCAGATCTCTTCGCACGATTGATGCAAAACTTCTCCAAACTCTGGTTGCATCCTTTAGCTGTGCTCTTAGCACTGGGTCTGTCACTGAAGCAAACTGGAGAGAGCTCAGTACCCTCTCTTGTTCGCATATTGATATCCTTTCGGAATCTAGAAGTCTCTTGACAGAACCCGCTAACTCCTTCCTTTTCTTCGCCGGGATGGAGAAACGGTGTGACAAAAGGTCCCAGTGGATTCCCAGCCACTGGAACTTTTGAGATGGAGAAAGTCGAGACTTTTATCTGTTGATCTTGAAACCTAGGTACTGTAGGAACTAGATCACTTGACTGGAAGCTTGCAAGCATTCTGTCTCGGATACTGCCCACCCCAACCAGTCGTCTAGGTAGGCTACTACCTGAATTCCCTTTAGGCGTAATTGTTTGAGAGCTCCGCTCGCAAGCTTCGTAAAAATCCTTGGGGCTATGTTTTGCCCGAATGGCATGGCTCTGAAGGCGTATAGTCTTCGTTGTAGCCTGAACCCTAGGTAGGGGGAGAGTCGACGGTTGATTGGAATGTGCCAATAGGCGTCTGACAAGTCTATAGAGACGGAATATGCCCTCTTGGGCAGAAAGGTCCTTATGTGTTGCAGTGTTAGCATCTTGAATTTGTAATACACTATGAACTTGTTGAGTGGCGACAAGTCCAGAATGACTCTGAACTTTTCCGTGTCTTTCTTGGGAACACAAAACAGCCTCCCTTGGAATTTGATGGACTTCACCTTTCGGATCACATTTTTCTCCAACAGTTCTTGAACGTACTCCTCCAGAACGGGGGAGGAGTGTTGGAAAACCCGAAGGCCCGGGGGTGGAGTGCTGTACCAGCTCAAGCCCAGTCCATTCTTGAGTAGGCTGTGGGCCCAGGGATCGAAGGTCCACCGATCCCGAAATTTCAGAAGTCTCCCTCCTACCGGTATCATCCCACTTGGACTGCCGTCCCGAGGTCTTGCCTCCCTGACCACGACCACCCCTGAATCCCCTTCCCCTTGAGGGGCGCCCAGACGAGCCTCTGGCTGCCCCTCTAGGCTTTGCTCGAAAGGAAGTAGACTGCCCTTCGAACGATGGGGTGAATGCCGTGGACTGTGTCGACACGGCCTGAGGTACCCACTGAAAAGTGGTCGGGGTTTGTGCCACTATCTGGGGCACTGGAGGCAATGGCAATTGCAGTTGCTGATGCTGTCTAAAAGGCTTGGCTGGCCGAGACGGTAGCCTAGTCCTCATAGTCTTCCTCTTTGGTTGAGGACCTTCATCCGGGGAAGACTTTCTTTTGATAGCCAGGCCCCACTTCTGGAGAAGGTTTCTATTCTCCAAGGCGGCCTTATCAACTACTTCTTTGACCAAATCGGTAGGGAAAAGGTCTTTGCCCCAAATGTTGGAGGAGATTAGTTTCCTTGGCTCGTGCCTCACCGTAGCCGAGGTGAACACGAACTCCCTACAAGCTCTCCTCGCCTTGACGAAGCCATAAAGGTCCTTCGTCACTGTGGCCAGATGAGTCTTGGCCACAACCATGAACATTTCATGGACCTTGGGGTCATTTGCCATCGTCTCAAGAGTAGTCTGAAGAGACATCGAGGAAGCCAGTCTTTCTTTTGTCTCGAACTCTCTCTGCAAGAGAAAGTCAGACAGCTTAGGGAGGTCCTCGCCGAACTGACGTCCGGCGATATTGCCCTCCAACTTCCCAACAGAGAACGTAAGATGGACGTCCTTCCAGTCTTTGTGGTCCATAGGTAGGGCCAGCGACAAGGGTTTACACTCCTTCAGGGAGGGGCAAGGCTTGTCGGCCTCGACTGCTTTTAGTACAGCCGCAAACCCTTTCTGTAAAAAGGGGAAGGCTCTAGCAGGAAAGGACACAAAGGAAGGGAGCTTCTTGCTCAATGCAGCTACTTTTGAGTTAGAGAAGCCCCTCTTTTTCAACGAGGATGAAAGCAGATCTTGAGCCTTAGTATGGTCCATCACTATGACCTCCTTCGGCTCTGTCTCCTCCTTTGAAGCTGGTTCCTTCCTCAGCCGGACATAACAGTCCGGATATGATGCCTTGCTGGGTCAGAATTCCACCTCCTCTAGGGGAACTGAGCCCCGCTTATCCGAGATGACAATCTTTCCAGTCGTCATTGGCATGTGCTCAGCATACCTCCATGGGTTAGCATCTGAGCACAAGGGAAGGTCTTTCACATTGAGCCTTTTCTGGGGCCCATGTGATTCTGCCAGGCACTGCATCCGCAGTTACATAGCAGCCGCCTTCTCCTGATTCTCCTTCTGCATTTGTTGGATCATTCCAACAATCGAAGAGAGGGCCTGTCACAGCTCTACTGGGAGACCAGCCGATGTTGAGGGAATAGGCTCCGGAATCTGAACCGGAGTAGCCGACACCTCGTCGACCTCTTCCTCTACGACGTCCGGGGCTTGAACTTCATCCTGGCCTTCTGCCAGGAGGTCTTCTGCCAAACGCTCGTCCAGGTCAGACATCCTGTCATCTAACTGGATATCTTGTATTGCGACCGCGACTTCAGCATCCACCTGGATCTGAACTTGGGGGATCTCCTCTTGAGGCTGGTGAATCACTGCATCAGCTGATGCCTTAGGGAAAAGATACGCCCTCATCTTCTCACTTGAAAGATAAGGGCCAGGGGTGTTCTTTTGGAAGCCCCTTACCCTGGTACGAAGCTTCTCCCTTGCTATATCCCTTGATTCCGCCGTCCTAGGGGAATCAAAATCCTCAGTAATCAGGTTAGTGCACACAATACATACCTGAGGGTCCCAATACTGGAGATCATCCTTGGAGACAACGCATGCTGCGTGTCTCCTACAAAACTCATGTCCGCAGAGGTTCTTGCTGCGGACGTTGCAGAAAACATTTCCGCACTTCGGAGGGTCCCCCTGTAAAGAGAAGAAATTTCCATGAGTATCAAGTGAACTATATATCACTGGATATGCATAGTATAGCATAACAATTCATAAAGGAAAGACACACACTTGTGTTTCCCTCACAACCCATTGTTGCAGCCTTCCAGATAATAAAATCAAATGGTTAATCTCTTCTAGAGTAACCAATGCAAGATTTCCAGAGGAAACAGGTGAAGCTCACACCTAAGCAATGATTTTAAAATACTGGATAATAGACAGGAAAGAACTCACTTTCCTATCTGTAGGGCAACAGCAAAGGACTGTGCAAGAAAACACAAAAGTGTTAGAGCACACAGTGCTGTACCAAAACCCATACCATAGTTTTCTTCTTACTGTATATGTTATACTGAAGAATACTAGTACAGTATAGGACACACACCATAACTAGCTTTAAAGTATACTACTTAACAGCTATAAGGTGGCAGAACTCTGGTTCAAATGTATGTGCCGGCCGGCAGCAACTGCTGGCCGGAAACAGCCAATGTCGGCCGGCAATGGCTGCCGGCCGGCAATGGCTGCCGGCCGGCAACTACACAAGGTAGTACCCAGCTGCCGGCCACACTCTTGGTGACCGGCAGACAAGGGCTGACATTAGCCGGCCGGCAAAGGTACAGGACCGATGCCAGCCGGCAGCAAAAGAACCAGAGGACTACACCTGCCCGGCTGCCGGCCTCATAGGCCGGCAGCCGGGTCGGGTACAGCACTAAAAGAAAAATAGAATGGATGCCGGGATAAGAGTGTACACTACCACCAAGCCCGGCAATCTGAAAGAGTGCATATAAGGAAGGGGAGAATCTAATTCAGGCTTCCTGACCAATGCCGTCTGGCTCTAAAGGCAGGCATGGATGAGGGACCAAGGGAGGTCCGGGCAGCACTCAAAATTCCACATCCTAACCTATACTAGGTCCAGATGAAGAACGACGTACAGTACTGTATTGGCTAGGCCACTACGGAGAGAGAGGGGGAAGGGACAAAGAGGGTCCTACCAACCTTGCTTTAGTGACGGATCACCCGCAGCCAAGAAACTTATCTTAGCCTAAGGGAGATCCGAGGGGGAAGGCCAGCAATACTTGCCAGCTCCCAGAGCACCAAAGCAAGGAAAGTGTTGCTAATCCCAGGGAAAGAAACTTATCCTCCCCCGAGAACAGCAACAAGGACTAGTCTGGTAGATCACAAAAGAAGGAATCATATCCACAGAAACCTTCGGTAGTGACCTAAGGAGGCTAAGCCACCTTTGTCTGTGTAAGGCCAGCGAGGGAGACTCTACCCCAAGCCAGACAAACACAGACTCAGACTAAAAAACTCTGTTGTTCTGTCCCTCTTTGAACCAGACTTACTGGAACATGAAGGTACAGTAACACCACAATAGTTTTATCGAAAATAAATTCGGAAAAAACCACTTAGGGATAAGCCCAAGGCTTAAACAGAGGGAAAGGGATTGCAGACCTTCTCCGAAGAAAAGAAAGCAACCGGGGAGTATGAGAAAGTATACTAAGGCTCCATAAGCAACTTAGCCTAGGCACCAAGAGAATCGATTACCTAAATCACTGAAACTCACTCGTATACTATCTTGGAAATATTCCACACAATCTTAAATGTATAAAACATAGCCTAAAGCTTCAATAAAATTTTAATACACTCGGAAAACCCAAAATCATGCATGAAGTATAGGACCAAACGACTAGGCTACATGGCCTAGCGTAGGCCAGAATGGCGAATACTTCGCCAAAATAATACTAAGCACGAAAGGAAATCCTATGTAATGCTAAATAGCTAAAATTTATTAAAGCAAAACAACCAGGAATGTCGCTCTGACTAACTAAACTTATACCTAGCGAGCGACAGCGTCCATGACGCCTCCGGTAGGCTACGGCTCTTGTAACAAAGATTAATCCTATTAATCACTCAAAAATTTACCAAGAGCCTATATTTATACATAAAACACATGGTACTCAACTTATCAGAGGCCGACGAAGACGGAGAAGCCATGAAAAGCAGAATAAATCCAAGATTTGCGAGAAACACAGGAAAAAACACCGAGTTGTTAAGCTACGCAAAAAGGAATGCAGATGGCGCCAGGATTGGCGCCAGGCACGCTTACGAATCGGGAGATAGGGAACCTTGGGAGCGGCTCCCCCTTTTTCTTTCCCGAATTCGTTTCTTGCCATCTGCCCCCTGCGAGACGAATCTCTGTTCGGGATGCAGATTGCCATGTGGCGTGTCAAGAATACGTCCTCTGATATGTCGCGATATCCCTTTCACGAGGGATACTCGCTCCAGGAGTTAGAATTCTGGGACATTAAGGTAAATTCTCTGGGAATATCGCCGTAGTTGTAATATACCCTAGGAAGCTACCCTATAGGAACTTCCATTAGGACGACATGGCTTGAGCTCAAAAAAAAAAAAAAAAATATATATATATATATATATATATATATATATATATATATATTCAGTATATATATATATATATATATATATATATATATATATATATATATATATATATATATATATATATATATATATATATATATATATATATATATATATATATATATATATATATATATGCACACACAGTATGTCCTATAGTGCTGAGCGGCATTTCCAAACGTTGCCTACGACTACCATGTAATTCCCAGTTTTAGGGGTACTGCGGGAAGGGAGCACTCATATCCTGGTGAAAGGGATTTTGAGAAAATCTAAACAATTACAGATCCCTCCTTGATTAGGAAAATCAAGAACTAAGAAAAACAGCAAATAAATATATG
>NC_090741.1:96647152-96654652 GCF_036898095.1 Palaemon carinicauda | reverse complement strand
TTAGAGTAATTTATAGAGATTAGGAGCTAGGCCTGTTACCGGAGGCACCATGGCCGCTGTCGTTCGTTGGGTGTGTTATTTAGTTAGTAGAATGACATTCCCGGTTTTTGAAATAGCATTAATAAATTATTTTTGAAGCTATTTAGGCCTTTTTATATTTGTAAAGATATTTATATGCATAATTTTCCGTTTTCCTGTGTCTATCGTATATGTCAGAGTTTTGGTGATATAGGTAACCGAGATCTCACCTTGTCTAGGTAACTCATCCTAGGCAACATATACATTCGACATTTCCCCGGTTACCCTCGTGTATTGGTTATCAATTCATTGGAGATAGATATCTCCTGGAATTATTATATAACCGATACTCGTCTTTTTTAGAGATTTGAGGGTGATCCCTCTTCCCTATGAGTGTAGCCTTTGGCTACAACCTTAATGGGTCAGACGTGAATTTTTAATTCAGGAATGACTAACCTAGGGTTTTTCAGTCTCGTCCCTTAACTGCAGATGGCAAGTTTTTAGTCTTGTGTCAGCAGTCGGCTGGCAGGGTGAATAGTCGTTCCTCTGCCGGCTAGGCTGCCGGCATAGGAGGCTAGCCCTCCCTAGGCTACACCAGATGTGGTTGTATGATGCCGCCATCTTCTCCCTGTGGCCTAGTAGACTAGTCCTATGCTCGCTGACCCTAGGCTGAAGTGTAGTATCTTCTTATGTCTAGGATGGCGTGGCACTGGAACTCTGTTTCTCCTTTGTCAAGAGGAGGTGGCACTGCTCCTATCCCCTTAACTGTATTGGCACACCCTAGGCTGTAGAATAGATGATTCTCCTGCCGCCTGGGATGGCGCCAATACTGAAATTGAGTTTCTTTAAGATTTTTAGGTCTGGCAAAATTGCCAGCTCCTACCACACCTTATATAGGACCCCTTTTTTCCCCCTCTGTTCTTTTTGATTCCGGTATCCTGCAACCTTACCAATGCCAGTGGGTTGCCGGTGCCAGCCAGACTCCCTCCCCACTGCTATTGTCTGGTTGCTGGTGGCTATGACAGCTGTATGCAGTCATGACAATTGCTGGCAGCCAAGATGGATTCCGGTGACAAAGTGTCTTTCATCTGTCTGCAACTATGATATCTGCCGGTGGCGATGCATACTGCTAGTAGGCATGCCAATTGTAGGCAGCCATGACGGCTGTTGGCGGCTAGCAGCAACCATGATGGCTGGGAATGGGAATTCCTTTCTGTCTCTAAGGTTCTTCAGTTCTCCCTTGAACTGCTAGCCGCATGTTCTATTGCCGGAGTACCACTGGCCAGACCGGTACAGATAGGTGCTGACTCAGCCGGCAGCATGCCGACTGTACTAGTACTGCCGAAGGCTAGCCTGGTGACAGTATCGGCGGGACCTTGCCGGCAATAGTACTGTGGCTGGATGGAAGCCTGAATGTTACATTCTCCCCTTCCATTTGAACCTTATTTCTGGAGAAAGGCAGTAAAATTAGAATTTACATCCTTAATTATTGTATACATACACAGTAATGGGTAGCCTTCACTCCATGCTACCTTTCTCTCTTTTAACTATCATGCTGGATATGCCGGAAAGAAATAGTAATGCCGGCGACATGCCGGATGATCTATAACATAGGTTTATACAGGTAGTCAGTATATTTGCAGTATAGGATATACTGCAGATAGAAAACTGCTGTATGTATTATACTACTAGTTATTTCCAATATATATTGGGTATCCCTACCCAGGTATTTGCTGAGCTCAATCCTATATTGAAAGAATATAACTTCTTCAATATTCTGATTAGAAATCAGTTTCTTAGATTACCTTACAATAATAAATATTTAAAGGCCTGGGGTGTTACACTCCTAACCCTTAACGAGTATAACCCTTATCTTGAGTCTCCCTGATCAGGAAACTCTATGATTTAATTTTGTAAGGATGGTCACAGGAAATAGGTTGGGCAGGATACACAAATATATATCTTTTATTTTTCTTAGTCCAGTTGGCGTCATGCCAGCTGCACCGTGCCATCAAATGCTTGCCACAAAGGCAGCACGCTGGCTGACCTACATTATATATAATTATGCAGTAGCCAGTAATCTGCAACATAGTATATGCTGCAAATAGAGAACTATAGTATGATTATATAGTAGTTATTTCTAACATATCTTGGGTTCCATTGGCGAGCTTCTGCTGGTACCGCTCCTATATTGAAAGAATAGTATTTCTTCAATATTTTGATTGAGGAATCACTCATCCTTACTCCACAGTGTTAGGAATAAAAAGGGACAGTGACTTCTACACTTTTCTACCCCTATGGGTTAGAACCCTTTTAGTTGGAGTTACCTTGGTAGATGAATCTCCTTATAGCTAACACTGAGGGGAGGTAACAGCATTTGCTTGCATATGATACACAAGTATTTGTCTCCTACTATCCCTTTATAGCTTACTGTCCTAAACTATTTTGTTAAAAAATGTGTTTTACATATTGATTATCAGTGAAATAATCATTAATATAATCATTTTTTTCTCTTTTCTTTACAGGAGGAACACCAGATGACTTGTTCTGTAGTCTTCTGCAAGATCAAGAGTAGGTGTTTTTACGGTAATATTACTTGCATGTTTCATTCCCCCTGCAATATTATTCCCAAATCCCTACATTATTGGAACTTGCTGGTTAGCAATGAATGTCGGACCTTAATGTCCGAGGGTTTCAAGAATCCCGAGTCTACAGAGACTAGGGATACAGCTCGGGACAAATTACGCAACTGGGTGAGAGGCATCCAGAAAATCTCTCTGGGACCTTAACTACCTAATGATAGGATGCATAAGCTACTATTTCCGAAGACAAGTAAGGAAATAGTAATGACCCAGGGACCAATTACATCTCCTGAAAGCCAGATAGCCTTTGGGAAGGAGGGCAGGAAGTGCCTATGTGAAGAAGGGAAAAATATTGTGTCGGAATTGTTTCCGCCTATGCCGGCTCTAGAGCCATTGACGTTGACATCTTGATTTCTACCCCTCTATTAGAGGGAACGGACCAGTTATGGGCCCAAGAGAATAATCTATTAGAGAGCTTTCGCAAACAACACAAAAAGCAGGTAGTAAAATGCAAGATAGAGCCTAGTAAAGCTCCAGTTGTCACTTCCCAAGGGTCATACAAACGACCCATGGATCAAGACCTCCTGACATGCTCCAAAACCAATCCCTGGAGGTTTGCGGAGCTGATGCTGATTTTAGATGGCAAACTCTACATCTCGGAGAAGATGGGTGCTGTTCCTTTGGACAAAATTCCATTTTGGCCAAGCTTTGAAGCTTTTACTAATTGTTTTGTTCGACTGAAGGATGAACCAAAGTCAAGAAAAGGAACGAAATCGAAGGAAGTCATGATTCTCGACCATGATAAGGCACAGGCTATCCTGTCAAGTAGTCTGAAAAAGGCAGGTTTCTCGGTGTCGAAGGTATTGACACTCGGTAACAGGCACCCTTCCTTTCTTGCTCCTGCTTCAATTTCATTCCCCTTTATGGGGAAGGCATTGTGGAGGCAGGTAGGCCATGTCATGCACTCGAGGAGTGCAAGCCTCTGTCACTAGCCTTTCGCAGACAGGAGAAGGACTGGAAGGAATTCCATTTAACTTTTTCAGTAGGAAGATTAGATGCGGATGTCGCCAGTCCACAGTTCAACGCCGTTTTCCCTAAACTATCCTAGTTTTTCTTGTATAATGAACAAGAGACGAAGGAGAGACTTGCAGCCTCCCTATCTCTACAAAACTATTTAGAGTTGTGTTCATTCCATCAAAGTACCCCAGACATGCTAATGGTCTTAGTGAAAGACCTTTGCGCCTTTATGAAGGCTAGGAGACCCTGTAGGGAATTTTTGTTCGCTGCCGAAACAGTGAAACATGAAACAAGGAAGCTAATATCTTCCAACATCTGGGGTAAAGACCTCTTCCCAGACGAGGTACTATGAGAAGTGATTAAGAATGCCACCACGAAGAATGTAGGTCTTCTCCAAAAGTGGGGCATCCTTTTAAAGAGAAAGTTTTCCATGATTGTGGGTCCCCAACCTAAAAGAAAGACGGGAAAGTCCGGAAATATACTTTGGGCTGTTCAACAACATCCCACGGCTGCAGCGACCACAATGCCACAGGCAGGTGGTCAGAAATTTAATCCTACTGATCATTCGAAGCATAGAGATGCTTCTGGTAGGAGGGAGGTTCCTTCAGGATCATTGGACCTTCGATCCTTGGGTCTAAGGCCAAATCAAGATGGGAGTAGGTCGGGAAGTAGAAATGTCTCCACCATCATTTCCCTAAGTCCTTCAACAATCCAAAACCCTCCTGGACGAGTATACCAAAAAGCTCTAGAGCGTACAGGTGGTAAGGAAACAATAGTCCATCACACTCCAGGGAAGACTGTTTGGTGTTCACGGGAAGGACTCAAGAAATCTCAGAGTCATCTGGACTTGTCGCCACTCAACAAGTTCAAAGAAAACAGCAAGTTCAGAATGTCAATCCTTCTGAACATATGGACTCGCTTTCAAAATGGGGTGTTTGTAGTCTTGTCAGACCTGAAAAATGTCCCTTGGCAACTTTCAGTCAATCACCCCATCCCCTCCTATCTAGGATTCAAGTTACAGAGGGTATCGTATATCCTAGGAAAGATACGTGTCTGACTAAACACAGTCCTAAATATCTTTATAGGATTGGCAGACTTAGTCATGCAAAACCCAAGTCTAGAAATGGTTCAGGTAACAATGTACCTGGACGAGGAGTTGGGTTGGGCAGCACCAAAAGTGGCTGGTCTATAAACATCCAAGGAGATGAACCATTTCCTAAAACATCGCGGATGCAAGATAAGCCTCAAGAAGTCTCAATTCTCTCCAGCTCAAAGGTTTCAATGGCTGTAAAATCATTGAAGTCTGTGGTCACACCAACTCTCCTTTCCCATGGAAATATAAAAGGAGATGGTAAGGTCGGTCAAGAGACTCGGGTAATCAGTCAAATTTCCCAAACGCTAACAAGGAGGAGTTCTGAACTTTCTCCAGTTAGCAATAGTGGCAGACCCAGTGCTAAGAGTACATTTGAAAAATGCGTCAAGAATCTAGAGAAGATACGCATCAAACACTTGAAGACCAATATAGGTCCTTTCTTAAACGCTTCTCTAACAAAGGTTAAAGTTCGAAAGTACCAAGACAATGTTGGTCCTGTCATGAGTGGGGAAGCTCTCTCCACGCGGATCAGACTTCCTTCAACTGATCTGGGACACCAAAGCGGTAATGAGACGCCGCAATCGACAATGCTAGGAAATGTCTTATACGGTATAGGTGACGTTAACCATTCCTTACTTAAAGGGGTGGCACCTGTCAGCAGTTCATATACAACCAATTCACAATGTGACAGAGGATCCTCTATTTTGGCTTAAGCTGATTGAGCTAAAATGGTCCACGGACGCAGACCTATTACCTCACAGATGGGATCAAGTTCCAGAACTGTAAATCGACCTCTTCATCACAAGCGTCTTCAAGAAACTTCCTCGATATGTAGCCCCATACTAGGACCCTCTAGTGGGGTTAACATACATCATGTCTCTGGTATAGAAGGGATGGACTCGATATCCTGGTTCATCCCATCCAATTACCTGCTGAAGGTCCTCAACATGTTTAGATCCCTCCAAAGGGGAGTAGCTCTATTGGCTCCCAAGTAGCCCAAGAGCAATCTGTCCTCTTTAAAGAAGGAACTGAAGCATTGGCTGGCCCTAGTTTTGAACCCAGGACTATGTCAGAGGGTTCAGAAGTTGATTGCCTTCAATTTATCACAGAGAACCCGAATCCTTCATTTCATGATTTCCTTGGCCTAGAGGTAAAGGAAAAATTTAGGATCTTAGAAGGCAATATAGAATTCTTAGAAGAATACAAGTCTAAGTCAACGAGAAGACAATATGAGTCTTCTTGGAAAAAGTGAGTTTATCTTGTTGAAACAAACGGACTAAAAGAAATTTTGATGAGCTTCTGTCTGTCCTTCTTTTTCCACCATAATCAAGGCCTAATGGCCAACACGATAACTACGTGCAAATCAGCCTTGACTAGACCTCTCCTATATACCTTTTAAGTAGATCTGTCGAATTAAATCTTTAATAAGATTTCAAAGACATGTGCAAGGCTTAGGCCTGCACCACCACCAAAGCCCATAAAGCCCATCTCATGGTCTTTGGACAAGGTCCTACATTATGCCTCATCTATGAACAATGAAGATCCACCGAAAAGGTTATTTTTCTGTTCGCTATAACCTAAGGGGCTAGAGTTAGTGAAATAGTGGCTCTATCTCGAGACGAAGGCCACATTCGGTTCACAGAAGTGGGAGAACTGAACCTCTTTCTTGATCCAACCTTTCTCGCTAAGAACGAGCTACCCACTAAGAGAATCTGCCCTCTGAAGGAAGATGTCTCTCTATGTCCATTAGAGTGTCTAAAGGTCTATCTTCGTAGAACATCAGACTTCAGGGGAGGACAGCTTTTCAAAGTAGAAACCTCTGGATCAAACTTATCCCTAAAACAACTGAGGGCAAAGCTCACCTACTTTATTCGTAGAGCAGATCCTGATAGTAATCCCGCAGGTCATGGTCTGAGAAAAATTGCTTCATCACTGAACTTCTTTCAGTATATGGACTCTGAGTGTCTCCGTTCATTCATCAGATGGATATCATCCAGAGTGTTTTACAAACACTGTACTAAGCAGGTCCATGAACTGAATCATTATGTGGTGGCGGCAGGTAGCGTATTAAAACCTGATGTCTAATTCTGGGATGAACAGTAAATTGACTGGGACTGTCAATTAAAGTGAGAGAGGGTCATTACTCTTATTGTGAACTCCTTTTGAATAAGTATTACCTTGGTGATACTTACTCTGTTTAAAATCCTAGGTGTGGAATTATACAGATAGCACTAGTGCCGTGTGTAAGTAGTACACAGTGTCGATAAAATGTAACTGGTACAGAATTTATGAAGGAAGATTTTATCATAAAATCTCTTCAATCAGAGACTGCCACTCATCATTTCTTTTCCTTATAAGAAAGAAATATAAATTCTATATACATTACGTGTATAATTCTGTTATCATGCTACATTCGTTTTACTGGTTAAGTCATTTAGTCATTTGCTCGGAATATATGTCTATTAGAATGTATTTGCGTCCTAATTCACCCGACAATTGCATGTGTAAAATGCCAGAGTTCTTTAGCTTACTAAAGTAAGTATTTTTCATATAGTTGTATGCTCACAAACAATAGATATAAGAGACACTGATATTGATTCGGCAATATATACAAACTATGAGACGGTTTGTATATTCAGTGTATACTTATGTTTGATCATATAATATATTCTAACTTTGAGGCCCCTTTTCTACTGTCTAGAATGAGTCTTCCCTGTAGGGGGCAGGAAGCATTAACATCGTTTATGATTGGCGAGGATGACGGATAACGGTAACGTCATTTGTCTCAAT
>NC_090741.1:96639652-96642152 GCF_036898095.1 Palaemon carinicauda | reverse complement strand
ATTTCCGTCATTTTCCACACATTTTTATCTTTTGCAAAATTTTTCCACTTGCTAATTTTCTGAAATAAGATCCTTTTGTCTCTTGGTATACATGTCTTTTGTTTATGTTTTTTTTCGGTATAATTTTCTTCAGTATTTTGTACAGTATGTCTGTATTTACGCGTATATTATCACTCACGAATACATTTTTCCATTCTTTGTTCAGTTCTTCGTTTATTTCTGACCATTTTTATATTCTTACTATAAAAATTATATTTTCCATATTATTCCCCAGGTTTTGTGCTTTCATTAGTTCTGTGATCACTTGCTTTGAAATGGACTATTAATTCTATGAAATTGTGGTGTGAAATTCCGGTGTTATACACTATTATTTCTTTAATTTAATTCACCTTATTCACAAATAGTAGATCTAGGATATTTTCCTTTCTTGTTGGAATATGGTTCATTGGTTGCATATCATGTTTTAATAGCATATGCTGATGCTTTTCGAATTGCCTCTTATCTTCTTCGCTGCTATTACTCTCCTTTTTTCTATGTATATTTACAACCACTTCCTTCTATCCGTTCTTTTCAATCCACAAAAGGAAAGCTAAAATCTCAGGACAGGAGTATATTCTAATCTTTATGGTTTCTACATATATCATCTATTTTTTCTATTTTTATATCAAACGCCTTAGTATTTGGGGGTCTGTAAACCACAATATTCACTAGGTTTTCAAATTCAAATTTTACCGCAATCAATTCACATTCTGTGTTGCTGTATTTTTCACAGACTTTTCCTTGATTTATGTCTCTTCCATATATTGCCGTTCCTCCTTCAATCCTATTTGTTCTGTCTGATCTATATGTTTGGAAACCCTTTATCTGGTCATCACTACCAGTCACTTGGGAATTCCATGTTTCACTTATATTTAATATATCTATTTTTTTTTCAATCTCGGTTAGTTTTTCTAAGAACTCTATTTTCCTTTTAGAATTACTCGTGACTAAACCCTATGCATTCATCACTATCATGGTTTGTGTTTCATCCCCATTATTTAATATTGGTAATGATATGGATTCTCCCATGCTTCCTTCCTATTCTGATATGATGTTCTTTTTTTCATTTCCAGGAATTCTGCCATTAAAAAATCATTCTTTCCTATTATATTTGCTCTTTCACCTTCACATTTATTTTTGTGTGTATACCTGCAATTACCCCCATATCTGCCCCAACCCCTGGAATTATAGATGCATTCTTCGTAGTTGGGCTCTAAATGTGCATATTTGGGTTGAAAAGCATCATATTTTGGGGACTTTGGTGCATAGCGTGGTATATACACAGATTTTTTTTATTTCTTTTTTTGTTTCATTTTTGCTTACATTTTCTTTTCAGTTTGCTGAGTTTTCTTACTTTCATTCATGGTTGCAGGATGCATATACCGACATTTTTTTGGTTGAAATTGCATCCTTTTCCTTCTTTTAGGTTTTTGCATATTTTTGAATGGAGATCTCTACATTCGTCTCCATATCCGTCTAAATACGTGCATTCATATATTTCATAATTATGGCATATCTTTGGATGCTTGTAGTAGCATCTTTCGCCAAATCTGCAATTGCCTCTTTTTTGTGCAAATTGCAAACTATATTATTCTTTTCTCTTTTTTTCCTGTTCTTGCTCTTCCCTAAAAGTATGTAGGTCCGGGTAGTCTCTTGGTTCTATTATTTGTTTCTATCTGATAATTAATTTCTTCGTAAGTATGTTGTTGGATGGAATCATAGGTTATATCAATGATTTCCGCTGCATCCTTACACATATCCTGTTCATTTTCCTCTTCTTCTTCTTCTTCTTTTTCTTCTTCTTCTTCTTTTTCTTCTTCTTCTTCTTCTTCTTCAACTATTTGCAGATTTAGTCTCGACTAAATTATATTTTCTATCCAGATTAAGCATGTTGAGCAGAATACCTTTGTATGTATTTTTTTTTATTTTTTGCTCTATTTCAGCACAAGTAGGGTGTGTTGGAGCATAAGAGGCATCGCATTTTCTAATCAGTTGTTGAAGATTATTAATGGAATACCATATCTTATATGTATTGTACCATTTTGGCATTCTTTTTCCCAATGCATCAATCAGCATATTCATCATATTAGACTTCTTATTGTTCTTTGATGGAATGTGTTGATTGAAGTAGACTTTCTTTATAAGTCTCTTTAGCACTTGGATCTTCTTTGGAATTTCTTCTATTATTTTGCTGATGTTTTCTGCAGTTTGCTCCAGTTTGTTGTATCATATTGTTTCAATATGTCTGCGAATATTTTTCTGTCACACTGGTTGGAGTTACTAGCGATCTCTGTCATCAGACGATCGAGTTTTTGTATCTCTAACTCATGAAATTTACTTTTGATGATTGCAGCAATGTCACTCCAAGCTTTGCCTGTATTATAGAGCGCAATCTTGATCAGATTTTTAGTAATTCACAAGATAACTTCCCTAAGTCGACATTTTATCCCACTTTTCTGAC